>NC_041224.1:43785039-43807666 GCF_002837175.3 Physeter macrocephalus
TGACAGTTTTACTTCTTTTCCAATTTGGGTTCCTTTTATTTCTTTTGTTTCTCTGATTGCTGAGGCTAGGACTTCCAAAACTATGTTGAATAAAAGTGGCAAGAGTGGACATCCTTGTCTTGTTTCTGGTCTTAAAGGAAATGCTTTCAGCTTTTCACCATTGAGAATGATGTTAGCTGTGTGTCTGTCATGTGTCATATTTTAATTCTTTATTATGTTGGGATAAGTTCCCTCTAGGCCCACTTTCTGGAGAGTTTTTATCATAAATGGGTGTTGAATTTTGTCAAAAGCTTTTTCTGCGTCTACTGAGATGATCATATGGGTTTTATTCTTCAGTTTGTTCATGTGGTGTATCACACTGAGTGATTTGCAGATATGGAAAAGTCCTTGCATCCCAGGGATAAATCCTACTTGATTATGGTGTATGATCCTTTTAATGTATTGTTGGATTCTGTTTGCTAGTATTTTGTTGAGGATTTTTGCATCTGTGTTCATCAGTGATATTGGCCTGTAATTTTCTTTTTTTGTGGTATCTTTGTCTGGTTTTGGTATCAGGGTGATGGTGGCCACATAGAATGAGTTTGGGAGTGTTCCTTCCTCTGCAATTTTTTGGAATAGTTTCAGAAGGACAGGTGTTAACTCTTCTCTAAATGTTTGATAGAATTCACCTGTGAAGCCATCTGGTCCTGGACTTTTGTTTGTTGGAAGTTTTAAAATCAGCAGTTTCAATTTCAGTACTTGTGGCTGGTCTGTTTATATTTTCTGTTTATTCCTGGTTCAGTCTTAGAAGGTTGTACCTTTCTAAGAAGTCCATTTCTTCTAGAGTGTCCATTTAATTGGCATATAGTTGCTTGTAGTAGTCTCTTATGATCCTTTGTATTTCAGTGGTGTCAGTTGTAACTTCTTTTTTGTTTCTAATTTTATTGATTTGAACCCTCTCCCTTTTTTTTCTTGATGAGTCTGGCTAAAGTTTTATCAGTTTTGCCTATCTTTTTCAAAGAATGAGCTTTTAGTTTTATTGATCTTTTCTATTGTTTTCTTTGTTTCTATTTCATTTATTTCTGCTCTGATTGTTATGATTTCTTTCCTTTTACTAACTTTGGGTTTTACTTTTTCTTCTTTCTCTAGTTGCATTAGGTGTAAGGTTGGGTTGTTTGAGAATTTTTTGTTTCCTGAGGTAAGATAGCATTGCCATATACTTCCCTCTTAGAACTGCTTTTGCTGTGTCCTATAGGTTTTGGATCATCGTGTTTTTGTTGTCATTTGTCTCTAAGTATTTTTTGATTTCCTCTTTGATTTCTTCAGTGATCCATTGGTCGTTTAGTAACATATTGTTTAGCTCCATATGTTTGTGCTTTTTTAGTTTTTTTTTTTTTTTTCCTGTAATTGATTTTTAATCTCATAGTGTTGTGGTTGGAGAAGATGCTTGATATGATTTCAATTTTCTTAAATTTATGGAGGCTTGCTTTGTGGCCCAGCATATGATCTATCCTGGAGAATGTTCCATGCATACTTGAGAAGACCGTGTATTCTGCTTCCAGATGGAATGTTCTGTAAATATCAATTAAGCCCATCAGGTCTAATGTGTCCTTTAAGGCCTGTTTCCTTATTAATTTTCTGTCTGGGTGATATGTCCATTGATGTAAATGGTGTGTTAAAGTCCCCCACTATTATTGTGTTACTGTCAATTCCTCCTTTTATGGCTGTTAGCATTTGCCTTATATGTTGAGGTGCTCCTATTTTGTAGGCATATATATTTATAATTGTTATATCTTCTTGGATTGATCCCTTGATCATTATGTAGTGTCCTTCTTTGTCTCTTGTAACAGTATTTATTTTAAAGTCTATTTTGTCTGATATGAGTATTGCTACTCTAGCTTTCTTTTGATTTCCATTTGTATGGAATACCTTTTTCCATCCCCTCACTTTCAGTCTTTATCTGTCCCTAGATCTGAAGTGGGTCTCTCGTAGACAGCATATATATGGGTCTTGTTTTTGTATCCATTCAGCCAGTCTGTGTCTTTTGGTTGGCTCATTTAATCTGTTTACATTTAAGGAAATTATCAATATGTATGTTCTTATTGCCATCATGTTGTTTTGGATTTGTTTTTGTAGGTCTTTTTTCTTCCCTTCCTCTTTTGTTCTCTTGTGATTTGATGACTATCTTTAGTGTTGTGTTTGGATTGCATTTTCTTTTTGTCTGTGTATCTATCGTAGATTTTTGGTTTGCGGTTACCGTGAGGTTTTGATATAGCAGTCTATATACATACAAGATTGTTTTTAGTTGCTGGTGTCTTAATTTCAAATGCTTTTCCAATATCCTGCATTTATATTCTCCTCACAATGATGGTTTTGATATCATATTTGTGTGTGGATGATTTTCTACCTTTTCAGTATGTTTGTCTTTACTGGTGAGCTTTCCCATTTGTAATTTTCTTGTTTCTAGTTGTGGCCTTCTTTTCTGCCTCAATAAGTTCCTTTAGCATTTGTTGTAAAGCTGGTTTGGTGGTGCTGAATTCTGTTAGCTTTTCCTTGTCTGTAAAGCTTTTGATTTCTCTGTCAAATCTGAACGAGAGCCTTGCTGGGTAGAATTCTTGGTTGTAGGTTTTTCCCTTTCATCACTTTAAATAAATTATGCCACTCCCTTGTGGCCTGCGGAGTTTCTGCTGAAAAATCAGCTGAAACTCCCTTGCATGTTATTTGTTGCTTTTCTCTTGTTGCTTTTAATATTTTCTCTTTGTTTTTAATTTTTGTCAGTTTGATTAATATGTGTCTCAGCATGTTCCTACTTGGGTTTAACCTGTATGGGACTCTCTGTGCTTCCTGGACTTCAGTGTTTCCTTTCCCATGTTTAGGGAAGTTTTCAGCTATTATATCTGCAAGTATTATCTCAGACCCCTTTTCTCTTCTCCTTCTGGGATCACTATAATGCAAATGTTGGTGCATTTAATGTTGTCCCAGGTCTCTGAGACTGTCCTCATTTCTTTTCATTCTTCTTTCTTTATTCTCTTTCACAGCAATGATTTCCACTAATCTGTCTTCCAGCTCACTTATTCGTTCTTCTGTCTCATTTATTGTTATTGATTCCTTCTAGTGTATTTTTCGTTTCAGTTATTGTTCATCTCTGTTTTTTAAAGTTTCTAGCTCTTTATTAAACATTTCTTGTATCCTTTCAGTATTGTGCCTCCATTCTTTTTCTGAGATCTTGTTATCTTTACTGTCATTACTCGGAATTCTTTTTCAGGGTGATTGCCTATCTCCACTTCACTTAGTTGTTCTTCTGGGGTTTCATCTTGTTCCTTTGTCTGGGACATATTTCTGTGCTGTCTCATTTTGTCTGACTTTCTGTCTGTGGTCTCCGTTTCTCAGGCTGCAGGATTTTAATACTTGGTTCTGGTACCTACCTCCTGGTGGGTGAGGTTGGTCTAAGGCTTGTGCAGGCTTCCTGGTGGGAGGGACTGGTGCCTGCCCACTGGTGAGTGGAGCTGGGTCTTGTCCCTCAGGTGGGCAGAGCCATGTCAAAGGGTGTTTATAGGCTATTGGCTCTGGATGACTTTAGGCAGCCTCTTTGCTGATGAGTGGGGCTGTGTTCCCACCCTATTGGTTGTTTGGCCTGAGGCATCCCAACACTGGAGCCTGCAGGCTGTTGGGCAGGGCCAGGTCTTGGTGGTCAAATGGCAAACTCTGGGAGAGCTCACACCAATGAGTGTTGCCTGGGGCACCCACCACCAGTGTCATTGTCTCCACAATGGGCCACAGCTGACCCCCACCTCCCCAGGAGATCCTCTAAGATCCACAGGTAGGTCTGGTCCAAGCTGTAATGGAGTTACTGCTTTGTCCTGGGCCCCAGTGCTTGTGAAACTTTTTGTGTGCTAAGAATGGAGTCCCTATTTCCCCCAGTCCTGTGGAGGTCCTGTACTCAAGCCTAGCTGGCCATCAAAGCCAAATGCTCCAGGGGCTCCTCCCAATGCCAGACCTCCAGGCTGGGCAGCCTGACGTGGGGCTCAGAACTCTCTCATTTGGGAGAAAGTCCACAGGCATGGGATTTGATTATATCACTAATGTGCCCCTCCTACTGTCTTGCTGTGGATTCTTCTTGGTCTTTGGGTATAGAATATTTTGTTTGGTAGGTTCAAGTCTTTTTTGTTGATGGTTGTTCAGCAGTCAGTTGTGATTTTGGTGTTTTCATGAGAGGAGGTGAGCTCAAGTCCTTCTACTCTGCCATCTTGTCTCTCTCCTTCTGCCACCTTTTGGCTTGAGTTTCAGGATGATTCTGGTTTCACGCTGTGTGTGTTGGTTCTGAAGTTCAGCCAAGGCTTGTCACAGAACAGTCAATGGCAACAGGGTTGTGGTTTAAATGGTCTTATGTATATTGTGGGGGGGAGACTGAAAAGTTTAGTAGTATCAGGATTTTCGAAAACCATGTTTTTGTTTGTTTGTTTTTTTGTGGTACGTACGCGGGCCTCCCTCTGCTGCGGCCTCTCCCGTTGCGGAGCACAGGTTCCGGATGCCTCTGTTGTGGCCTCTCCCGTTGCAGAGCACAGGCTCCGGACGCGCAGGCTCAGCGGCCATGGCTCACGGGCCCAGCCGCTCCGCGGCATGTGGGATCCTCCCAGACCGGGGCGCGAACCCGGTTCCCCTGCATCGGCAGGCGGACACGCAACCACCGTGCCACCAGGGAAGCCCCGAAAACCATTTTAAAATAAATGATAATAATCTCTGGAGGGAGAAATGGGAGTTTTCACTTAGAGTTTGATTTACAAGATCATCGTAAGACTCAGGTTTGGGAACACAACAGGCTTGAAAGTTTTTCAGAGACCATGAGACCGTTTTGAATCAGCTCTCACTGTTTGTTAGCCAAGCTCCTGGCCAAGACACTTGACAGCAAACTGGTCCACGGGGTGCTCTGCGCATATCCACGACTCAGGTGAGTGAGTCTCCCTGTGAATGGTGGGAACCGTGCCAGGGACTAGCTGACTCTTGGGGCAGACCTTGAGATGTGGCTGCTCCAGAGACCACTAGAGCTGGACCATGGTCACATTTAACCTTAGGCTGGAATGTTATACAGAAATGCACTGAATGCCAAGTAGCTAGAGATGATTTTATTGTTACACAGGGAATGCAAAACATTTATTCTGCCCCCATGCCACAGTCTTCTGTTTGGTGTATGCTGCTTCCATCTCCAGGCACTGCCTCTGTCTTGGGGTCCTGGCCTACAGCAGCTCTCTGAGGGACCTATGTAGGGGTCCTTCTCCCATTTCGTAAGTGAAGCAGAGTGGTCTGAACTTGCCATGGTCACGGTTGGGGTGGGGTGGAATGGGATCCTGATCTTAACAGTTCCTTGTCTGGTTCCTGACTCCCAGGCTGCCTCTGAGTTACACCACCAGCTCTACCACCTTACTAAGGCAGGGCAGGCATTGTGGGTTAAGGCTGGGCTTGGAGGTGGACAGACTCCACAAGGGGGATTTGAAAAGTTGAAGGAATCTGAAAACTGATCATGGTAAAGGAGGCTTGGGACCAGGCCCCAGTTTCTTTATGCCCACGGGGACCTGGCTGACCTCACCTTCATGTTTTAAATTTCCTCAGTTCCATTAAGCCTTGGTTATTCCTGTTTCTGTGCAGCAAACTGAGGGTTGCATATGATGAGCAGACCAGTAGGGCCCTGGCTCAAATGAACCGAGTTTCTGGGTACATTACTAAGAATTCTTTTATGGAACATGTCTGGAATTCCTTGTATGTCCAGAGAAAACTGCTGTCAGAGCACTTCTGTTAAGAAGTGTGGTAGCTCTGGGCAAGCTCAGTAGTGTTTGTAGTTTTAAGTCCCCCAACCAGTTCCAGTTCCATCCTAACTAGCTAATCAGCTTCTTCCGTGTGTAAGTTCTGCTGAAGGGACGTCTCCTGGAGAATGCTTGGCTGAAAGGAGAGTCTTCTGCCGTGGGGGAAAATACATCCACGTCCTCATCTAGAAAAAGGCAGAAAGACTTAGCATACAGGAAGTAACTGAGAACAGAACAAAAGAAAATGGGCTTCAACTGCAGAGGGTTACACGTTAAGATGGACTTAAAACCAGCATTGCTTGTAGGTTCTCTCATCCCACGGACACACTACCTGTACTTTTTCAAGGCCCTCCGCCCTTACTGTCAGCGCGGAGCTGACAGCAACAAGTAATTGTGAAAATGCAGGATACCTGTGGTGCTTCAGTTTGATACTTTGCAGTTCTTTCTGTCTCAGATCTGTGGCGGTTTTGCTGTTTTGCATGATTTCTATCATGGTCTTGAGGGAAGAGAGCCACTGAAGAGCCCCATCTCCTGCACCCCGCTTCAGTTCTAGCAGAAGGAGGAAACCTCTCTAACCAGTGCAGCTAACAGGGTGAATCCCGTTCTTTCCAGCTGGGGTCGAGGGGAATCCTAGGGTCTGAAGGCTGATTATAATAGTCCGTTCTCAGACTGAATGTATGGAAACACAGGGATATAACCCCTGAGGAGAAATGGCTGGCTCTGCACACACCACCTACCACTTGTGCTGCTTTCCCCTCAGATCCCAGCGACCACAGACGAGCAGGAAGTGACTGTGTGCCGGCTTCTGTCACTGTCTTCAAGAAGCTGAAGTAATTTGGTAGGATTTTGAGGGGTTTTTTGGTTCAAATACACATAAGTTCTAAAGTGGTATTTCTCTGGGAAGGGCACATGACACTGCGGGGATAAAACCATCCCAAACTGTGGCAGTCCCTATGACTCCTGCAAGATGCAAGCGCCCGAAAACCCAAGCTAGCTTGGGATAGAGCTAACCAAAGGATAGAAGTTTGATCCTGGTAACATCTCTAGGACCTTCCACAAATTACCTCTGGTGTCTTTACACTGAGAGGAGGGTGCCTTCCCGTGGAACAGCAGCGGAGAGTGGGTCAGCGCCTGCAGACCGCTGGCAGAGAGGCAGCTCCGCACGGCACAGCTGGGAGGCGGGGTGGCACCTGCAGCAACGGCACAGTCAGCACAGCCCGCAGCCCTCACAAGGAAGCCCCAGCCTTCCTGGTAGGTGTCTCTGCAGTGCCTCCTGGCCAACACACCCGACAGAGCTGCGCGGTGGCCAACTCACCTGAAACAAACACCTCGTCGCCTGCCGTGGAGGGGAGCTGTCGCACACCCGTGTCTGGAGACCTGTCTTCACTCTTACTGACGTGGGAGTCTCCTTTCTGCTTGTCACAGATTCTTTTGGTTTGACACTCAGCCTCCTCCTCGGCAGAAAGGAGTCTCTTCCGAGATCCCAACCCAAACTGTCCCCAGGTTTCCTCAGCCTTAGGCTCACTGGCCCTGGGAGGTGACTGGTCTGGCAGCTGACACACCCCCTCGAGCTCAAAATCCCCCAAGATGGGGGCCTTGGTGATGCTGAGTTCAAGGCCTCGCTCCTTCCCCTCCGGCTCCAGCAGTGACACACCCCCAGGAAGGTCTGTACCGACCTCGCTCCTCCCAGCAGAGGAGCTGAGGCTGCAGTCCACTGCCCTCTTCCGGCGGGGCCAGTCTTTAATTGTGTCAGGAGTTGTCTTCCCGCTGTGCTTGGGGGATGGTGTCCAAGGAACCCCGACTTCTGTCTGAAATGGAGAGGGGGTACTAGAGGGGCAGCGGGTGGGGGTACAGGACTGGCAGATATAGGTCTGTCCCCCACTCTTGCCGGGGGTGCCGTGCGAGGGGCGAAGGCAGGGGGGCGACAGGTAGGTGGCTTCGGGTTTGCCTGAGGACTTGCTGGCCCTGGGCACACTGAGACCAGGGAGGCAGCTCTCCTCTCCCAGAGAGCTCTCCTCCCTTCGCAGGGGCTCGGCTTCTGACAGACAGCTGGGGTCTATCTTTTTAATTCGAAGCTTGGGAAGGCCAGAAGCTTGCATCTCCAGCTCAACCTCATAGGTCTGTGGGCTGGCAGAGGCTCTGGAGGGCCAGGCTGACGCCTGCAGATTTTCTAGTTGGGCGGCAGCCTGGCGCTGCTTCCTGTCGGCGGTGCAGCGCAGGTCGTAGCAGGGTGTCAGGGGAGAGCTGGGCCAAGAGGAAGGAGAAGAGGGAGGAATCCCGGGGTTACACAGAGATGGCTTCTCATAAGTACCCATCCTTGACCCCTCACCTTCTTCCACCGGTGAAACGTTGCTTTTTAAGTTATCACTGCTATGGTGCTCAGCAGCTTCATCCAGGAGACTGAGATACTCTGAGTCTCTTGCAATAAGCAAAGGAGAGGATGTATGCCAGTGACTCCCAAAGCTAGTCCCAGGGTAACTATGTCTTTCAGGAGACGGAGGAGACAGGGTCGCTTCCATCTGGTTCTTTCCAGCATCTGTGATGGCAGCTGGGTTGCCAGTTATGGCAACTCTCAGAACAGCAGAGCTATTAGGCTGGCCCTCCGGGAAGTTTCTTTCTCTTTTAGAGGTCTTTTTATGCCTTTTCCCAATTTTAGAAGGGGGTGGAGGGGGTAGGAGGTCAGCTCTAGCTATCTGTGAGGCTTTGTGGGGAGTCGAGGGAGCAGGACAGGAGGGAGATGTGGCTATACTGGCTGATTTCTGGGCCTCTTGCCAATCCAGTTCTCCAGAGGCAGGAGATTCTATAGAAAAATTCCCAAATGGAGTCTTCTCGGAAGTACCACATGAAGGAGAGGTAACAGGTTTCTTTGGAGAAGTCAGAGCTGTGTTCCCTGGTTTCTCTGGGGTTCCGACAGCATCATTCCACGGCTGCGCCAGCTTCTCTGCCTGAGACGCTCCAGAGCCATGGGGGAGTTGGCGTTTCTGACTTGGAGGTGTGCCCACGAAGGCAGCTCGTCTTCGGACCCCCGAGGCTGCTGCCCTCAGAGGCATTCGAGGAGAGTATCTGATGGGAGTCAGACACTCACTCCTGGTCTGGGCAGTTGACAAAACCAGGGCTGCCGGACAGGAGGTGCTTTCTGGACTGGAATTCACCAAATGTGGACAAGCAGAATTCTGCAAAAATCTAGGTGGCTGACCACCTTGTCTTTGGGGAGTTCTTGGTACTTTTTCAAGAGGAGAGTGACCTTCTGACAGGGAGTGTCCTTTCTGAGGAGTGGCTTTTGGTCGAGATGGTGAATGCCAGCCGTGTGAGGAGTCTTTTAAGAACTCCTTAAAAATGACCTGTTTGGCAGGGGTCATTTCTGCAGGGGATTTTTGCAGCCTTTCAGGAGTGCGCAACGGACTTCGTGGTGTATGAGGGAACTTTCTTGGTGTAGCTTTAGAAGAGATTGGAGACTTCCAGTAACTCTTCTCAGGAGTCTGTAAAGAAAAATGCTTATTTCAGTGCTTGAACATCATAACACATATTCTCTGAAGAGTGTTTTAATAATGTCTAAGATGATTAAAAAGTCAAATTTGGAAGATTTATAGTCAGCCAAAGGAATGATCTTAAGTTGGATTTCGTATAGTGACACGTTTCCACTTCCAAAACATGACCCAGATTTTACGTGTCCACTTTTTCTAGCACCAAGCGCTGTATCCAATCTTAGTTTCTTCTCCTAAGACAAATAGTTTTAATAATTTGCATACTACAGCTAAAACATGCTTTGCCTCTAACTATGTCACTCCACTACTCACAGCTATCTTCTTCTTCAATGAGACAACTATTTCTGATCTTTGCCTAAAGTAACCTTTCAGAGCCACATCGCCTGTTGTTGACCTGCATTCAACATGTGCTCTTAAGTACCTGCTGTGTGCCAGGCAATGTGCGCGCAGGAGGAGGCCCGGGGGGATGAGGTGGAACATGGAATATATGGATATATAAGGCATAGCCTCAAAGATAACATCTCAGAAAGGAAATTCTCCAGCAAAAAACTTCCCTTCCTTCTTGCAAAAATGCAGTTAAATACTCCAGCAGGTAAGGAGGTCCGACACCTATTGTTTAATCTTATCTGATCATCTCAAGGGAGTCCTGGTCTAGTTGGCATTTCACGTGGGATACAGACAGATATATAGTATGGCCAATGCAATGACAGGGGCACGCATGGGACAATATGGGAGCACCAGGAGGGTTGGCTATCTAACCCAGCAAAGGGGAGAAAGAGGGAATAGGAATAGTGAGTCAGGCCTTAAAAGAATGGGTGTCAGCAGGTGAAGACAAAAGGTGGGAAAGTCGGGGAGAGGGAACTGCAGGCGTAGAAAACAGTGTAAGCAAAGGCACAAAAGTGAAAAACAGCAGTTGTGTGCATCCTGAGGCTGCTGGGAAGGTGGAGTGTGAAGCAGAGATGGCTGAGCAGGGATCAGATCATGGAGGTCCTTGCCTGCCCAGGGAGGAGAATGAACATGGTCCTATAGATCTGTGGTTTTCAAACCCTTCCCCACAGTTCCCTCCATATCCTCCTCCATACTCTAAGCAGTTTTTGGGTTTCCAAAGATTATTATCTTTGAACACAGGGTTCCATTTTAGGAAAACTTAGAAAACCCTGCTTTAACAGATGAGAGTCTGTAGAGCTTCAAGCAAAGTGATGTGGTCAGAGGAGCGTCCAATGGGGTCACAAAGGTCCCTCTGACCTCTGGGGACAGGATAAATTTGAGAGAGAAGAGGCTATTGAAGTGTTCCTGGCAGAACTGAACTAGGGCAGGAACTGCAGGGATGGAGAAGAGGGAATGGGTATGAGATAGTTTGTCAGTAAAATGGGCAGGACTAATTGAGTAGCCAGGCCTGAGGAGAGGGGGAAGTCCAGGATGACTCCCAGGTTTCTAACATGGGTGACTGGATCGAGTGGGCAATCTAACAGAAACAGATGAATGCTACTGCACATTTCAGAAGGATATATACGTAGTGTCCAATATAAATGGAAGATGAAGCCAAGAGAGTAGGGCGAGACCTTTCTATCTCCTCCCTGCCACCTTGGCCTCAGCCCAACTGCTACCTAAGTCCCCACACACCCAATAATCGTTCATTCAAGTCAACCCCAACCACCTCAAATCTCTGTTATTATCTTCTCTTCCCTACTGGACTCAGTGGTTTTCCTTGTCCATGACTACATGCTCCCCAAACTATACTATCTGAAACATCATTGTAATTTTATACCTGATAAGCTATAGGTATTTCAGAACCCAATGTGTTTCCTGAAGGCCTTTTAATTCGAGCTGAACCATTCTCGGAGGGACTGATCATCTCAGACACTGCCCCGAAAAGAAGCCTCTTGGGAGACCGAATACTTTGGATTGGAGAATTTTCTCTTTGGTCTGCAAGTCAAAAACAGTGACAATATTTCATTCTTTCTCAACTCCTGTGCCCCCCACCCGCCTCCCGCACCACACACCCATAAAACAGCCAGTCCATACGAGAAAGATGATAATTCTTTTAGAGCAAATAGGGGCAGATCCCACCTAATTATGACAGCAGTGCCAATAATTGCTGCCTTCTTGAATTTTAAGACTGCATATCAAGCCCAGTCCCTGTGTTAGGAGACGCAGGCAACTGAAATAATTTAATTTGCAAAGACAAATATAAAAAGACATATCTGATAATCCAAGCTAATAATGATAAAAGAATGAAGGACAAACAGCACCTTCCACATGGAGATGCCTTTCTGTAGGATCTGAACATATGGTAGAAATTACAGGTAATTTCCTCTTGAATGAATGAATTACCCACAAGGATAATGTGGACAGCCAGCCGTAGGAATCTAAAGGGATGACTCTGATAACAGTGGCCATGGATTGTTCATCTGGTCATCACTCTGAACCTCAAATATTTATACCTATTCTATTTCTCCAATGTCAAACTTCATTCTTTTGCCAACAGCACTTCCCACCAAATTTGCATGGACCCCTGAAGACAGGTAGGCAAGCATTGTTACCTGACTTGACTTGCTGGAATGAGTGAACTCTTTGTATACTTCGAGACTTTGGTTGAGACACAGAGTAGAAGGAACCAGAATTTTTCCTGCTGAATGCCAATTGCTTGATTCGAGGACTTCGTCTCAGATTTACTTCTACAAGAACTAATCACAGTTAGTTCTGACAAGAAGAAATGCAAGCTTGACGTTTCCCCACATATTAAATAGGTAAGATTTATGTAACACCACGTACAAGATGGAAATTTGACAAGCTATTGGCTTTGAGATCTCTGAAGTAAGACAAAGCTAAGAGGGATATGATACGTGGCCCCAACAAAGTACCAAAAAAAAAAAAACCAAAAAACCCCACAAAAACCAAAAAAACCCTGACCCCCGCCCACTATAATCTGCAGAAGTCTCATAACCTGCCACCTTTAAGAATGATGTAGAGTGAAAAAAGGTTTGTATAGTGTGACTTGTTAAAAAGTTTAAAAATCAGTTTTCATATTTATGTTACACATAATTGTATAGAAACAACACCTGTAAGAATATTATTAAAGCTAAATGTTAATAGTTATTTTTTTCTTTCTTTTTTTTTAAACATCTTTATTGTAGTTTAATTGCTTTACTATGGTGTGTTAGTTTCTGCTGCATAACAAAGTGAATCAGCTGTATGTATACATATATCCCCATATCTCCTCCCTCAACAGACTTATTTCTAATTTGTGGGATTACCAAGTGATAATTAAATTTTTGGCTTCTCTGTGTTTTCTAATTTTTCTACAATAAATATAAACTACTTGATTTAAAGAAGTTAGTTTTTGGAAACCCCTCCTTCATCATGTAAACTTTAAAAATAAGCCACAGGGGACTTCCCTGGTAGTCCAGTGGGTAAGACTCCATGCTCCCAATGCAGGGGGGACCCAGGTTCAATCCCTGGTCAGGGAACTAGACCCCGCACACATGCTGCAACTAAGGGTCCGCATGCCACAACTAAAATATCGTGCATGCTGCAACTAAGACCCGGTGCAGCCAAAATAAACAAATAAATATATATTAAAAAAAAAAAGCCAAAAAAAAGCCACAGCACTTTATATTAACGTAGTAGTTTAGCTTTCACTCTGAATCCTATTTCTCTTGTGTAAAAATATTTCTTCTCCAGAAACTCTCAGTACATTCTATGTAAAAGACCATTCACCAGTAAATATGTACTGATATACATTGTGGGCCCAGAGCTATCATAATGTCTGTAAAATATCTTAGGCTATACTGAGCGATAATACCAGTATAGAAAAGCTTTCACAGAAAGTAGAGGAAACACAAAAACTGAGAACCCTAAAACAAAACAAAAGTAGGTAATACCATCTTCTCTTTTTTCCGGGGACTCTTCAACAATGTCAATTTCAGGACCAGGATCAGAGGACCTTGAGGAACAGCAGGTACAAGGATTATTCAACACCACTCATAAATGACGCATGTCAAAGAGCTACAGGTTCACACCTCACAAGGTAACAAAGACCACAAGTGGTCTTTGGCAAGCACTCTCACACATTACTGTCAAGAATGAAATGGTAAGAATATTTTTTTTTGGAAAGCAGTTTGACAACATAAAGTTAAAAATATATATACCTTCTGACCCACAAATTTCACTTCTTACAATTTACCCTGTAGATAATCATGCACAAGTGTGTAAAATCCACATGCAAATAATGTCCAGATGGAGCCTTGACAAGAAGGAGTAGATGCATTTCTCCCCATTCTTCCTGTTATGTACAGCTAAGAACCCTGGATATTACATATAAAGGAAGCATAAGACTCTCAAAGGTGGAGAGAAGAGGCTTGGGACTTTAGGACCTGAGGAGAGACAAGGCAGCAAGGCCCCGGAGCTCCTGGATTGGGTGCTCGACAACCTGACAACCCCGATACACCAAGAGGTGCAGATGAAAACTGCCTTAAGGAAAGCTAGCTTTCCTCAGCCAAAGAACCAGGAAAGAGGCAGCCAAGCAAGACAGAAACTTTCAGACCAGAACTGCCCTACTCCAACCAAGTGCCATGGAAAGCTGTGGTCCCACCACAGGCCAAGTTGGGATCCCAGACTTCCAGCCTTGCCTGGCAGTGAGACTCCCTCCTTCCCCAGGTCAACACATGAATAGATTTTTAAATCAGGCAGTATGCATTCAATGGACTACTACTCAGCAATAAAATGGAATGAACTATTGATATATGCAACAACCTGGATAAATCTCAAAATAATTATGCCAAGTGAAAGAGGCCAGACACAAAGAGTGCATTCTGTATGGATCTCCAGCCCCCATAAAATCTACAGAATGCTCTTTGGTTATAAGCAACACAGTTGAGACTAGAGTCACAAAGGTCATGGAGAAGGTAAACATGGCCCATAAGATTAGGAGGGCTGTGCAGGTGTATGAAGAAGCTAGACAAGGATGTCATTTACCTGCCCTTGATCTGTCTATGAAGCAGCCTTCTGGAGATTTGCTTATGTACTGGAGTCTCGGCCACACTCTTGGTTAGCAGCTTGCGATAACCTAAAATGTAAAAAGGATAAATTTCACATAATCTTATCAAGAAGGAACAACAAGGCAAAGGGAACAGTTTGAACTTAAATATGGTTTAATGCTTAGCTGGAGTGGCTCTTAATGGTCTTTTGGACCAAGGTCTAACCGTAAGACTCAATTTAACATGATATAACAATTTATCAGCACTATTAGAGTTTAATAATAAATAAGCCAATGTAAAATATTATAAAATTTTAAGATAATATTCCTGAAAAAGTGCAAAGTTCTCATTTATTTGGGCTAACACATCTGTGCACCTACTTGGTGGTTCTTGTATTTATGATTAAATGAAATAAAGCATGTGAAAATGCTGATGTGTCATGCAATAAGATATTTAATATAACGATAAATCTAACTTATGCTCTGGCATAAGTTTTCTCAATAGAGTAGGTATGCAAGCTACTCACGGGAGGACTGGTTTTTTTTTTTTTTTTTGCGGTACTCGGGCCCCTCACTCTTGCATCCTCTCCCGTTGCAGAGCACAGGCTCCGGACGCGCAGGCTCAGCGGCCATGGCTCACAGGCCTAGCCTGAACTAAGTCTTTTAAGTCTGTATTCTGTCATGTGTAGCCACGGAAGCCTCTGCTTGGTTAGCTTAGTGGTCAGCTAAGGGTTGGACAGAGATTTTCTTACATGCCCGGAACCAGTAAGTTTCCCAGCCTTTGCTGAGGGGTCCTATGTGTGCATTGGCTTATGTCTTCAATACTCAGCCAGACATTTTACAACTCTTTCTGTTTTCCAGAGCCTCACGGTCAGCCAGAGGTGACAGCTAAGGGCCTTCTTGCGTCCATCCTGGGCATGCACACAGCCCTACCACACGTGTACTTTTAGGGTCCCAGGAGTGTGTCAGAAGTCAGCAGAGTCCCTTAGGGACATCTCACTCCCCAGTTTTCCCATCTAAACTTTTGGTCAGCTTGTGGTTTGCCCCAAGTGTTATCGCCACCTCAGGCAGCTGTGATGTTTACAGTTGCTGTTGATTGTTTTCAGTAAATGCTCCCTGGGAAAAAGTTGTTTGCATTGGATGAGTTCTGAGTCAGGTCAAATAAAGACAGGCCTTGTGAGTGGGATTTTCCAGGGAACCGCCAGACAGGCCAAATAGACAGTTATCTGGGAATGGGGCTTTGGAGGAGCTTGAATCCTATTCTGTTCCATCCAGAGGCTCCTGGGCTGTTGGTTTTCACTGTAATTATGGGCTTTTGGTTCTCAAGGCTACCACAGACCTAGGGAGAGGAGGTTGGGATTGGGGCAAGTTAAAGTTCCACAAAGCTTGCTATTCTTAATGAGATTCAGCTGCTTTTGTTGAATAAATACTCCCTGGATTGTTCCAAACTGGTTAATTGCCAGAGTTCTGGAAAAATTGATTTTGAATGTTTGCCAGTGTTCTTGTTCCTTTAATGGAGGAGAGTTTTCTTAAGAGGTCCTTACTCCACATTCCTGCTGACATCACTCCTCTTTCTAGTCATTTTTATTTCCCTTAAAACCAGTCCTCCCGGGCTTCCCTGGTGGCGCAGTGGTTGCAAGTCCGCCTGCCGATGCAGGGGACACGGGTTCGTGCCCCGGTCCGGGAAGATCCTACATGCTGCGGAGTGGCTGGGCCTGTAAGCCATGGCCGCTGAGCCTGCGCTCCGCAATGGGAGAGGCCGCAACAGTGAGAGGCCCTCATACCGCAAAAAAAAAAAAAAAAAAAAAGACTTAGTTCAGGAAAGTAAACAAACAAAAGCAGTAATGGTAACAACAAACCCTGCCCTGGAGCAGTGGCAATCTGATCGTCAGAGCTGACTCATTATATTATTTAAAATGTCCAGTTGTCAACAAAAAATATGAGACGAGACAAGAAAGAATGGCCCATACACAGTGGGAAAAAAAAAATCATTCAACAGAAAGCATCCCTGAGGAAGTCCAGACATTCAATTTATTAGCCCAAGACCTTAAATTAGCTATCTGAAATATGTCCAAAGGAAAAAAAAATCATATCTAAAGAACTAAAGGAATGTATGAGTGAGCCTGATGACTTGCCAAACAGAGAATGGTAATAAAGAGAGACATCATTAAAAAACAGAACCAAATAGAAATTCTGAAGTTGAAAAGTACACTATCTAAAATGAAAAACTCATTAGAGGGGCCCAGCAGTTGATATGAGGTGGCAGAAGAAAGAATCAACAAAGTTGAAGACAAGTAATTGAGATTATCCAATCTGAGGGACAAAAAGAAAAAAGAAGAAAAATGAACAGTCTCAGACACCCGTATGACACAATCAAGAATAATAACATAGACACAGTGGGAGTCCTGGAGGAAGAGGAGAGAAAGAGGCAGAAAAAATATTTGAAGAAATACTGGCTGAAAACTTCCGATGTTTGATGACAGACATTACGTAGCCAAAAAGCTCAACAAACCTAAGTATGATAAAGTCAAAGAGAGCCACACCATACAAATCATAAACAAACTGTTAGAAGCCAAAGGGGAAGAGAGAATCTTGAAAGAATCAAGAAAGCAGTGATCCATCATGTACAAGGAACCCTCAATAAGATTAACAGCTGATTTCTCATCAGAAACATAGGATAACAAAAGGCACTGTGGGGGCTTCCCTGGTGGTGCAGTGGTTGCGCGTCCGCCTGCCGATGCAGGGGAACCGGGTTCACGCCCCGGTCTGGGAGGATCCCACATGCCGCGGAGCGGCTGGGCCCGTGAGCCAGGGCTGCTGAGCTTGCGCGTCCGGAGCCTGTGCTCCGCAACGGGAGAGGCCACAACAAAGGGAGGCCCGCATACCACAAAAAAAAAAAAAAAAAAAAAAAAGGCACTGTGATGAAAGGCAAAGTGCTGAAAGAAAAAGACTCGAGGATTCTATACCCTCTAAAACTGTTACTCAAACATGAAGGAGAAATCAGCACATCCTCTCCACCCCCAAAGAAACACCCAAAAAACAACGAGAGAATTTGACACTAGCAGACCAGCCCTAAAAGTAATGTCAGTACTACAGGAGTCTTTCAGGCTGAAAGGAAAGGGCACTGAGTAACATGAATCCACATGAAGAATTAAAGAGCACTGGTAAAGGCAACTATACAAGTAAATGCAAAGGACAGAATAAAAGTATTTTTGTTTGTAAGTCTTTTCTCCTTTGAGTTAAAAGATAAAGCAATGATTACAAATGTGCTGATGGGCATACAATGTATAAACATGTAATCTGTATGACAATATAGCCCAAAGAAGGGGATAGAAAACAGAGTTATGGGGCTTCCCTGGTGGCGCAGTGGTTGGGAGTCTGCCTGCTGATGCAGGGGACGCGGGTTTGTGCCCCGGTCCGGGAGGATCCCACATGCCACAGAGCGGCTAGGCCCGTGAGCCATGGCCGCTGAGCCTGCGTGTCCGGAGCCTGTGCTCCGCAACGGGAGAGGCCACAGCAGTAAGAGGCCCGCGTACCGCAAAAAAAAAGAAAAAAAAGAAAACAGAGTTATACGGGAGCAAAGTTTTTGTATACTCCTGAAATTAAGTTGGTATTAACCTCAACTAGATAAATTAAGACACTTAATTGTAAGCCCCAGAAAAAGTGACATCACATGAAACAGTGAAGTAGGAAGCTCTAGAGTTTGGTCCCTCCCCCAAAACAACTAGTAAACTAGGAAAAAAAAATTATCAGAGTAAACTATTTTGGAACTCTGGAACCTGACTGGCACTTCTGACAACCAGGGAAGTGCCTGATGAAGGGAGAGGCTGATATTTAGTAAGGAAATGATGTGCACGAACCAGCTACCAGCCTCCTTTCCTCAGCCCTGCTGCAGCTGTGGGGACAGGAGCCCACATTCTAGGAGCAGCTGGCTGGTGGTAGGGCAGACAGTGGGGACCCTGTCTTCCAAATTTGGGGTTATATGGTTCAGTCAGTGTGCTTTGGAGAGTGGAGTCCTGTGGGGCTGGTGCAGACATTCACCTTGGTTTCTGCTCTCTCAGGCTGCAGGAGCTTTCCCCCTACTACATCTAACAGAAGATTTAGAGGGACGGGAACACCTTTTTGTTTTTCCCTTTTTGGAGCCAGACACTTAAGGAAATCTTTGTCAGGTCACTGGCTAACCACAGAGATAACAGAACAGAAACTTCAGTGACCACACAAGAAGGAATAAACACTTTGTAAAAAATAGTTTGGAAAAGGCACAAATGGACAGGCCCTCAATAAGCAAAGATCAGCAATTCCTCAGGAATGGGAGAATTTGATCTCCAGAGTTAACCAACTGTAATATTCAGAATATCTAATTCTCAAAAAAGAACTACAAAGCATACAAAGAAACAGGAAAGTGTGTCCAGGAAAAAAGAATTTGACAGAAACCACCCTTGAGAAATCCCAGACATTGGAATCACTGGTCAAATATGTTAAATCAAATATTCTAAACATGCTCAACGAGCTCAAGGACAAAGAATTAAATAAGGAAAACAATGGATAAATAAAATGAGAATACCAATAAAGGGACAGAAATTATATAAAGGAACCAAACAAATTTTTGAGCTGAAAAGTACAATAACTGAAATGAAAAAGTTCACTAGAGGGGTTCAACCTCAGATTTGAGCAGGCAGAAGAATCAATAAACTTGAAGATAAGACAATCAAAATTATCCAATCTGAGCAGAAAGAAAAAAGGATGAAGAAAAATGAACAAAGCCTGCTTAAGGAAGGGACCTGTGGGACACCATCAATCATAACAATATACAGACACTGGGAGTCCTAGAAGAAGAAAAAGAAGAGAGAAAATGGCAGAAAAAAGTTGGGAGAAATAATGGTTGTAAATTTGCTAAATATGATGGAAATATACAGGAATAGAGTGTATACTATTGAAACTAAGTCATATTATACAACAGGTTTAAATTTAAGGTGTTAATTGTAATCTCCGAGGCAAACACTAAGAAAATAATTAGAAAATATACAGAAAAAAAGATAAAGGGAATCGAAACAGTACACTACAAAAAAATAAAATAAAAAATAAGCTACAAAATGGCAGTAACAGAGAAATGAAAGAACAAAAGAAGTATAAGATATATATAAAAATAAGTAGAAAGTGGCAGAAGTCCTTCCTTATCAGTAACTACATTAAATGTAAATGGATCAATTGCTTCAATTAAAAGGCAGAAATTGGGGACTTCCCTGGTGGTGCAGTGGTTAAGACTCTGTGCTCCCAATGCAGGGAGCCCAGGTTCGATCCTTAGTCAGGGAACTAGATCCCACATGCATGCCATAACTAAGAAGCCCGTGTGCCACAACTAAGGAGCTGGTGAGCCGCAACTAAGACCCAGTGCAACCAAAAATAAATAAATAAATGTTTAAAAGAAAAAGAAAAGGCAGAAATTGGCAGAATGGATTTTTAAAAATATGATCCAACTATATTCTGTCTATAAGCTCACTTTAGATACAAAGAGGCTGAAAGTAAAAGGACAGAGAAAGATATTGTATGCAAAAGAGAGCTCGCATGGCTATATTACTGTCAAAATAGATTTTAAGTCAAAAAAGGTTCAAAAGACAAAGTTCATCATGTTGATTTAAAAAATTCAATCCATTAAGTGATACAATTATAAACATATACACGCAACTAACAACAGGGCCCCAAACTCTATGAAGCATGAAACTGACAGAATTGAAGGAAGAAAAAAATAGATAAGTCAACAATAATACTTGGAGACTTTAATACCCTGATTTCAATGATAGAACATCTATACAGAAGATCAACAAGAAAACAGAAGACTTGAACACCATAAACCAACTAGGCATAACAGACATCTATAGGCATTCTACCCAAGAGCAGAACACACATCCTTCTCAAGTACACACAGAACATTCGCCAGAACAGGCCAAATGTTAGGCCATAAAACAAGTCTCAAAAAATTTAAAAAGACCAAAATCGTACAAAGTATGTTCTTCAACTACAATGGTATGAAATTAATAACAGAAATTTGTGAAATTAAAAAATATGTGGTTTTTTTTGGGGGGGGCGGAGAGAAGATGGCGGAAGAGTAAGACGCGGAGATCACCTTCCTCCCCACAAATACATCAGAAATACATCTACACATAGAACTGCTCCTATAGAACACCCACTGAACGCTGGCAGAAGACCTCAGACCTCCCAAAAGGCAAGAAACACCCCACGTACCTGGGTAGGGCAAAAGAAAAAAGAATAAACAGAGACAAAAGAATAGGGATGGGACCTGCACCAGTGGGAGGGAGCTGTGAAGGAGGAAAGGTTTCCACACACTAGAAGCCCCTTCACGGGCGGAGACTGAGGGTGGCGGACGGGGGGAGCTTCAAAGCCGCAGAGGAGAGCACAGTAACAGGGTGCGGAGGGCAAAGCAGAGAGATTCCCGCAGAGGACTGGTGCCGACCAGCACTCACCAGCCTGAGAGGCTTGTCTTCTCACCCACTGGGGCGGGCAGGGGCTGGGAGCTGAGGCTCGGGCTTCGGTTGGAAGCCGGGAGGGAGTCCGGGAGAAGTCTGGAGCTGCCGAAGAGGCAAGAGACCTTTTCTTCCCTCTTTGCTTCCTGGGGCGCGAGGATAGGGGATTAAGCGCGCCGCGTAAAGGAGCTCCAGAAACGGGCGCGAGCTGCGGCTGTCGGCGCGGACAAGAGACGGGCGTGGGAGGCTAGGGCTGCTGCTGCCGCCTCCAAGAAGTCTGTGTGCGAGCACAGGTCACTCTCCACACCTCCTCTGCCGGAAGCCTGTGCAGCCCGCCACTGCCAGGGTCCTGAGATCCAGGGACAGTTTCCCCGGGAGAACACGCAGCGCGCCTCGGGCTGGTGCAGCGTCACGCTGGCCTCTGCCACCGCGGGCTCGCCCCACATCTGTGCCCCTCCCTCCCCCCGGCCTGAATGAGCCAGAGCCCCCAAATCAGCTGCTCATTTAACCCCGTCCTGTCTGAGCAAAGAGAAGAGCAGACACCCTCGGACGACCTACAGGCAGAGGCAGGGCCAAGTCCAAAGCTGAACACCAGGAGCCGTGCGAACAAAGAGGAGAGGGGGAGGTCTCTCCCAGCAGCCTCAGAAGCAGCGGATTAAAGCTCCACAATCAGCTTGAAGTGCCCTGCATCTGTGGAACACCTGAATAGACAGCGAATCATCCCAAGTTGATGAGGTGGACTTTGGGAGCAAGATATATTATTATTTTCCCCTTTTTCTCTTTTTGTGAGTGTGTATGTGTGTGCTGCTATGTGAGATTTTGTCTGTATAGCTTTACTTTCACCATTTGTCCTAGGGTTCTGACCGAACCGTTTATTTTTTTGTTTTAATAAAATTTTTCTTCTTATTATTTATTTTAATAACTTTATTTTATCCTACTTTATCTTCTTTCTTTCTTCCCTCCTTTCTTCCTGTCTTCCTTTCTTCCTCCCTTCCTTCATTTCTTCCTCCCTTCCTCCCTCTCTTCCTTCCTTCCTTCATTTCTTCCTTCCTTCCTATTTTTTCTCCCTTTTATTCTGAGCCGTGTGGATTAAAGGCTCTTGGTGCCCCAGCCAGGCGTCAGGGCTGTGTCTCTGCGGTGGGAGAGCCAACTTCAGGACACTGGTCCACAAGAGACCTAACAGTGCTGGACACCCTATGCCCAACAAAGAGCAAGACAGGTCTACAGCCCCATCCATTAGCAGAGAGGCTGCCTAAAATCATAATAAGGCTACCAACATCCCAAAACACACCACCAGACGTGGACCTGCCCACCAGAAAGACAAGATCCAGCCTCATCCACCAGAACACAGGCACTAGTCCCCCCAACCAGGAAACCTACTCAACCCACTAAAACAAACCTTAGCCACTGGGGACAGACACCAAAAACAATGGAACTACGAACCTGCAGCCTGCAAAAAGGAGACCCCAAACACAGTAAGCAAAATGAAAAGACAGAAAAACACAAAGCAGATGAAGGAGCAAGGTTAAAAACCCATCAGACCTAACAAATGAAGAGGAAATAGGCAGTCTACCTGAAAAAGAATTCAGAATAATGATAGTAAAGATGATCCAAAATCTTGGAAATAGAATAGACAAAATGCAAGAAACATTTAACAAGGACCTAGAAGAAATAAAGAGGAAGCAAGCAATGATGAGGAACACAACAAATGAAATTAAAAATAGTCTAGATGGGATCAATAGCAGAATAACTGAGGCAGAAAAACGGATAAGTGACCTGGAACATAAAATAGTGGAAATAACTACTGCAGAGCAGAATACAGAAAAAAGAATGAAAAGAAATGAGGACAGTCTCAGAGACCTCTGGGACAACATTAAACGCACCAACATTTGAATTATAGGGGTC
>NC_041224.1:43812142-43813184 GCF_002837175.3 Physeter macrocephalus
AAACGCAAGAGGAAAGAGATATGGGAACATATGTATATGTATAACTGATTCACTTTGTTGTAAAGCAGAAACTAACACACCATTATAAAACAGTTATACTCCAATAAAGATGTTAAAAAAAAATATGTGAAAATTTACACCCTCCTAAATAGCCAAAGGACCAAAGAAAAAAAATCACAAGGGAAATTAGAAATTTTTTTTTTTTTTTTGCGGTAGGTGGGCCTCTCACCTTCGTGTCCTCTCCCGTTGCGGAGCACAGGCTCTGGACGCACAGGCTCAGTGGCCATGGCTCACGGGCTGAGCCACTCCGCGGCTTGTGGGATCTTCCAGGACCGGGGCACGAACCCGTGTCCTCTGCATCGGCAGGCGGATTCGCAACCACTGCGCCACCAGGGAAGCCCAGAAAATATTTTGAGATGATGAAATTGAAAACACAACATACCATAACTTACAGGACGAAGCTTAAGCAGCGCTTAGAGGGGAATTTGTACCTGTAAAAAGCTGTATTAAAAAAGAAGTCTGGGGGGCTTCCCTGGTGGCACAGTGGTTGAGAATCCGCCTGCTGATGCAGGGGACACAGCTTTGTGCCCCAGTCCAGGAAGATCCCACATGCCGTGGAGTGGCTGGGCCCGTGATGCATGGCCGCTGAGCCTGTGCGTCCGGAGCCTGTGCTCTGCAACGGGAGCGGCCACAGCAGTGAGAGGCCCGCGTACCACCAAAAAAAAAAAAAAAAGTCTGGGGAATTCCCTGGCAGTCCAGTGGTAAGGACTCCGCGCTTCCATTGCAGGGGGCACGGGTTCGATTCCTAGTCCGGGAACTAAGATCCCAAAAGCAATGCAGCATGGTCAAAACCAAAAACAAACAAAACAAAAAAGAAGCCTGGAACCCTCCTACACTGTTGTTGGGAATGTAAATTGGTACATTTACATTGGTACCTAAACCACTATGGTGAAGAGTATGGAGGTTCCTTTAAAAACTAAAAATAGGGCTTCCCTGGTGGCGCAGTGGTTGAGAGTCCGCCTGCCGATGTAGGGGACACGGG
>NC_041224.1:43813242-43815487 GCF_002837175.3 Physeter macrocephalus
AAAAAAAAAAAAAAAAAACTAAAAATAGAACTACCATATTATCCAGCAATCCCACTCCTGGGCATATATATCCGCAGAAAGCCATAATTCGAAAAGATACATGCACCCAAATGTTCACTGCAGCACTATTTACAATAGCCAAGGTATGGAAGCAACCTAAACGTTCATCGGCAGAGGAAAGGATAAAGAAGACATGGTACATATATACAATGGAATATTAGCCATAAAAAAGAACGAAATAATGCAATTTGCAGCAACATGGATGGACCTAGAGATGATCATACTAAATGAAGTAAGTCAGAGAAAGACAAATATGATGTATTATATGTGGAATCTAAAAAAAAATGATCAAATGAACTCATTTACAAAACAGACACAGACTCAGACTTTGAAAACAAACTTATGGTTACCAAAGGGGAAAGGTGGGGGTAATTAGGAATTAACATATACATACTACTATATATAAAACATATAATCAACAAGCTTCTACTGTAGAGCACAAGGAACTCTATTCCATATTCTGTAATAACCTATATGGGAAAAGAGTCTGAAAAAGAATGGATATATGATAATGTGTAACTGAATCACTTTGCTGTACACCTGAAACTGACACAACATTGTAAATCAACTATACTCCAATATAAAATAAAAATTAAAAAAAAAGAACAGTGGTGATAAACTGTTCAGTGAGTGATGTAAAAAAAAGAAAGCATGTATTTTTAAAAATCAATAACAAAACCTTAATCTTAAAAAAACTGAAAAAGATCAAACTAACACCAAAGCAAGTAGAGGGAAGGAAATAAAAAAAAAATTAAACAGGAAGTAAACGAAATCAAGAATAGAAAAACAATAGAAAAATCAATGAAACCAAAAGTTGGTTCTTTGAAAAGATGTTTAAGTTAACAAACCTTTAGCTAGATTGACCAAGAAAAAATACAGAACACTCAAACAACTATGAAAGAGAGAATAAAACTACCAACCTTACAGAAATAATAAAGGACTATTAGGTAATACTACAAACAGTTGTATAGCAGCAAATTAGAAAACCTAGATGAAATGGACAAATTCCTAGAAAGACACTAACTACTGAAAACAGACTAAGCAATAGAAAATCTGAATAAACCTATAACAAGTAAAAAAATGAAATTGTTATCAAAAAACTTCCGAAAAATACCCAGGACTAGATGGCTTCACTGCTGAATTCTACCTAACATTTAAAAAGAATTGGAGGAGGGCTTCCCTGGTGGCGCAGTGGTTGAGAGTCCGCCTGCCGATGCAGGGGACACGGGTTTGTGCCCTGGTCTGGGAAGATCCCACATGCCGCAGAGCGGCTGGGCCCGTGAGCCATGGCCGCTGAGCCTGCGCGTCCGGGGCTGTGTTCTGCAACAGGAGAGGCCACAACAGTGAGAGGCCCGTGTACCGAAAAAAAAAAAAAAAAAAAAAGAATTGGGGGTACTTCCCTGGTGGTGCAGTGGTTAAGAATCTGCCTGCCAATGCAGGGGACATGGGTTTGAGCCCTGGTCTGGGAAGATCACACATGCTGCGGAGCAACTAAGCCTGTGTGCCACAACTGCTGAGCCTGCGCTCTAGAGCCCGCAAGCCTCAACTACTGAGCTCACATGCCACAACTACTGAAGCCTGTGTGCCTAGAGCCCATGCTCCGCAACAAGAGAAGCCACCACAATGAGAAGCCCATGCACCGCAATGAAGAGTAGCCCCCACTCGCTGCAACTAGAGAAAGCCTGCGTGCAGCAACGAAGACCCAATGCAGCCATAAATAAATAAATTTATTAAAAAAAAAAACTGGGACTTCCCTAGTGGTCCAGTGGCTAAGACTCCATGCTCCCAATGCAGGGGGCCCGGGTTTGAACCCTGGTCAGGGAACTAAATCCCAGATGCTGCAACTAAGAGTTTGCATGCTGCAACTAAAGATCCGCGTGCCACAACGAAGACCCAATGCAGCCAAAAATAAATAAATAAATAAATTTATTTTAAAAAATGGATATCATCAAAATTAAAAATATTTTATGTATCAAAGAACACTATCAAGAAAGTGAAAAGAGGGCTTCCCTGGTGGCGCAGTGGTTGAGAGTCCGCCTGCCGATGCAGAGGACACGGGTTTGTGCCCCGGTCCGGGAAGATCCCACATGCCGCAGAGCGGCTGGGCCCGTGAGCCATGGCCGCTGAGCCTGTGCGTCCGGAGCCTGTGCTCCGCAATGGGAGAGGCCACAACAGTGAGAGGCCC
>NC_041224.1:43815558-43839309 GCF_002837175.3 Physeter macrocephalus
AAAAAAAAACAAAAACAAAAACAAAAACACACAAAAAAAGAAAGTGAAAAGAAAACCCAACAGGTTGGGGAAAAAATTATTTGCAAATTGTATATCTGATAAGGGGCTGGTATCTAGAATATATAAAGAACTCTTACAACTCAATAGTAAAAAGACAAACAACCTAATTTAAAAATGGGCAAAGATTTATCCAAAGAAGATATACAAATGGCCAGCGAGCACATGAAAAGAAGCTCAACAACATTAGTTATCAAGGAAATGCAACTCATAACCACAATGACACATCACTTTACACCCACTAGGATGAGCAGAATCAAAGAGGGACAATGGAAGGTGGTGGCAAGGATGTGGAGAAATTAGAACCCTCATACACTGTTAGTGGGAATATAAAATGGTATAGCCACTTTGGAAAACAGTTTGGTAATTCCTTAAAAAGTTAAACATAGGACTTCCGTGGTGGCGCAGTGGTTGAGAGTCCACCTGCCGATGCAGGGGCCACGGGTTCATGCCCTGGGCTGGGAAGATCCCACATGCCGCGGAGTGGCTAGGCCCGTGATTCATGGCCGCTGAGCCTGCGCGTCCGGAGCCTGTGCTCCGCCAACGGGAGAGGCCACGGCAGTGAGAGGCCCGCGTACCGGGAAAAAAAAATAAATAAAAAAAAATAAAGTTAAACATAGAGTTACCATATGACCCAGCAATTTCATTTTTAGGCATGTCTGAGAATTAAAAATGTGTCTGCACACAATCTTATATATGAATGTTTACAGCAGCATCACTCACAATAGCCACAAGTAGAAACAACTTAAATGTCCACCAACTGATGAATGGATATGTAAAATGTAGTCTATCCATACAATGGTATATTATTGTCAATAAAAAGAAATGAAGTACTGAGACGTACTACACCATGTATAAACCTTGAAAACATTATGCTAAAGTAAAAAACACCAGTTACAAAGACCACATGATATGATTCCTCTTAAAAGAAATATCCATAAGAAATCTATAAAAACAGAAAGTAGACTGGTGGTTGCCTAAGCTGGGAAGACTTGGAGAAATGGAGAGTGACTACTAATGGGTAGGTTAGGGCTTCTTTCTGGAGTGATGAAAATGTTCTGGAATGTGTCATGATGGTTGCACAACTTTGTGAATATACTGAAAACCACTAAAAGTTGATTTTATGATACATGAATGGTCTCAATTATAAAAAAGCAAAAAAAAAAACACCGAACACACCGAAAGACTAGAAAATTGCTAGTCACTATCTTTCGATTTTGTTTAATTGGTTTTATAAAATAGATATTTGTCTGTAGGGGTAACTAGAAAGGGAGGAATGAGAAAGACCAGGATTAATTCTTCATCTAAACTTGGAAGAAGAGACCCCAAGTGGAAAATTAACTGATGATAACCAAAGAGGAGAGGAAAACATGAGATTAATGAGCTTCTGCAACAAGAGTCTGGAGACCGGTTTGGGTCCAAGAATCCCCTTCTCTTGGTTACCCTAAAATGTAGTACCTTTGGTCCTCTTGAAGTTGTCAAGTTTATACTCTAGACTTTCCACAGCTGACACAGAATGGCTTCTAGGCAACCCCCGCTTTACAGATCTCTTTGAAGGAGAAATCATTTCCTGGTTGAAGAGATTTCTTCGAACTTTGGTCACTTCTGAAAGCATTAAGAAAAAAAGAAAGTCAAATATTATCATTAATAAAAGCCACATGTGGGAAAAGAAAGACATCCAAAACAGAGAATCTGCTTGAGGAAACTATTTTACAGGCTGACTGCTATATTCACATTTACTAATAGGATTTCCTCAAATAGTACACTCACATGGTATATCAAAACTATTTACAGGACTTCCCTGGTGGCGCAGTGGTTAAGACTTCACGCTCCCAACGCAGGGGGCCTGGGTTTGATGCCTGGCCAGGGAACTAGATCCCACATGCATGCCGCAACTAAGGAGCCCGCCTGCCACAACTAAAGGAGCCCACGTGCTGCAAATAAGACCTGGTGCAACCAAATAAATAAATAAATATTTAAAAAAAAAAAGAAAACTACTTACATTTATAAATTTAATTTAAACCCAACCTTTCAGGAATACAAAGAAGGCCCACATCACTTAAATTAGAAGTTTTATTCACTGTAAAATGGACATAATCCTTAATAAGAGGTTGGATAATGTAAATCATAGTCCTTTTACTATATCCCAGTGTTACAATATTTTTCTCACATTGGAACTTTTTGCTGCTTTGTATTCAGCATCAAGCAGAGAAACTGTTCTTTTCAATCCCAGAGATTTCATTTTTCTTCTTTTGAGTATTTTACTAATTTGCTGGGATACAGTAGTCCCTCCCTATCCGCAGTTTTACTTCCACATTTTCAGTTACCTGCAGTCAACTGCAGTCCGAAAATATCAAATGAAAAATCCCAGAAATACATAAGTCATAAGTTTTAAAGTTGTGTTTCTTTCTGAGTAGTGTGATAAAATCTCATGCCATCCTGCTCTGTCCCACCCAAAACATGAATCATTCTTTGTCCAGCATATCCCACCCGTTAGGCACTTAGTAGCCATCTGGGTTATCAGATCAACTGTAGCAGTATAGCAGTGCTATATTCAAGTAACCCTTATTTTACTTAAATACTTCTTGTGCCCCAAAGCACAAAAGTAGTGATGCTGGCAACTTGGATATGCTGAAAATAAGTCATAAAGTGCTTCCTATAAATAAAGTTTCTCAACTTAAGGGAAAAAAAAATCGTATGCTAAGGTTGCTACGATCTATGGTAAGAGTGAATTGTCTATCTGTGAAACTGTGAAGGAAAAATTCACGCTAGTTTTGCTGTCACAACTCAAACTGCAAAAATTATGGCTACAACGCATGAAAGTGCTTAGTTAAGATGGAAAAGGCATTAAATTTGTACAACAAGATATTTTGAGAGACCACATTCATGTAACTTTTATTATAGCATATTGTTATAATTGTTCTATTTTATTATGGTATTGTTAATTCTTACCATGCCTAATTTATAAATTAAACTTTATCATAGGTATATATGTATAGGAAAAAAACAGGGCTTCCCTGGTGGCGCAGTGGTTGCGCGTCCGCCTGCCGATGCAGGGGAACCGGGTTCGCGCCCCGGTATGGGAGGATCCCACGTGCCGCAGAGCGGCTGGGCCCGTGAGTCATGGCCGCTGAGCCTGCGCGTCCGGAGCCTGTGCTCCGCAACGGGAGAGGCCACAACAGGGGAAGGCCCGCATACCACAAAAAAAAAAAAAAAAAAAAAAAAAAAAAACATAGCATAGGGTTAGGTACTATCTGAAGTTTCAGGTATCTGAGGGTATTGGAACGTAACCCCTGTGGATAAGGGGGGAACTACTATATTTTAAATCCTCTTCCTAACTCCAGAGCATGAGTTGTAACCATCTAGACTCAAAGTTAGGAAAAATAGCTGAAGAGTCAGGAAATACTTGACAAAGCTAGCAGGCTAGCATTTTAATCTTAAGCAAGATGGCCTGGTGGAGGCTACTCAAAAATTCGCCAAGATTAAAAAAATTCTAAGAGCAAGTCACTTAAATAAAAACCAAATAAACCAGGATCCACAAACTGGGAGAAGCCTTTTTTACCCATCAATGACATAAACATTAAGGACACCAATAATGCACACCAAAGTTTCAAAAAAATGTTTCGCTATCTCCATTATAAAAGCCTCTGTTACCTGCCTTAGGCTGTCTATGAAACTGATTTACAGCCTGACAGCCAAATTTGATCTGTTATTTTCCATTTTTCCCAAATTTTGGAGAAGTTTAATATCTATAGAAAATTTCAATGTAGAATCATGGTGACTTCTGCGGTGGTGCAGTGGATAAGACTCCACGCTTCCAATGCAGGGGGCCCGGGTTTGATCCCTGGTCAGGGAACTAGATTCCACATGCATGTTGTGACTAAGAGTTTGCATGCCACAACTAAGGAGCCCGTGTGCTGCAACTAAGGAGCTGGCGAGCCGCAACTAAGACCCAGTGCAACCAAATAAATATTAAAAAAAAAACCAAAACCAAAAAAACACACATAGAATTGTCACTAAAATTCACCAACTGTCAACATTTGTTTTCTCCCTCCATCTCTCTCTCTACGTTTGTACAACTGCCCACCCCAGAACGCTGGAGAGTGAGTTGCAGACATCACAACTCTTCAGTTTCCTGTATTTCAGCATGTATCTCCAAAGAACAAGGGCATATATCTAATCCATCTTCGAATTTCTCTCATCATCTCAGTAATATCCGTTATAGCTTTTTACCCTAAATTTAAGACCCAAGCAGGGATCATGTAGTGCACTTATGTCACACTTAAATTCCTTTTATCTAAACCAGCTCCACTGCCTCTTTTCTTTTTCGGCTTTCATGTTAATGGCATTAAAAAAATATTTTGGGGCTTCCCTGGTGGCACAGTGGTTAAGAATCCACCTGCCAATGCGGGGGACATGGGTTTGTGCCCTGGTCCGGGAAGATCTCACATGCCACGGAGCAACTAAGCCCGTGTGCCACAACTACCGAGCCTGCGTGCCTAGAGCCCGTGCTCTACAAGAGAAGCCACCGCCATGAGAAGCCCGCGCACCGCAACGAAGAGCAGCCCCCGCTTGCCACAACTAGAGAAAGCCCACGCACAGCAATGAAGACCCAATGCAGCCAAAAATAAACTAACAAAAAATAATTTTAAAAAAATTTTAGACCAGTTATTTTACAAAATGCAGTATTTTGAGACCATGTAAACATCCTACTCCTCTAGCACACAGTATATGGACATATTTCATAAACCAACAATTACACAAAACTACAATTTTTAACTATATGCAACTGCTTAAATATATGTAATCAAAATAAAACTGTCACTGAGTACAACAAGGAAACAAAGTATACCTTGTACCGTGCCTTTCACTGGGAGTGGAGGCTGCTGAAGAGTAGGGTGAGAATTCTCCTGAAAGATGAGAAAATCCAGTAAGAAAATTTAAATAGGAATTCATTTAAAAGAATAAAGATTCCACAAGAAACCCTCTGATCCTTGCAATTCCACTTGTAGGAATCTGTAACAGAAATAGTTGTAAAATGCACAAAAATAGGGCCTGGAAATATACACAACAAACTGTCATCAGCAATTACTTCTGAAGAATGGATGGTGAAGAGGCACTAACATTTAACTTTATATAATTTCAATTTTTAAACGATGTTTCTGTATACCTTTTATAACTAAAACATCAGGGAAACCCCATAATATTAGAGGATGGCTGTATACTCTTAAGAATGTCTCTGTATAAAACTGCTATTTGGGGACTTCCCTGGTGGTCCAGTGGTTAAGACTCCGCGCTTCCACTGCAGGGAGTGCTGGTTCGATCCCTGGTTGGGGAACTAAGATCCCACATGCCGTGTGGCGTGGCAGAAAAAAAAATACCCACCTGCTATTTATTTGCTATGAAGGAGAAATCATTTCCTGGTTGAAGAGATTTCTTCGAACTTTGGTCACTTCTGAAAGCATTAAGAAAAAAAGAAAGTCAAATATTATCATTAATAAAAGCCACATGTGGGAAAAGAAAGACATCCAAAACAGAGAATCTGCTTGAGGAAACTATTTTACAGGCTGACTGCTATATTCACATTTACTAATAGGATTTCCTCAAATAGTACACTCACATGGTATATCAAAACTATTTACAGGACTTCCCTGGTGGCGCAGTGGTTAAGACTTCACGCTCCCAACGCAGGGGGCCTGGGTTTGATGCCTGGCCAGGGAACTAGATCCCACATGCATGCCGCAACTAAGGAGCCCGCCTGCCACAACTAAAGGAGCCCACGTGCTGCAAATAAGACCTGGTGCAACCAAATAAATAAATAAATATTTAAAAAAAAAAAGAAAACTACTTACATTTATAAATTTAATTTAAACCCAACCTTTCAGGAATACAAAGAAGGCCCACATCACTTAAATTAGAAGTTTTATTCACTGTAAAATGGACATAATCCTTAATAAGAGGTTGGATAATGTAAATCATAGTCCTTTTACTATATCCCAGTGTTACAATATTTTTCTCACATTGGAACTTTTTGCTGCTTTGTATTCAGCATCAAGCAGAGAAACTGTTCTTTTCAATCCCAGAGATTTCATTTTTCTTCTTTTGAGTATTTTACTAATTTGCTGGGATACAGTAGTCCCTCCCTATCCGCAGTTTTACTTCCACATTTTCAGTTACCTGCAGTCAACTGCAGTCCGAAAATATCAAATGAAAAATCCCAGAAATACATAAGTCGTAAGTTTTAAAGTTGTGTTTCTTTCTGAGTAGTGTGATAAAATCTCATGCCATCCTGCTCTGTCCCACCCAAAACATGAATCATTCCTTTGTCCAGCATATCCCACCCGTTAGGCACTTAGTAGCCATCTGGGTTATCAGATCGACTGTAGCAGTATAGCAGTGCTATATTCAAGTAACCCTTATTTTACTTAAATACTTCTTGTGCCCCAAAGCACAAATTACACAAAACTACAATTTTTAACTATATGCAACTGCTTAAATATATGTAATCAAAATAAAACTGTCACTGAGTACAACAAGGAAACAAAGTATACCTTGTACCGTGCCTTTCACTGGGAGTGGAGGCTGCTGAAGAGTAGGGTGAGAATTCTCCTGAAAGATGAGAAAATCCAGTAAGAAAATTTAAATAGGAATTCATTTAAAAGAATAAAGATTCCACAAGAAACCCTCTGATCCTTGCAATTCCACTTGTAGGAATCTGTAACAGAAATAGTTGTAAAATGCACAAAAATAGGGCCTGGAAATATACACAACAAACTGTCATCAGCAATTACTTCTGAAGAATGGATGGTGAAGAGGCACTAACATTTAACTTTATATAATTTCAATTTTTAAACGATGTTTCTGTATACCTTTTATAACTAAAACATCAGGGAAACCCCATAATATTAGAGGATGGCTGTATACTCTTAAGAATGTCTCTGTATAAAACTGCTATTTGGGGACTTCCCTGGTGGTCCAGTGGTTAAGACTCCGCGCTTCCACTGCAGGGAGTGCTGGTTCGATCCCTGGTTGGGGAACTAAGATCCCACATGCCGTGTGGCGTGGCAGAAAAAAAAATACCCACCTGCTATTTATTTGCTATTAGAGTAGAGGATTCAAGTGCCTAAACTCAAATGGCATCTAAACAAGAGAATTGTTTTTAAAGATTTTGTTGCTGTTTTTTCAATTATGCCACTGTAATCATTAAAGAATAAACAGCCAAATAGGAGCGGAAACTTAACAAATGATATTCTTTTTTAACCAAAATCAAATCCTAATCTCAGTAAATCTGGCCTTAAAGAAGTTAACTTTCTAGGCCAATCTGAAACAAAAGTTTTCCAAAAGGAGTGCTAGAAAGGACTGCTAATCGTGTAAAATCTAGTGAGAGAGGTGGTCTGATACCTTTTGGACTTCATACTCTCTGAACAAAATCTCCAAGATATCTAAGATTTGCATCTTATTCACTCATATGTATTAAGGTAACTAAGAAAGTGAACACCACTAACTCTTCAAAAGAAACCCCACCTCCAGTACTAAAGCACAGCTATAAATCTCTAGAAACAAACCACTATTGTAATGATTAATGCTTCTAAAGCTAGTTCTCCTAGAATTTTAACTCTTCTCATAATTCATGCAGTTCAAAAGTTTCAATGCATTTTTTTGTCTCTCTCCTTCTTTTAGTAAGACATTAATTCTACTTAGTAAATAGACTCCAGCTGAATTTCTTTTTTTGCAACCAACAAGTCCTAACATCTACTGCCACAGAAAAATAATTACCACCTGGCTTCTTGAGTTTTTTTGTTTGCTTTTGTAACTTGTTATTGACGTAAAACATAATTACTGAAAAGTACTTTCTGGTACACAAAGTCCTATTATGATTGTACATTATTTTTCAATGGCTTCTTTTGCTTATGTTATTATTTCATGAGTTTTCTTAACTACATTAAAGATTTTGAATTAACTTATTCATTCCTAACTTTTACTATCTTTTCCCCTTAATATTACCTCTGTCACACTTTTGGGAAAAATGATTAATCTTTAATAAACATATTTCTTTATTCCTCAGATTACAGTTGTAGACACATTCATAAAAATACCTAATTTTATTTCTGTATCCTCCAATGCTCATTTCTTAAAAGTAGAGACACCGTGTTTCATTCTTATTTATTGTATGAACTCATGCCCAAAGTGATACCACTTTCTATCTCCTGGAAATGACTTACATTTTTCGTAGCTCTCTTGGATACTTTGGGAATTTCAATTTGTCGCAGATTTTGTGAAACCTCTGCAATGCTTTTATGTCTTATTGCATTTTTCCTTTTAAAAATAGAAAGAAACAGTCACTATACACTGAATACAGGTTACAGCTAGTTAGATCAGAATGGAACTAGTTTAAAATAAAACACTTAAATAAAAGTCGGTTATCTTGAGGTTGGCCTGAACTTACAGTAAAACAAGTCAATCCCAGAATTTCCAAAAGTAACAACTATAAATTTAATTAGTTATGAACAATGAAGAGCATCATGGAAAATATATAAAGTAAGCTGAAACCCTAAGCTTATCTCATGGAAGGCTCCTAGTTCTTGGAGACCCCATGTGGAGAGTAAAGAGGGGACTGTAACTACACAATACAAGACTATATGTTCCCCAGATAATATAAAGAGTGTCAGATGCTCCTTGTTAAGAACTCTAATAATTGGCTTCTGTGATTCAGACATAAGGGCAACTACTAATTCAATAAATTATAGACAAAGACAACTGGACTATGGTTTAAACATACCCTATACCAGAACTATAACAGTGCAAGTAATTCCTTTAATTCCTTGAGCTCCTACCTTCTCTTCTTAGCTGATCTGGTACGAAGCTCCTCCAGTTGGTCAGATTCAGTGCCACCCAACACTGACCTAGGAGCATTTGACATAAGAGGCACAGAAAGGGGTGATTTGCTCTCCTGCGTCATGGAGTCATCACTGAAAAAATCTGTAGGAAGGACACCAGCCAGCTTCTGAGGAATCATAAATCCTAGGCTGTTGTAAAGATTTCCAAGTATCTTTGGGATTGAATCAATATACCTGTGGAATAGATTGATTAAATATGAAACAGTCAAGTCACCATTCCACCCTCTCTACTCCCTTCCTTACCCAGCATGAGAAATAGTCCTTACAATTCTACAATTCTGAGACAATACCCATATAAGTTCTTGGTAAAATTATGTAAAATTTAAATTAGTAGTCATCAAACTTACAATTCCAAAATTTCTTCCAGAAACTTTGCCAGGTATGTCGAATCTTCAGTTAAATACACCATGCGCAGCAAATCTGTCACCTGAAGATTTTAGAAAATTACCACATGGCCTCTGCAGGAAGCTGAATGCATCTACAGCACATCCCCAGTGGCACTAAGCAGTATACTTGCCTCCTCCACTACTTGCTCCATTTCATCTATATGTTCATATACAGAAGGGCACTGCTGACACACCTCCAAATGAAGAAATACCTGGAGCTGGCACCTTGAGAGAAAAAAAAAGCTTGGTTATAACTGCTTTAAGTGTCACTTAACTGAAATGAAAGTTCCTTCCTTATGCAGAGATCTGTTTACATAAGAAACAACAACCAAAAAGAAGAGCCATTGCTTTCTAAATAGCAATATTAGGTAAACAGGTGTTGCAAACTGAACATTAGAACATTATAGAGAATCAGCTACAAAAGCCTCTCCAAGCAATTGGCAATCTATTTTAAACTGATATATACTCAGCCATTAAAAAGAAAAATGAAATAATTCAATTTGCAGCAATAGGAATGGACCTAGAGATTATCATACTAAGTGAAGTAAGTGAGAAAGAAGAAAACATACATCACTTATATGTGGAATCTGAAATATGACACAAATGAACTTACCTATGAAATAGAAACAGACTCACAGACATAGAAAACACACTTATGGTTACCAAAGGGCAAAGGGAGTGGGGGAGGGATAAATTAGGAGTTTGGGACTAGCAGATACAAACTATATTACATATAAAATAGATAACGACATTGTAAAGCAACTATACTCCAATAAAAATTTTTTAAAAAAGATAAACAAATAAGGTCCTAGTGTGTAGCACAGGGAATTATATTCAATATCCTGTAATAAACCATAATGGAAAAGTTATTTTTTAAAAATGAAAAATTAAATTGATACAAGCAAATCTTGGGAGCTCTGTTTTGGAGTAATGGTTTAAAAAAAAAAAGGGACTTCCCTGTTGGTCCAGTGGAAAAGAATCCGCCTTACAATGCAAGAGACGTGGGTTCAATCCCTGGTCAGGGAACTAAGATCCCACATGCCGCAGGGCAACTAAGCCCACACGCCACAGCTACTGAGCTCGTGCACCTCAATAGAGCGCCCACGTACTCTGGAACCCACGCGCCACAACTAGAAGGAAGCCCACGCACCGCAAGGAAGAGCCCGCATGCTGCAACTAAGACCCGATGCAGCCAAAAATTTTAAAAAATTAAAAAATTTAAAAATCAAAATAAATAAATCTTAAAAAAAAATTAAAAAGGTAGTTAATTACTCTCTGACTTTATCTTCTTTATCCAGTTTTCCTACATTCTGTCGAAGACTTTTGCTAGTTTTCAAGAGGTTGTTTCTTACTTGATGTAGGCAGTTCATCTGAAAATACAAAATTACATAGGAGAATATAAATGCTTATCATTATTTCTAATTTCTTCACAGCTGACTAATGCCCTAAGAAGGGAATTACATCCTCTTTCTTTCATTTGAATGAAAAATAGTGTAGTGTTCGTTTATATTTTTTAAAAGAACATGTAGAAAAGTATTTGAGAGCAAGTGGGCATGGATACAGCAAACCTGCAGATTTGAACTTTCATAAAAGGAAGATTCCATAAAGTAGTGATTGAGAAGTCTAAGCAAAATGAATCAACATTTTAAAGAAATGTTCCAGGTGACTCTAAAGTGCAGCCAGGGTTAAGAACCACTGGCTTAATTCATGCAGCTAACATGCAACTCAGATGAGGATAGAGCTTTCATTGGAAGGGAAGTACATGTAATTACTCCCACCTGGCCCATTTCCTTGCTTTCTGCCTTCTCAGTGGACTATGTCCATCTTCCAAGACCTAGAATTGTGCTCACCCCCTCATGCTCACCCACTCACTCATCATTTTTGAAATGTGCACTGCATAACAGATATTTTCCAAGACATATGAGCCAGACCCACCAACAAGCAACTAACATTGTTATGACAAACAACAATATCCGGATTCCCTTACTTCTAATTCCTTGGTGCCTTTGGACTTTAGGAATGCTTTAATGTTTGAGATCATGTTCCGAGCACATGAATACAACACGATTTCTCCTGTGGCCACAGTCTTTTGGTAATTTTCATGTATGTAAGATAGTAGCTCCTCCTCAGTTTTAAAATCTGTGGGGGAAAAAAAGTCAAATTGATCATCAGACCCAGCTGAAGTCATTGTATTGTTTAAGCCAGTGGTTATCAACTGGGAAGTTTTGCTGCCCAGGGGACATCTGGCTATGTCTGGGTGACAGTGACTGGTGGGGAGAGGGAGGGTACTACTGGCATCTAATGGGGTGGAGGCCAGGGATGCTGCTAAACATCTTATAGTTCACAGAGGATTATCTGGTCCAAAATGTCAAAAATGCTGAGGTTGAAAAGTTCAGAGATAGTGATTAATTTGAAGGGTTTGCAAATCACGTGTACATGTTATAAATTTAAGGATAACCAGTAATGGAGAAGAAATAAACTATACAATCTCCAAACCTAGCAGAAAGGAAAAAGATGCATAAAGAAAACTTGATTAATCCCATAGCCTGCTAGAAAGGAAAAAAACAATTGAAAGCACAAAATAAGACACTAAAATACACCCTAGCCTATCAGTAATCATAATAATTATAAATATTTATTTTACGAATACACTTGCTGGTTAAATAAAAGATAGAAACTGTCAGATTGGGTTTAAAAAAAATTATGCTGTTTACAAAAGACATACCCAAAACACATGACAAAGAAACACTGGAAATAAAGGAATAGAGGTATAATCACAAGGAAAACATAAATGATTTTGTATGGACCTAAAAAGAAAGCCTCAAAATATATGATGCAAAAATTGGCAGAACTGCAAGGAAATTTACACAAATCTACATGGTGGAAGACTATAATACAATCATCTCAGTTATAGATTCTTTTAAGTAGAAAAAAATTAATAAGAATGTTGAATATTCAAATATTAAGATAAATATGTATGGAACCAAGTACCCCCAAATTAGAGAATACACATTATTTTCAAGTAAACATGAAATATTAACAAAACAATCACATATTAGGCCATAGAGTTTCAACAAATATTAAAGATTCAAGGGGCTTCCCTGATGGCGCATTGGTTGCGCGTCCACCTGCCGATGCAGGGGAACCGGGTTCGCGCCCCGGTCTGGGAGGATCCCACATGCCGCGGAGCGGCTGGGCCCGTGAGCCATGACCGCTGAGCCTGTGCGTCCGGAGCCTGTGCTCCGCAACGGGAGAGGCCACAGCAGAGGGAGGCCCGCATACCACAAAAAAAAAAAAAAAAAAAAAAAAAAAAAGATTCAATATCTTACAGAACACATTGTGCACAGTCCAAAGAAATTAAAAGTTAATTACAAAAATAAAACACTCCCTTCTATTACTGATGTCAGAAAATATTTGGATGTATCAATGAAAACAGAATATAGCAAACTTATATAATGCAGCTAAATTTATACCTAAAGGAAAATTTCTTTTTAAAGAAAAATTCAAAACCAAATTAGCTCAGGGTCCAACACAAGAAATAACACAAAAGAGTAAATCCAAATAAGAAGGCAATAATAAAAACAGAAATGAATTAAGTAGAAAAAAAAGAAATGAGAGAGCAACAAAAACAAAGATGACTCGAGAAAACAAAGCAGAAATTCAAAATACTATTAAGAGATAAGGTTTAAGTTCAATTTTTCCATAAACATATCCAGTTATTCCTGTACCATCTGCTGAAGATTATCCTTGTCCTGTTGAATTGTTGGGGGCACTACTATCAAATATCAATTTACCACTGTTGTGCAGGTCTATTTCTGGAAAGGATCTAGTCCAGAAATTATGCTAATGCCACACTGTCTTGCATTACTGTCAATTTTGCTCTCCCATCCACATTCTGGTATACCATACTAGCTCATCGAAGATGTGCTGTCTCACTCAAACTGATTATCATCTATGATCCAGTATTCCACAGGAAAAAAAAAAATGTTTAAAGAAGCAGAAAACTTTCATTCCAGAATTTTCGAAAGAACTCAAAGGTGACATCAGGTAATTATTGCCCAAAGTTCATAAGCTACTGTCAATCACCCCACAGTACTGGCACTGTCAGTGTAAGCTAAGAATGTACTCTGAGAATGAGAAACATACTGTAATTCAATCCATTTTTAAAGAAGAAAAAAGAACAAATAGGAAAATAAAAGCTACTGGACTAAATTCTTCTGCCTGACTTTGAAAGACCTCAATAATCTAACCCTAGATTATTCAAGAACCTTTTTCCATCTCTTCATTCACAAATGTATAAAACTTCTTTAACCACTTAACTTCTTTAACCACTTAAAGGGCCAAGACACAGCCCTTCTTTGTGACTTTGCTTATGCTAATCCTCTATCTAGCACACACTTCTTTTACCTTTCTGCCTTCTAAACTCTGCTCATTCTTCAAAGTCTAACCTAGGCTCCACTGGCTCTGTAAAAGCCTTCTCAGCCTGTTCTGCTCAAGACCGGACTTTCCCTTTCTTGAGTCCTAGTATGTCTTTACTTCCAAAATGAACAAGTATTTTCTGTTACAGTCTCTTGGCTCTCTTATGTATTCATTTTACCAATTCGTTGTGTATATGTATGTGTATATATATATATATATGTTCATTATTATTCTTTGTAGCTGGATCATAAATCTAAGGAGAGGAAATTAACTTATTATTTACTGTACTCCCCATAACACACTTGTGGACATACAGTAGATAGCCAATAAATGTTCATTAAGCAAGGGATATGATTAAAACTTAAAAATATGAGAGTGCAGAAGAGTAAACATGAATTTAGATACCAAAATGCAATGGAACTGAGGAATACCTTTAGGTTTAGAACTTCTTAGTGTTCTTCCTTTGTTTTCCAATTTATCTGCTGTTCTTCCATTGGCTATCTTTTGGATCCCTTTCTCCCCAGCTGTGTCTGGACTGCCATCTGGATGCAACTTCTGAGCCTTTACATTCAGTCTTGCAACATTCAGCATCTTTAAGGAACGGCACATGGTATTCATCTTCTGCCTCACTGGAGTACGAGGAACACCTCCTACCAAAACAACGTCGTGGGAAGAAAAGTAAAATAACTTTTACTTCTGTGGAATCAAGAACTACTTTAATTCAGATGAAATATTCTGTGAAGCAATATTGAAATGAAGTATATCCATTCAGAATGATCTGAATTAGGTAGTTCTTGCATCTCTTTCTACCTACAACACAGGGTAGAAAGAGAGCTCTTTTTTTAACTGACGTTTAGGAACTAAATATCTCAAGGTGGTTAGATGATTTTTACAACTAATGCCAAACAGACAACAGACAAATGCCGAACAGACTCATTTTGGTGTTACCCAGCAGTCACAGAGTTGCGATGAAACTCTTTTGAAAGGCAATTAAGCAGTCTGCATCCAGAGTTCCCTTTTCCATGAATAACTTGTTCATGGAAACTTATACTAAGGAAATCACTCAAAGGTAAATCATATGCATGATGTACACTATAGTATTATTTATAATGGTAAAAACTGAAAACAATCTACTTGTTCAACAACATAAGAAATTTGCAAATTTTGTTAAGCAATGAGGTAACTAAAAAAGCAAAGTAGCAGATAAACAAGTAATTATAAGCAGCACACAAAGTTGTATTTAAATTTCTGTTACAACTAAAAACAAAAATGGTTTAATTCATTAAGAAGGTAGGATTGTGGGAGATTTTTAAAATCACGATTGTACTAATATAATTACTTTCAAATATGAAATATAAGAACTTGTCCTTCTTTATTCAGTTACCATTTCAACTTCATTTTAAGGAATATCAATCTTTTAAAACATACAGTGTCAAAAAAGACTGTAAGAAACAGCCTTTCTATGTGCTTACGCTTCTTTTTGCTATCTTCCTGATTGGACACAGTGTATTCTTCACGAGACTTTCTCTGGTAGAGCTCAGAGAGGCAACGTGTCAATTCACTTTCAGTTTTGGAAGGCTCTTCCTTATTAGATGAGGCAGCCTGTAGTAACCTGTGAATAAGTCAAGATGTCTAGTACAAAGTTGAAATTCTGATTTTCCAAAATGCTTTAAAAACAAAGCAACAACAATATTCATTATCCTTTTAAAAGCTAATCAAAAGATGTCTCCAGGGCTTCCCTGGTGGCGCAGTGGTTGAGAGTCCGCCTGCTGATGCAGGGGACACGGGTTCGTGCCCCGGTTCGGGAAGATCCCACATGCCGCGGAGCGGCTGGGCCCGTGAGCCATAGCCCGTGCCCCGCAACGGGAGAGGCCACAACAGTGAGAGGCCCCGCGTACAAAAAAAAAAAAAAAAAAAAAAAAAGATGTCTCCACAAGATGCCTTCAAAAGTATTTTTTCTCAGGAGGGAAAATGTCCCTCTTCTCATTTATGATTTGTATAAATTCAGGGGCAGAAGCTACCTGTTCACAAAACCATTAATGTATTAATACATACAGTATTGACTTTTATTAATAAGATTCTTCATGTCCTAGGGTACATGTCTAATTATGGCAACTATTTCACTCACTTCTGGGCTTCCATAATTTTTACCCAGTTTCGATACATTAAAGTACAAGATGATGTAATACAGTGTAGAGTATCAGAATAACTTTTGAATAATTATTTCACACTCTAGTAAACTAATTTGGGATTGATAAGCAAGGAAAGAAATCGGGCAGGGGAGATGATTAGTTATTAACTGCTTTGCCGCCTACAGCTAAATATCAGTCACTAAGGAAATAATGAAAATAGCACAACTTTCAAAATGTATTATTTCTATTTCATTATCTTCCATTATCTGATATCATCTGACTTAAAAGTAGGAGAAAGTTATGGTGCCATCAGTTGAATTAGTTCATACAAGCAGCAGGTCTGAAGCAGCCTAATTCTCCTAAGTGTGCTGGTATTTCCCTGAGCAGTGAGGAGGGTTGCTTTTTCCCCCCGTTAATTTATTGTAACTGCTTCAGATTTTTTAAAAAATGAATTTAAGCATCATGGACACAGAGAAAGCCTCACCCAATTTCTTCCCATCCCTTCCTCCCAGAGGTATTCCTAGATTCGTGCGTACCTTATTTACAAAGACATACATATGTAACAAAACAAACTGCTGTTTCATATGTCGTAAATCTTATGAAAATGGTATCATACAACACCATCCTTTGGCAATTTTGTTTGCACTCAACATATTTTTCACGTGTTGCTCTGGTTTATTCAGTTTTACTAATCTATGTATAATATTCTATTGTATAACTATACTGTAATTTATTTATCCATTTCCCTGCTGAGAGTCTGCTAGTCCTTTCCACTGGAAATGAACATTCTAGCACAGCTCTCCTTGTGTTTGTGCAAAAATTTCTTCAGTGCAGACACCTAGAAGTAGAATTGCTGAGTGTCAGAGTATGTGAAGTTTCTGCTTTACTAGGAACATTGTTCTCTAAAATGGTTGTAACCATTTTACACTTCTACCATCTAAAATGTGCTCATTTCCCCACATGCTAATTTCTGACAATCTAATAGGTATAAAATAGAATCTGGTGGGTTTTTCCATGTTGTGGTTTTAATTTCCACTTGCCTACGCTGAGTATCTTTCCAAATTACAGCTCTGTTGGATTTCCTCATGTGAACTGCTTGTTCACAATTTTTTAAAAAATTTATTTTATTTATTTATTTTTGGCTGCGTTGGGTCTTTGTTGCTGCGCGCGGGCTTCCTCTAGTTGCGGCAAGCGGGGGCTACTCTTCGTTGCGTTGCGCAGGCTTCACATTGCGGTGGCTTCTCTTGTTGCAGAGCATGGGCTCTAGGCACACAGGCTTCAGTAGTTGTGGCATGTGAGCTCACTAGTTGTGGCTTGCGGGCTCTAGAGCGCAGGCTCAGCAGTTGTGGCACACAGGCTTAGTTGCTCCGCGGCATGTGGAATCTTCCTGGACTAGGGGTCGAACCCGTGTCCCCTGCATTGGCAGGTGGATTCTTAACCACTGCGCCACCAGGGAAACCCCGCTTGTTCACATTCTTTGCCCAATTTTCTATTGGATTTCTTATTTTTAGGAGATCTGTACTAATTTGGGTACTAATCCTTTGCTGGTTATATGGATTACAGCTACCCGAGTCTATGACTAGTCTTCATCATATACACATTTTAAAATTCATTATAGTCATATATGTGTTCCTTCATGGTTTGAATTTTTTAGGTCTTATTTGAGAAATCCACCCTTAGCCTAATCTTCTTCTCTAGTGTTTCTCCTTCTTACAATTTTAAAGTTTTTACTTTTCACGTTTGGTTTTTCAGTTTATTTGTAATTTATCATTATGTATGCTGTGAAGTAGAAATCTAATTTTTCATCTTTTTTCTTCTGGATAGCCAATCATCAACACCACCATTTACTGAATAGTCTATTCTTTCCCTGCTGCTTCTACTCCGCTGGTCTGTTGATCCTTGCACCGATACCACACTATGTTATTTACTAGAGCTTTATGGTAAATTTTGCTATCTCATATGGGAAGGTGCACCTGTTACGCTCTTAGCCTTTTTGAGCTGTACCATGTCCATGAATCAGAACTCATAAGATGTCAATTCTTCCCAAATGGACCTATAAGCTCAATACACACTCAATCAAAAATCCTAGCAGGCCTTTTTTGGGTGTGTGGAAACAGGCTGATTCTAAAATTTACATGGAAATGCAAAGGGTCTAAAATAGCCAAAGCAATTCTGAGAAAAAAAAAGAACAAAGTTGAGAGGACACAGACTACCTGATTTCACTACTCAAGATAATGTGGTATTAACATAATTTCTGGACTAGCCTCTTTCCAGAAATAGACCTGCACGTTGGTGGTCAACTGATTTTGACAAAGGTGCCACAATGATTGAGAAAAAGATTGTCTTAACAAATGGAGTTGGAACAACTGGGTATCTTTATGGAAAAAATAAACCTCAACTTTACTTCTTAATATTTTGAATTTCTGCCATATCTTTTACATTTCCAATATTATTTATGACTGCTCATCCAAGTAGCTCAATCTTGCTATAGATTATTTTATTTGGCTTCTCAAAGAATCATCTTTTGTTTCTCTTGATTTCTATTTGATTATTTTTATTATTGCCTTCTTTTTTTAATTTTTGGGTTTACTCTCTTGTATTACTTCGTGTGTCGGTCTCAGCTAATTGGTTTTTAATTTTTCTCTTCAAAAGATACTTTAAATTTTCCTTTAAGTATAAACTTAGCTGCATTATTCAAGTTTGCTATTTTCCTTTTTTATTGAGATTTAATACTAAATATTTTCTGACATCTATGAGTGTATTTTGTTTTTGTAATTAACTTTTTCTAAATTTTTAGTTCTGATAAAATACACAACATAAATTTATCATCTTAATCACTCTTAAGTACATAGTTCAGTGGTATTAAGTATATTCATAATACCATAATCTCCATCCATCCCCAGCATTCAACTTGTAAAACTGAAACTCTATACCCATTAAACAATGTTCTCCATTTGTAATTAGTTTTTAATATTATTGGACTATACTCAGAAAAGGTGGTCTGTTAAAAACAACAACAAACTCACATGCAGATAACTGAGAGCTGACTTCAATAATCAATACCCAGAGAAAAAAATAAGTTTTACCAAAATGACTCCATCAAATTTGAACTGGCGCCACTAAAGTCAGAGCAAGGAAACCACTTCTCCACAACAGCAGAATTCCAGGGAGCTGTGCGGCCAAGCTCCTGCTGGGCCCATTCTGGAGTAGGCGGAGCTACAGAAACAAAGGAGCAGAGATGGAAGAGGAAAAGAGGCATTAGAAGCAAAGCAAAGAATTCCAAGCACTTGCTCCTCCCTTGGACTGATCTCATTCTTCCAAAGGACATACAAAGCAGCATCATTAACACTGTTCCTTCAGCTGCACCCCCAATCCCAACAGGCCTATGTTGTCTATGAAAATGTGCAAACACGGGCTTCCTGACTGTTCCTCAAACACACCAGACACACAAACCTTGGCACTTACTGTTGCTTCTACAATGTTCTATCCCTATCACTTCCTTCAAAGCCTTTGATCAGATATCACTTTTTTAACAAGGCCTGTTTAAAATTACAACCCTCCTATCGTTTAACACTCCCCATTCCTTTTTCTCTGCTTTATAACTATAGCACTTAACTCTTTCAAACATACTATATAATTTCCTTATTTAATTTATTGTCTTGTCTCCCCTGACTAGATAAGTTTCTTAAGAACAGAGACCTTTCTCTATTTTGTTCTCTGATGTACTCCCAGCCCCTGGAACAGAGCCTGACATACAGCAGGCACTCAATAAATCTATTGAGTAAATATGAATGGAAGAAATATCAAATTGATTATATTTCTATCTATCTAGCATAAATAAGGTTTGTATCATATCAGTAACAGTGCAACAAAGTGGAAGACAGAATCATAAGTTTTACATGTAGTCTTTATTAAACATATTAAAAACCAGGTTTCCTCTTATACCTTCGATTTCAAACTGATTTCACCGAGCCTTTGGCCTCCTCAGAAGTGCTTCAGGATTTCTATAAATAATGATTTAAACTGCCAGAAATATTGTAGCCTACTTTTATAACAATATCTGTTTTATAACAGATATTGGGCTCTACTAAGAGCACATTGAAAAAAAGTTATGTTGCTAGAAAAGATGGTAAACCACTAACCTAGAGTATGGTAGTTATTGCTTCAGAAGCTTACCTGAGGTAGCAGGATCTTCAAGTGAATTGTGAATCTGATTCAATACACCATCCACAACCTCAGAAAAAAGGGAAGCTGAATCCTGGGGGCTCTCTGCCACAACTGTTTGGAGAAAATGTCTGTGAAATTCAGTCTCCTTGGTGTGGAACACAGTGAGAATTGTAGCACTGGCAGAGAAGGGGGAAATAACTCCAGTGATGGGGGGCCAGTCTTCACCAGGGTCCACACTGGTAACCTACATAAGAAGATCTAATTAGCTGGGAATACTGTTGACATATGTCTAAAAAGGCATGTAGTTTAGTAAAAGACAGAATGATAGTTTCATCCAATGATTAATATAAAAGAGAAAACTGGAAAAGACAGACTTCATGGATATTAGTGCTAGAATTGAACTTACTGATCATCTAATCCTAATCCCTCAATTTACAGATAAGAAAAACCTAAGGTTATTAGGAATATTTACTAAGCACTTATTATAACTCACTGGATTCTCATAACCACTCTGAAGTAAAAATGATTATTATCGGAACTTCCCTGGCGGTCCAGTGGTTAAGACTCTGTGCTTCCACTGCAGGGGGCATGGGTTCGATCCCTGGTTGGGGAACTAAGATCCTGCATGCCATGAGGCACAGCAAAAAAAAAAAAAACGTATCCCCTTTTTATAGAGGAGGAATTGAGGTTGAGGAATAAGCAACCTGTTTGTCACTCAGTTAATAAGAGGCAGAGGCCAAGAGTGTATGAATTTGAAACCCATGCTCTTAACCAGGAATCAATTCTACCACTTAAGGGGATTTATTCAGATCACATGGTGGGCAGCAGAGCTGAGATCTAATCCAGGTCACCTGACGCCCTGACTCCAGTGCTCTGTCAGAGCACACGACTCTTAGAACAACATTTGTCCAAATGACTACCCAGTTTTTCTCTGGAATGTTTTACAGTGGAATCCAGAAGATAAAAGCTTTCTGAGGTTACAAAAGCAAAAGACAAAGTAAGGTAAGGAATTACTGGTAGTTAAAAAATTAGCACCACCTTTATGTCAAATATGGGTATGTATGTATTCCTTTTCAGAAGACATTACTAAATTTGTATAACTACTGGACACTAGTATATCTAATTTTACAATGTAGGGTTTTTTAAAAAATGAAATATATTTATTACGTAAAAGTAATAAATACATAATGCAACATTTAAAAAATGAGAAACCACCCATCACTTCACTGCCCTAATATAATCATTCCATTTGGCCCACTGCCTCTTCCCTAGTGAATATAATTTGGTTTAATTGGATTCAAGGTACATGCAATTTTTATAAGCGGTTTCTTCAATAATGAGCATTGTCAAGATGCTATACTTGCAAAAATATCATCTGTTTCACTGAGACTGTATTATGTAGGGCACTCCTTGGCATTTCATAAATGCACTTATTTCACTTTACCAGTGTGTTATTAGACCAGAATAACTTGCCACGTGGAAGATACCTACCAGATGTAACTCTTCAGCAGTCAGCCTGTTTACCAGCTGCTGAAATAACATCCTTTGAGTTGATTTGTTACCCTCTGGACTTTGTAGCATCCAGCTATCAGTGCCCAAAGTGCAGCTTGTTGGGAGGGACCACTGGGTCACTGTGCCTTTTAGAAAAATTCTGACTGGTTTCTGAAAATGTCTCTGATGCATGGCCAAGGGCTCTAGAGTAACTGTCCATGTTTCTTGAATCTCTTTGCCTGTTAGAAATGAAGAATATTGAAATTCTAATATAAGAAGTAGCTCCTAATAAGAGATTTAATAGTAAGAAAAAAAAATTAGATTGCCAGCCGAGGTACTAGTATTGTCACTTAGTTCACACTTCAACCCTCATTCTACTGCTATCATAGTAAGTTCATTCAGTTCTATAGGTAAAGCTGTATATGACTGGAATTACAAGGGTGTGACTTGATTTCAGAAATTCTCAATAATTATGACTTAGAAATAAGTATTCAAGCAATACACACACACACACACAAAACCCACTGCTTCTTAAATCCATAAAGTACAGCGCATCCTATCTTACGAGTTTAAATTCTAAAGACCATGTAAGACAAAACTGCTTTCCATGAAGAGAAGTGAGGTTCCCTTACCATCTTTCACTACCAAGCAGTGTTTCCCCAGCTTTAGTAAAATCCTGGCTGAAAGTTTCAAAACTACTCTTGAAATTTCCTTAAATTGTCCATAGTGTATAATATAGTTTTTGTTTTGTTTTGTTTTGTTTTGTTTTGCGGTACGCGGGCCTGTCACCACTGCGGCCTCTCCCGCTGCGGAGCACAGGCTCCAGACGTGCAGGCTCAGCGGCCATGGCTCACGGGCCCAGCCGCTCCGCGGCATGTGGGATCCTCCCAGACCGGGACACGAACCCGTGTCCCCTGCATCGGCAGGTGGACGCCCAACCACTGCGCCACCAGGGAAGCCCTATAATATAGTTTTATGTACATATCTCTATATGGTATTATTTATGTGACTACATAATGATTCAGAAATTTGATTCACTATATAGCAAATCATATGATAAAGCAAATTTATGAACATTCCAACATGCTGGCTCTTCCTGGTACCAGGCACCATTTTCTGCTTCAATTGACTAATTTGTTATTTCTTCTCTGAGTCAATCACTGATTTTCTATGATCTTCAATTTATCAATCTCTTTTATGAAGCAGTGAAACCTTATTACCCATTTGCTTGGGCACCTGAACAATATTATCCTTCTTTGCAAAAAGTTGGGAAACTCTTTAAAAACATTCACTTGTCCTTTTTACATGGGCTTACAGTTGTACCAAACTTCAGTCCTTTCCTGTGGTATCTCTAATTTTCCTTAGATATCTTTCAATGACAAGCGTTAATGGAGTGCCTAGGCTGCTGGAAATTCTAAATTCTAAAGAATTCATGGGTCTGCCTTGCAGAAATGAATGAAACCCAGACCAACCACCCCATCACCACTCATCCCCCGCCCCTGGCCCCAAGTATTATTTGCTTACCTTCAACAGGGAAAAATAATGTTCCTTCCACCTGTGGAAATGAGGCTTCATACTCAGGAGAATTATACAGCAAACAGTTTAAAGTGGAATCAGTTGGCAGAGTTGAAATCCATGAAGAGAAGTGAGGTTCCCTTGACAGCTTTCTTTCACTACCAAGCAGTGTTTCCCCAGCTTTAGTAAAATCCTGGCTGAAAGTTTCAAATGGCAAGACAGTGCCTCCTACATGGTGGAGCACTTCACATACTGTCCAGTACCCAAGGTGGTCTGGAGATTCCCACAACTAAAATAAAAATTACAAAGAATCTTGAGTTATTGTAAGTTAGGCATTTATAAAGCTAAGGGAAATCAGGAGAAAGTAAAGTTGATATGTACATTAAAGGATCAAATTACACAATTAATGTATTTGTTGAACCAAACACAAATAATGGCCAGCATCCCATTACTTGAATAACTGCTATATAATATGCCTTCAAGAAAGCACCTAGAGAAACGGGCGCGAGCCGCGGCTGTCGGCGCGGACAGCAGAGACGGGCGTGGGACGCTAGGGTTGCTGCTGCCGCCACCAAGAGGCCTGTGTGCGAGCACAGGTCACTCTCCACACCGCCCCTCCCGGGAGCTCGTGCAGCCCGCCACTGCCGGGGTCCCGGGATCCAGGGACAGCTTCCCCGGGAGAACGCG
>NC_041224.1:43839329-43839967 GCF_002837175.3 Physeter macrocephalus
TCCGTGCCCCTCCCTGCCCCCGGCCTGTGCCAGAGCCCCTGAATCAGCTGCTCCTTTAACCCCGTCCTGTCTGAGCGAAGGGCAGACGCCCTTGGACGACCTACACGCAGAGGCGGGGCCAAGTCCAAAGCTGAACCCCAGGAGCTGTGCGAACAAAGAGGAGAGGGGGAGGTTTTTCCCAGCAGCCTCAGAAGCAGCGGATTAAAGCTCCACAATCAACTTGAAGTGCCCTGCATCTGTGGAAAACCTGAATAGACAGCAAAATATCCTAAGTTGAGGAGGTGGACTTTGGGAGCAAGATATACTATTATTTCTCGCCCATATTCTCGGGAGGTGGAATACTGTGTAAAAGCAAATCTTAGGCATCATGTGATCTTACTTGTAAATTCAGCGCACAACTCTAATTGAATGACTCTTTCTTTCTCTCTTTCTCTCTCCCTTCTTTCCTTCCTCCCTCTCTTCCTTCCTCTCCTCCTTCCTTCCTTGCTTCCTTCCTTCATTTCTTCCTTCCTTTCTTTCTTCCTTCCTCCCTTCCTTTCATTCTTCCTTCCTTCCCTCCCTCCCTCCTTCCTTCCTTCCTTTCCCTTACTTTCTATTTTTTCTCCCTTTTATTTTGAGCTGTGTGGATTAAAGGCTCT
>NC_041224.1:43842339-43869187 GCF_002837175.3 Physeter macrocephalus
CCCCCAGCCCCGCCCCCCATTCCCTGCATCTGTGCAGCGCTGTCCCCGCCTGAGCATCCCTCCCTCCTCGGAGCCCCTCCCCCTCGGCATCCGGGTGCAGTGGGTGAACCTTCCCCGTGGCCCAGGGCTGCGCTCGTTCCTCGCCACCTGTCCTCTGCCTCCACTCCTGGGGTCCTTGAGGATGGAGATGACACCCCCACGGGAGCGGTTCTGAACTAATCACTTGAGTTCATCAGGATTGGCTGGGACAAGCACGCAGCTCTCTGCTCACCTCCACGCTTTATCCGTCTTGTTCCACATCTTCAACGCCTTCCCTCTCTCTCTGTTCTCTCCAGCTGCTCCAATACTAACCATCCGCTAAGAACAAGCTCAATTCCCACCTCCTCCGTAAAGCCCTCCAGGACTACCCTCTGTTGATTCTTTTCCCTCTGAGATCCTAGAGCACGCTATACCAACCAGTTTTCAGGGGGAAATTCTTTGCCTCTCCTCCTGTGTGTTCATCTTTTCTCTCCAACTCGACTATAGCGTTCTTGAACGGAAATCAGTATTACCGAGTGACTGAATATACTTTTCACGAGTAAGAAAATCAACTTAGGATTTTTTAACTTTACAGTAATGCGAAAGCAATACGCATTCAGTAGAAACTACTTCGACTTTTGAATTTTGAGCTTTCCTCGGGCCCACCGTATGGGGAAAGACACTTCCTCCTGATGCTGGGTGGCAAAGCCCCAGCTCCCCACCAGCCACGCGACCACACCAGGAGACAGCGGATAGATGCAACCACCACGGACCCAGACAAGCACTCTGCTTGTCAGTACAGTAGTCAATAAATTACACGAGATGGTCAGCACTTTATTAAAAAATAGTCCTTGCATTAGATGATTTTGCCCAACTATAGGCTAACCTAGGTGTTCTGAGTGCACTGAATGTAGGTGAAGCTAAGCAGTGATGTTTGACACGTCAGGTGTATTAAATGCATTTTCAATTTATGATATTTTCAACTTACCATGGGTTTACTGGGACGTAACCCCATGGTAAGTTGAGGAAGATCTGTACAACAGAAGCAGCAGCCAAGGAACCAGTAGGAGAAATAATGGTTTTTATTTAAAGACAGTCACGGCATGGAAGCAACCTAAGTGTCCATCAACAGATGAATGGATAAAGAAGATGTGGCACATATATACAATGGAATATTACTCAGCCATAAAAAGAAATGAAACTGAGTTATTTGTAATGAGGTGGATAGACCTGGAGTCTGTCATACAGAGTGAAGTAAGTCAGAAGGAGAAAAACAAATACCGTATGCTAACACATATATATGGAATCTAAGAAAAAAAATGTTATGAAGAGATTAGTGGTAGGACGGGAATAAAACACAGACCTACTAAAGCATGGACTTGAGGACATGGGGAGGGGGAAGGGTAAGCTGTGATGAAGTGAGAGAGTGGCAGGGACATATATGCACTACCAAATGTAAATTAGATAGCTAGTGGGAAGCTGCCGCATAGCACAGGGAGATCACCTCTGTGTTTTGTGACCATGAGAGGGGTGGGATAGGGAGGGTGGGAGGGAGGGAGATGCAAGAGGGAAGAGATATGGGAACATATGTATATGTATAACTGATTCACTTTGTTGTAAAGGAGAAACTAACACACTACTGTAAAACAGTTATACTCCAATAAAGATGTTTAAAAAAAAAATAAAGTCACTTATGTTTTAATAAGTAAACTTAATAAATATAAGTTATTATAAAAAAAAAAAAGAAAGCACCTATTTAGTGAAAATAGCACTTCAATTCCATCTTCTGTCAAGGAACAGAAGTGATGCAACTCACGAGGGATAAATCATAAAACGTTAGAAGGAATGCAAAGTCATTACATGTTAATAAAGAAAATCATGTCCTCCAAAACACAACAGCGGCCAAGTGTCACAGGAGAGAGGCAGGAGCACCTCCCTTAGAGGGTGATCACCACAGACTCACCCACCCTGCCCGCACCCACGGGTCTGTGTGGAGACCAAACAGGTCTTCTCAGTTCTATCTTCAGTGTTTTCACTAAAGTGTGGACTCTTACTGCAGCTTACAGAGTCTGTGCTCTGCCTCCAATCTTTCCTCCTTTGTTTTAAGTATTCTTTGAAACTACATATCCGATCATGCTACTTCTGTAAAAACTCTGAAGGGCTTCCCACTTCCCTACAGTATAGCCATAAAGCCCTTTACAACCCAGCTCTAAACAATATTTCCAAACACATTATCCTTCCCTCACCCATCCCTACCTTCCAGGCACACTGAACCATTTGCTGTTTCCTGAACATGCCACATTTTACAATGCTTCCATGTTTTTGCTGGTTCTGTTTGCTGTGTATTCCCCTTCCATCTTCACCAACTGGATGCTTATTATACTTCATTATCTAGCTCAAACCCTGCTGTCTCTGTAAAAGCCATTCCTCACTCCTTCACACAGAGCTGACTCTTCATCCAACCTTCTTTCAGCAAACTTTTATTGAGCAACCTTTATGTGCCATTGAGATAGGCTGGGACATGGGACCCTTTATTGGAGTGCTTGCACCTGGACAAACAAATACAAAGAAACTATAAGGGACTAAAAATAACTGCATGCAGTCAGGGCAATTATGAACAACAGGATACAAAAAGGCCACAAATCAACTGCCATTTCTGAGGCGCTGAGAGCAAAAGCAGGGTGCTGAGCATGATCCCTGCACACAGCACCAAGGGGGTGCACAGACCACCTAAGCTACGCCTCCTGCCCAGCCCACCAATCTGCTCCTACTACTTCCCATTTAAGGAACCAGGCCCCCGCCCCTCTCTGGGGAGTAGGAAGGGCCCGTTTCTTGTTCTTGCTCCCTTGTACAGCACGAGTCCCAGTAAAGCCTTGCCTGAATTTCTCATCTGGCCTCTTATCAATTTCTATTGATTAAAGAGTCCAAGGACCCAGGATGATAATACCATGAACTAGCAAGACATAGTCCCTGTCTTCTATGATCTTAAAGTCAAGGGTGGGGTGAGTAAAAAAGCAATAACATGAAATATTTAACTCAGAATCACAATATACCATGACAATATTCAGGTACTATGGGCACATGAAGGAGCACCTACCCTAGAATACATTGATCATGCTGCTTTGCCCACTCCACAGGTGAGTTGACAACTGTGAACCACAAATTGCTATGTGAATGTGAAAAATTAGAACTAGAAGGGTCTTCTAGGTCCTCTCCAAACTTTCCATTATATTGAAGTTCAAAGGGTGCCCAAGTTCACAGCAAGGTAATGATAGTCCAGTCTAAGAACCCACGACTCTCTTGGATAGTGCTTTTAAAATGAGGATTGTGGGCTTCCCTGGTGGCGCAGTGGTTGAGAATCCACCTGCCAATGCAGGGGACACGGGTTCGTGCCCCGGTCTCGGAAGATCCCATATGCCGCGGAGCGGCTAGGCCCGTGAGCCATGACCGCTGAGCCTGCGCGTCCGGAGCCTGCGCTCCGCAACGGGAGAGGCCACAACAGTGAGAGGCCCGCGTACCGCAAAAAAAAGTAAAATTAGGATTGTGATCCTGATGAACTTGGACAGACCCTATGATGAATCAACTGAATGGTTTAAGATCAGTGTTAAAGATAAAAACCAGGAAAGAAAATATCAGAGCACAACAGAAACTACCACATGTAGTGAAGATAAGCAATGTACTGCCAAACTTTTGTTTTGGTTATGCCTATCAGTTTGGAAAATGCTGTGATAGATTAATCAATTAGTATTTGATGTTACCACCCATATATCCACACCTGTGCTCACTGCCAAGGGGGAGAATGGTAAGCCAGTTCAGGTATCATAGATCCTGATTAGGATTTTCTGCCAAAGGGAAACAAAAAATTGGTTGAAATTATTTCAGTCAGAGGACCAGCCAGGAAAAAAAAATTGCTTGGCAAATGAAAAAACTTTAAAAGGAGCTGAAAAGGGGATTAGCTTTGATTAAAAGTATATGAACATGATAAAAAAAAAAACCCACAACCAGTATATAGATTATGGCTACATTTTTCATTTTTATGTACATTATGGGCTAAGTAACAGACAAGTCCTAGTGGTAGTTTCAATTTAGGGATTTATAAATGTCCACAAGACTATAAGCTCCAAGACAGCAGGGACCACATCTGTCTGGCTCACTAATGGTGCACCCAGTACTCAGCATACCTCGCAGTTTGTTCAACAACAGGTATGTGTTGAGTAAATCAGGAGCATAAAGTGGAAAATGTGAGAGAGGTCTCTGATGCTCCCTTCTATCCTATATCTTTGCAAGAGTTCTGTGTGCTTGGATTCCCTCCTCCCTGAGTCTGTTTCTCCCAGTTTTACTTCCCAGACTGTAAGCTCCACATGGCAGGCCCTGGAATTTCTCTTCTCTTCTCTCTACCCTCATAGTGAGAGCTCCCCAAGGACAGAACCTAAGTCTCCCTTTTGCCTCCACAGTGCATCTAGGCAGAGGCTTTTGAACAGGAGAAGACATATCTACACTAGAAAAAAAATTCCAGAGAAGCTTAAGATTATCTGATGGGCTTTTTCTTATGGGAAACAACATAACAGATGTAAGAAGCCTCAGAGAAGACCCATCTCCACAGATGATGGGATGTGCGAACTGGAAGAATCTTTAAAAAGATCCTGTCAACCTACTTATTTTAATGCCATTCAGAAAAGAGAAAAAGAATCTCCAAGCCCAATCTGCTAAGACTTATTTCTAGCCAGTATTTGATAAAATACAATTTCAGCACAAAGTCTTTGATGTGATTGAATATCAACTATCCCAAATCGAGCCCTTATGTACTGTGTATTGTGTCCAACACTTGATTTGCTGCCTTAAACAAATTAAGTTTTAGGATCCCATTTTCTCCATCAATGTTTACCATTCCCATAAACACTTTTGCCTTTTCCTTTTCTTTTGACCAGCCACTGCTGCCTTACGTTGCATTTGCTAAGTCTTCCTTGGGCTTTGCATATGAAAGCAATTTGGAAATTTTAACCCACTATATCATTATTTGTGTTAAGTACCTGCTCATTTCCCAATTGCAACCTTGCAATTTAACCCACCCCTACTTTAGTGACATATGTTTCCAACAGATGCAATCACATCTTTCACCTGGTTAAGCCACTTTCCCAACAATTACAACAAAATCCGAATTTACTACCTTGGCCCTACAGATATGCCTCTGCTACCTTCTAACTTCCTCTCCTACTGTGCTTGCCCTTGCCTACTAGGTTTCAGCATTCCTTGCCTTTTTGTTTCTGAAACAAACTAGGCTCATTTCCAGCTCAAATCTTTACACTGGCTCTTCTCTTTGCCTGGAATGTTCTTGCCCAACCTTCACTATCCTCCTCCTTCACCATTCAGTTCTCTGTTCAAAAAGACCTTCCCTGACTACGACCCTATTTACAACTGTCTCCTGCTTCTACTTCCTCTGCCCCACCATCAGCCCCTTACTCAGCTTTATTTTCTTGACAGCATTATTTGAAATCCTATCACTTGTTTATCTGTTTAATCTGTTAACCATATCTGTCTAATATATCTTCCCCCAAAAGGTAAACTCCACTTTGCTGACCACCGCACCCCCAGCAGCTAAAACAATGTAGTCAGTACTCAATGTAGTGGCTCCTCAAATGAAGTTATTTACTGACAAAGTGAAGTGACAGGAAGAAAATGATGGAAGTAGAAATTTATATTTATCACTGGAGCAGGGGCTCCACTGCCTCAAGGAAAATACAAATTAGACATTTAGGACTGTAAGTACATAAGAATTTGTCCATTTGGTCGACAAATATTTTCTGAACCCTATAACAAGCAATGACATATCTGCAGGAGATACAGAGATGTGTGTGCCTGTCTCTGAGGTTATTTCTAGGCTAGATGGAAGGTGAGGGACTGCATGACTAGAACATATAATGGAGAAAGGGTAAGTGCCACAAAAGTGTTTGGATATTCAGAAGTTGAGATTGAGTAGTTGCCATGTGGGCAAAGGCCCTAAAGAATGAGTGTGATTTAAACTGCCACAGCAGTGGCGTTTCACTGCTAAGACAAAACAAGCCGTCAAGGCCTGTTGGCCAATTAAACTGTTTCAACAGTCCGGAATAAGGGTCGTGTGTAGGAAAGATTAAGTCTGGGAAGACAGATAGGGCCCAAATTGTGAAGGACCTCAAACGCGTTGAATCAGTAGGTACAGAGGACCTACCTATCCCGTTGTGATGAATGCCCTCTTTGTGACCCCAGAACTTTCCTTCTGAAGGGACACCTGTTGGTCATGTTAGTCTCATTCTGGGTCCACGGGCTGCTCTGCAGACGCTGTCAAGTTCTGGTTCATCAGCACCAGCACCACGTACTAAAATCTGAGCTCGCTGTGTAATCTTACCTTAGGCCACTCGGTGGTATCCACCCAGTACAAGGTGATTTTTCGGGTTATCATGACTTCCTGGACTCTCTTGGGCAGCAACTTGTCCATCACCTGCTTAGGAGTAGGCGGCAGGCGCTGGGCCTGGGCCTCGCACCCGGACACGAACTGCAGCAGCTCCCTCTGCGAATGCGGACAGGGGGCTAGGAGGAAGACGGCGTTCACAAAGCCGCCGAGGGCGGACTCGGCCTCCTTGGCCTCGCCCTCCACGTCCAGCAGTCTCCTCCCGCTGCTACGCAGAATCGGCTTCGTGGGCGATGTGATCTCAGGCCGGTCCCACTGATAGTCTAGCAGCGTCTCCATAAGGGCACTGTGCGTGTGGGTGGCCCTGGGCGCCGGGCCCGGCAGGTGGGCGCCGTGGGCGCCATCCCCGAGCCTGGCCTCCAGCTCCTCCTCAAAGTCCTCCCAGGAGCGGACCCCCAGCTCGCGGAAGTCAGACACGCGGGAAGGCCGGCTCCGCGCACCCTGAGAGTCAAAGAACCTGAAGGCCCAGCGGACCCTGGCCAGGCCGAACCGGCAACTCAGATAGGTGAGGAGGCGCAGGGCGACCCGCCGGACCGGGCTCTCACCAGCGGCGCCTCCCGCGGTGTCCAGCAGCAGCATTACGTTGTGACAGCAGGCCATGTCGGCCGCGCAGCCGCCTCAGGGTTAGAGCCGGGTCCAGCGCCGCTCTCTCCTAGGCCCTCGCTTCAAAGAACCAGCGCCATTCTCTGCTTCTCTCAGGGACTCTGGTCGAAAGCCTCCCGCGCTCTCCAAGGGCTGCTGGCATTGGCGGAGCTAACTCCCAAGGTCAGCTCCCATTGGTCGCTTGCCTTACGTAAGTTACGTGGGCCACTTTCATCCTTGGCGCTGATTGGAAGGGTGATGGAGAAGAACCCTGCTTGATTGGTGGTCTGCGGGACGGCGGGCGGGACGCTGTGTTCCGGGAGAAACTTAACGTTCATTGGCCTGGGCCTTCGTTTTAAAATTTAAAGAGGTGGTGCTGGGGGCCTGTGGCTTTAAGTTTCTCTCTTCCGAAGGAGGACTGAGTCCGTGCGATTGTACTGGGAGAGGTTTACTAAGACCTTGAAAATAGTAGGGGAAGAGAATTTGGGATGGTTTGAATCGAACTGGTTTAAAGCCACCCTAGACTTTCTATGGAGCGGGATGTGATGGCGGAGACTTAAATTTTCTGTAATTTAAGAAAAAAATATTAAAAATTAAAAGTTCACTTCCTGGGGCTTCCCTGGTGGCGCAGTGGTTGAGAATCCGCCTGCCAATGCAGGGGACACGGGTTCAAGCCCTGGTCTGGGAAGATCCCACATGCCGCGGAGCGACTGGGCCCGTGAGCCACAACTACTGAGCCTGCGCGTCTGGAGCCTGTGCTCGGCAACGAGAGGCCGCGGCAGTGAGAGGCCCGCGCACCGCGATGAAGAGTGGCCCTCGCTCGCCGCAACTAGAGAAAGCCCTCGCACAGAAACGAAGACCCAACACAGCCAAAAATAAATAAATAAATTTATTTAAAAAAAAAAAAGTTCACTTCCTTTGCCCTAGTAATTTCTAAGCGTTTCTCTTGAAGAAGGTAATCGAAGATCAGGATAAAAGTTTAATTTGAGAAAAAAAGGAAACAGCTTGGGAATGATTAAATAAAGTATGGTGCACCCCCAAGGGGAACATCGTGCAGCTTTTTAAAGTAATGTTTTTATATGTAATGTTAGATGGAAAAAACTGCAAAACCGCACATGCAATGAGATCCCCAAATTTTCTATCTACCTATGTGTATATTTTTAAACTGTTAAGATAATACTGTGTACTGAAAGTTGTTTTTAATTGTATCTGGGTAACGAGATGGTGATTTAAAAAAAAATGTTTTTTCTTTTAATTTTCTAAAATTCTATATTTTTATTTTACTTTTACATTCAAGGAGGGGGGGAATATTCTTAATGAAAAGGATCCTTTTGTTGCAAATAGAAGAATCCTCAATTGTAGAGAAGGTTGTGACTCTAGATGGGAGAAATCCCTATTATTTGTTCTAACAGCAGAGGAGAATTTAAACTCTCTTTAGCTAGGACTGGCCTACCTTTAAATATCCTTCCAATCCTGAGATTTTCTGAACCAGTTGTTTCAAGAGAGACCAACAATGATACTTCGTAGATTGTCAGTTTATTTTATTCATGGACTTTTCCTGATCCACCGACTGTCATTTTAGAGTCACAAACATTTTTTAGTCTTAATGTGTCAGGTGCTTACTAAAACTGTACATACCCGTTGTGTTGTTCATCATTCAACAAATAGTCATTACAGGGAACAAAAGAGCTAACTATACTTCCCCTGGGAAGCTTACATTCCAATAGGGGGAGCCAAACAAATAAGTAAAAGATATAATATGTTAGGTGGTGATAAAATCTTTGGAGAAGAATGAAGTGGAAAAAAGAATACGAAGTAGGTAGGAGTATGCAGGATAGGGAGAGAGGCACCTGGACATTTGGGAGAAGAGGGTTTCAGGAAGAGGGAACAGCAAATGCAAAGGCCCTGGGACAGGATTTTCCTCCCTATTCGCCAAGCTAACTTCTAAAGGGTTATTATTAAACTCATGCTTTTATAAATAGAGGAAACTGAACCTCAGAGCAATTGAAGAATCTCCACCATGATTTTATACACAGCAGAACCACAAATGGAATCAAATTCAGATTCCAAAAAGCAGTTTCCCGGGGTGCAATGCTTGCAACCTAGATTGAAAAACCAGCTTCATAAGGAGGGACTTAGTATACTTTTAAGAGTAAAGTTGATTGGTTAGGTCTTCACTGAAAACAGTGACAGGATCTGGCTATTTAATCCGCATTTCTTCTCCCCTCTCCATTCAACAATCTCCCTTAAGGGTTGTTTGTTTATTTAATATTTGTTTCTCTTTCTCTCCCTGTCTTCTACCTCTTTATTTAGTTAACGAAAAGTTATTGCCTATCTGCCTACTGTTAGTGGAAGTGAGGGATGGATGTAAAGGAAGAATAAGTTTAATATTTTTCCCTAGGGGAAATTAAAAACAAAAATACACAGAATGCTTAAGAGACAGTTCAACGCTAAACTGAATGTTTAGTATTGCCAAAAGAAGAAACCATCCAAAAAGAAACCATCACAGTGAGCTGGGGTTTCCAGATATGCCACCCTCACACCAGGCTGGGAGGGGTGAGAGTGTGAGAGAAGCATTTTATCATTGCTGGAAAATGTGGATGCCTTTAGGCACCAGACAGGTAAAGGAAATGAGACATGGTGGGCATTAGTGATAAATGGGAAATAGAGGGGGGTGAGCTTGTGGCCCAGACACATTCAAAGTCTCTTTATTTAAAATAAAAGACATTTTATTTAAAATAAAAGTAAGAAACCTCCTTGCCATACTGGTTAACTAATTTAAGTGAAAACTCAGCAGCTGAGCACCTTTCTTGTAGTGACAAAAGTAAAATGATTCCTATTTTAAAGAGGTCACATATCAATCAAAACAGCAACTTGCTAAATGCTTATTTCTATACTGTGAAATAAACAGCAGAGGAAATGTTCCACATCACTGTGGACAGTGGTGGAATATTTGGACTAAAGTGCTCCAAAATTGGAGCCAAATGCAAAATCATGATGAAAAATAGAGATATACATGTCCTTAATTTTTAAAAAATCTTACCAGAAAAAAAGGTTAAGGCACTGGTCTGTCCAGTTAGATACTAGAAAACTGCGCTCCCAACCCCACTGGAAGATATCGTCATAGTGAGAGCTAGTTTATTGAGTGTTCACTGTGTACTAGACAGTATTTTGCAGAGGTTTCATAGAGCAGGTAAACATTTATCTGAGTTTTTATCGTTTATCAACTGTAGGATAATATAGGTAGTGAGATTTTATTATTTTATGTCACACTAAAAGAAAAATTCAGCCAATTATAATAACCCACTGTTTTCTAATCACTTCAAATTTGGGGGGTTTATATATGAAAGAACTCCTTTAGATTTATGTAGACATAATTTTAAAAAAATCATTTATCACTTTTGTACATGTGAAAGAAAGAAAAAAAGAATATAAGCAAAATTAATTGGTTAAAGTATTCCTAAAACTTCTTCAGAATCCCAGTCAATCACTTTTCAATTCATTCTCCAGGGTCCATCTGTTTTCATAAACTATCATCCATCCTGTCTGCCATCAGGAATGTTGGCAATGCAGTAGTTCTCAAAAGAATGCTCCACTACTGCCTCTGGTAGTTACTTTCAAATCATTCTCTCCCATTCTGCAAGTTCTGTCACATACCCACTGACCATGACACCTACCTCACTGCTCTCACCGGCTAACAGATTTTTCATAAAGGAGAGCAGAGAAATGAGGTGGTAGCCAGGGAAATGGTGTGTGTGTGTGTGTGTGTGTGTGTGTGTGTGTGTGTGTGTGTGTGTATTTTTAAGGTAGGAGACATTACAATGTATGTGGTTGGGAATGATCAAGAAGTGAGTGAAGGGGAATTCCCTGGCGGTCCAGTGGCTAGGACTTGGCGCTTTCACTGCTGAGGGCGTGGGTTCAATCCCTGGTCAGGGAACATTCTGCAAGCAGCACAGCATGGCCAAAAAAAAAAAAAGGACTGAAAATCTGACGATACAGAAAAGGGTTGGGGAGGGAGAGGATTGCAGTAGTGCAGTAGCCTGATGTCTGGGTGGGTGAGAAGGGTGGGTGAGAAGGGTGGGCTCCTCCCTTTTTCTGGGTGACCATGGGCTCTGTGACAACTTTGCGGTTCTCTTACTAAGGGGAAAAGGGGAGAATGGATATTGGGGAATGACTTGCAGCCTTAGACACCCCAGGATTTGGTGATGCTGGACAAGAACAATAAGTGAAAGAGGAAGGTGAGGGATTTGAGGATGTGCGCCAGGGAGAGGTTTACTGATTAGAAATTATTTCAGCTGCAAGGGCAGAAAATTTGACCACAATGGCTTAAAAAACAGCTTTTTTTCCCTTTATATAACAAGAAGATTGGAGGTAAGTGGCTTCTGGCGTGAGTTCCTTGGTTGAATGATGTCAGGACCAACAAGTGTGCCATCCACCTGCCTTTTCCACACGCTCATAATCACAAGAAGGCTGCATACACCCCATTCATATTCAAGTTAGGAAGAAGAGAGCAGATCCCACAGCAGGAAAGCAAAGCTTTCACAGAAACCACCCCACTGTCAGATTTTGACTTAAGTCTCAATGGGTCACATAGCGCTACCTCTAGCTGCAAGGGAGGCTGGGGAATTCGGGGAGATTGTTTTAATTGACTGAGAGGTCTAGTGTTGGATGGATCATTTTCACAGATGCTGAAGTTACCAGGAATGCTGACAGGAGCAGTGGTGGAGAGAGACAGTGAGCCAGTGGCCAAAATGTTCAGTGAAGAGGAAGAGATCTACAGATGACTGTGACAAGAAGGCAGGGTATAGTCTAATGTCAAAGAGGCTGGGGTTTTATGGAGAAGGGGAAAGGAGGACAGCTACTCCCACCTGCAGGCCAGGTGGAATAAGGAGTGTGAAAGGGAAAATAGCCCTTACCTGGGGAGACTACACTGGAAGTAATATCCGCAGGCATTAGCCAGGTTTCCAGTGGAGCAGGAAGGTGAAGGGCTGAGGACATAGGGGAGTTTGTTCCTGGTACACTACAATTCCAGAAGACACTGTAGGGAGGTCAAGGAAGGGTGGGAGATGGGGTCAGCTTAGGGGACATACAGAGCTGTAAGTAGTTAAAATCAAGATGATGAAGATCGCCTGGAAAAAAAAGGGCTGAGGGTTCAGTGCAGGACTCAGAAACCATTCTAGGTATTTAAAGCAGGAAGAATTTATTTTATTTTTTAAACATTTATTTATTTTTGGCTGGGTCGGGTCTTAGTTGCGGCATGTAGGAATCTTCCGTTGCGGCACTCGGGCTTCTCTCTAGCTGTGGCGCACAGGCTCTAGAGCGTGCGGGCTCAGTAGTTGCAGCGCACAGGAATAGCTGCCTCTCGGCATGGGGGATCTTAGTTCCCGACCAGGGATCGAACCACGTCCCCTACAATGGAAGGTGGATTCCTAACCACTGGACCACCAGGGAAGTCCCTAAAGCATGAAGAATTTAATGCAGGCATTGAGTATCGGCCTAAAATGGAAGGAGACAACCTCTGTCTATAATAAGATAATGTGGCAGCTCTCCTAGCGTTTTAGCTCTCCTAGTTCCTTTTGCCTTTCCATATAAATTTTAGAAAAAGCCTACCTATATCTAGAAATAATCTTGCTGGAATTGCTTTAAACTTATAGATCAATTTGGGGAAAATTGACATCTTTACTATGAGTCTTCCAATACATATATGAACATGGTAATGTCTCTTCATTTATTCAGATCTTTGATTTTTTTGGTTAAAAAGAACACTTGTTTTGTAGTTTTCAACATACAAGTCCTATACGTGTTTTGCTAGGTTTATACCTAAAGTCTTTTTTTGTTTTTGAGCAATTGCACATGGTATTGTATTTTTAACTTCAGTTTCCAAGTATTCATTGCTAGCATATAGAAAAGCAATCCATTTTTTCATGTTGATCTTGTATCCTGCAACTCACTAAATTCATGTGTTAGTTCTATGAGAGTTTTGGGGTTTTTTTGTTTTTCTTGTAGATTCCTTGGGATTTTCTAGGTAACCCATAAAGCCATCTGCAAATAGGGGCAGTTTTACAACTTCCTTTCCAACCTATATGTCTTTTATTTCCTTTTCTAGCCTAATTGAGCTGGCTTAGTAAAAGTGATGAAAGCAGACATACTGCCTTTGTTTTTGATCTTAGGAGGAAAGCATTCAACCTTTTACCATTAAGTTTTTTGTTAGCTGTTTTGTAGATGTTCTCTGCCAAGTTGAGAAATTTCCCCTTTATTTTTAGTTTTATGGGAGTTTTTATCAGAAATGGGTGTTAAATTTTGTCAAATTCTTCTTCTGCTTCTATTGATATGGTCATGAGACTTTTGTATGTATACATGGTAGATTACATTGAATGATTTTTCTTTTTTTAAATTTTATTTGGCCATGCCATGCGGCACGCAGGATCCTAGTTCCCTGACCAGGGATCAAATCCCTGTCCCCTGCATTGGAAGCGCAGAGCCTTAACCACTGGACTACCAGGGAAGTCCCTTGACTGATTTTTTAATATCGGACCAGCCTTGGGCATCAGGAATAAATCCCACTTGGTCATAGTATATAATTATCTTTATGTATGGATGAATTCTCCTTGTTAATATTTTGTGAAGGTTTTTGCATCTATATTCACAAAGAATCCTGGTCTATAGCTTTATTTTCTTACATTATCTTTGTCTGGTTTTGGTATCATGGAACACTGGCCTCATAAAATGAGTTGGGCAGTTGTTATACAACAATGTGAATACAGTTAACACTACTGAACTGTACATCTAAAAAGGATTAGGAGGATAAATTTTATATTCTGTATTTTTATCACAACTAAATATTACAAAATGAGTTTGGGAAGTTTATTAATTACAAATTCTACTTCTTTAATAGTTATTGGGCTATTCAAATGATATATTTTATGTTGGGTGAGTTATAGTAGTTTGTGTTTTCCAAGAAATTGGTCCATTTTGTCTAACTTATCAAATTTATGTGGGTAGAGTTGCTCGCAGTATTCTCTTATTATCTTTTTGATGTCTGCAGTGTTTGTAGTGATAGCCTCTGTTTCATTCTTTTTTTTTTAAGCAGTTCATTTTATTTTTTTATTATTATTTTTAAATGTATTTATTTATTTATTTATTTTTGGCTGCATTGGGTCTTCATTGCTGCACGCAGGCTTTCTCTAGTTGCGGCGAGCGGGGGCTACTCTTCGTTGCAGTGCGTGGGCTTCTCATTGCGGTGGCTTCTCTTGTTGCGGAGCACGGGCTCTAGTCACGCAGGCTTCAGTAGTTGTGGCTCAAGGGCTCAGTAGTTGTGGCTCAAGGGCTCAGTAGTTGTGGCTCGCGGGCTCTAGAGCGCAGGCTCAGTAGTTGTGGTGCTTAGCCGCTCCACGGCACATGGGATCTTCCCAGACCAGGGCTCGAACCCGTATCCCCTGCATCGGCAGGCGGATTCTTAACCACCGCGCCACCAGGGAAGCCCTCTTTCCTCGTCTTTTGACTAGAGACAGCAGGCTTTCTTGTTGTTTTGCTGTTTTTTGCCTGCCTCCATTGACGTATTAGGTTGCCAGCTTCTCCAGTATCCAGTTAGATATAAAAGGCAAAAAGGAAACCCAGGGTACTCACTGCCATATCATTTCTTGGGTCTCAAGAGAGCCCTAGCCAGTCTGCCTCTTCTCTCAACCTCTCAGAGTCTTCTTATGTTTGTTTATGGAATGTCCAGGGGATATTTAGCTTTTACTAGTGGGAAGACTAGGAATAAATATGTCTACTCTATTTTGTCTGGAACCAGAAGTCGGGAGTCATTGTTTTTATTAAAATATCACACTGCGCTATAATTCAAGCTATCTCTTTAGGAGTTTGTTTCACATTCTAAACTATGAGGGCAAGAACTGTGTTTTATTCGTCTTTGCATCCCTAGTGTCTAGCAGAGTAGCAATAAATTATTTTTTAAATTGAATTGTAGTGTGTTATCAAGCATTTTTGTATTTCCCGGAAGGGTGTTAGGAATTTGGGCAGATACAGATATATTACCACCAGAGGGCAGTAGCAGCAACACTTCACTAAGGGCTCTGAAGCATACACACCCTGCTCCAGAATGAAACCTTTCCCCAGAACTACTTCCTCTTAGTTTGTGTGAGAAAAGCTGAAGTCTGGGAACTTAACGATGGGCCTCCCAGGGGGGAAAAAAAGGACTTGACAAGGCTGTACTGGGAGCACATGGGTCCCCCTCTTCCCAATAAAGGGATGGGAAGTCACATATTTCCAGCATCTAGAGGGACAGTCATGCTTCTGGGCACTCCCCACAATAATTCACAGGCATTATTTCCTCCAGAGGGCCTTTCACAGATAGTAGGAGGGAGCTCTGAAGCTCTTACACTGCTTCCTCCAAGAGATGCAAGGGCAGCCTTCTCCCTGTGATGGAATGAACAGGAGAAGGAAGCTCCTTGGGCAATGAACCCAGGTCATCCCCACACCCAGCAAGCCTCTGAGCTCTGAATGTGTTCCTCATCTTTCTTTAGAGGGGTGATAATCCATTCTGCTTTCAAGAGCTGTATGATCTTGGGCCAGGGCCAGTGCAAAGTGAAAAATGTGGGACCCCCTTGTTAAAAAAAATTAAAAATTTCAAAACAGCAACAGCAGAGCATTAAACCAAGCATAGGGCTTTTCTAAGCATGAGGGGCTGTGTGACTGTGCAAGTCACCTGTCCCTGAAGCCAGCCCTGTCTAGAGCAATAATAGAAATAATGAAATAATAATAGCTTCCCTCTTTGGGGCACCTACTTTGCACTAAATTCTCCCTGTCACTTTAAATATTTTATTGCTTTTAACCTTTCTGAGGTTGTTTTTATTTCCCCCTGTGTGTTTTTATCTCTACAATGGGGAGGTTGGACTAGACCAGTAGTTCTTAACCCTGGTTACACATTAGAAGCACCGGGGGACTTTTAAACAATACCCAAAGCTGGTCCCACCTCCACAGATTCTAACTGAACTGGATGGCGTCTCACGATGGGAATTTTTACTGGCAGTGACATGAAGAATAGGTGTCCTTGGTGGGTCTGGGTAAAGGGTGGGTCTTCGGGGACATTGTTTCTCCTCCACAGCAGCCATTTACCCAGCCGTCGGTTTCGCCCAGGGTGTCAGTACTCCAGTGTTAGCTGGTAGCCTCTGGAGGAAGCCATCTATTGGTGACAGTATTTCTGGGCACAAAGAGAAGACGGTGGCTTCTGCACCTCTTCTGGGAACTGCCAGCTTGCCTAGCTTCCCTGATAGAACCAAAGCAATGTGCATAAAACTGTTATAGAGAAGAAAGCAGAGAGGAAAATGATGTGTATTGCACACTTTCTGAGTGTCTGGCATTACACAAGGAACATTCATATTTAACCTTCCAAAAACCCTTCTGGGTATTTTCTAGAATCCCCATTTTTACAGCTCAGAATGCTTAAGGATGTTGCTGGACATCACACAGCTGATTGAGTGGTCCCTGTACTTACTGGAGGGGCAGCGCTGCAGTTCAGCATGGTGGAGGGTGGAGTGGGGTGCAGAAGTGTAGGTATAAGGCTGGGTGGTGCTTGCCTCACCTCTGCCCCATCATCTCTCTTGACCCCTGCTAGCCTGAGGCCTGGGACCCCTACCGTCTTGCTCCAACCCCACCTCCACTCCCACCCAGCAGTAGTCCCTAGGCAACCCATGTCTGAGGGCCAGTACAATCTCAGAGCCCTGTGGGACTGGCCCTCCCTTTTCTGGCAAAGAGAGCCAAGCCGTGGATGAAGCCAGTGAGGCATGTCCCAGGCCTGCCTTATCAGGACTGCACAGAGCCCAGAAACAGCTCACCTTGGGTCCTATGGAAATGGTCTGGAACACTGGGTCCATTCACTTTTGTGAGAACCCAAGGACAAAAGGAAGGTTCCCTGGGGAGGTAGCCCAGGCTCCTCACAGAAGCCTGTCAAGAGATGGGACTAAAGCAGATGGGGGGCTCTGGAGCCGCTGAGCAAGGCTGAAACTCCTTCTAAGACTAAACTCCTTCTCTGAAGCCAGTTACGCTGCAAAGATCCTGAGTCTGCACAGACTGGGGCAATTCTCACCCTGATGACCAGCCGTCAGCCTCAGGCTCTGCCCAAGGCGGGATAGTTTCACTTTTGAGGAAGGAGCTCAAATTCCCCTCCCTACTCTTGGAGGGCCTTGGATGGCATCCTGCCCATCCTTCCCTGGCTCAGGGAAGCCATGGGGTCTGGGGTAGAATGTTGGGAAGTAATGCAGACCCCAGACAATTTAGGGGGTGGGCAGGACTGCAGCCTCTCTAATGGAGCCATGGCCAGAGCAGAGGGGAGGGCTGGAGCTGACCTGGAGGGCCCCTCTCTATAGGAATCTACCCACCCTTCCACTTAGGCCAGTAGACCTGCAGTTTCACAGCCCCAAGCTGGGCTAAGCCAGTGAGGCCTGGACCAGCTAATAGAAGCCATAAGGTAAGATTTTTATCACACCATTCATCTTGGGGCTGCCAAGTGGTTTGGGTGTGGAGGGCTGGGGAACCTGCTTTTAATTCATTCTTTTTCTTTTTTTTTTGGCCCACGCGGCATGTGGGATCTTACTTCCCCGACCAGGGATGGAACCCATGCCCCCTGCATTGGAAGCATGAAGTCTTAACCACTGGACCACCAGGGAATTCCCTAATTCGTTCTTTTTTTTTTTTAAACAAATTTATTTGTTTACTTATTTATTTTTTGCTGCTTTGGGTCTTCGTTTCTGCTTGCGGGCTTTCTTTAGTTGCAGTGAGTGGGGGCTACTCTTCGTTGCAGTGCACAGGTTTCTCATTGCAGTGGCTTCTCTTGTTGCGGAGCATGGGCTCTAGGCGCGCGGGCTTCAGTAGTTGTGGCACAAGTGCTCTAGAGTGCAGGCTCAGTAGTTGTGGTGCACGGGCTTAGTTGCTTCGCAGCATGTGGGATCTTCCCGGACCAGGGATTGAACCTGTGTCCCCTGCATTGGCAGGCAGATTCTTAACCACTGGACCACCAGGGAAGTCCTAAAATGGTAAATTTTATGTTATGTGTATTTTACTACAGTTTAAAAAAAGAAAAAAGGAGATTTAACGGTGGTTAGCTTAGAAAGCACACCAGACCAGAAAGCACATCATCAGATAGTCTCATCTGAGGCTGAAAAGAGGTTTCCAGAAGCACCTGCAGGCTTCTGGGGAAGGCATCGTCTTCCCCTTAAGGCTCAAAAAGGCTCATTTCTAACCCCCTCAAAATCTGCTGAGGGGGTTAGAAATGAATTCTTAAAAGCCTGTCAGATGTGCCTCCCTTCTCACCCTTTCTGGCTGTCCTTAGGTCCATGAGATGGGATTGTCTCTCTCCTCTCCAGTAATATTTGGGGGTGCATGTGAGGACCGAGCCAGTAAGTCAGCCCCTGGCATTTTTGCACCCTGCTTTAGGACTGCTGAACCATTTTACAGAATCTTAGCTGGTGTGAGTGTGTGAAGTTTGCAGTGGAGAACGCAGACTGCATCCAGGCTGAAAGAGCCAGCTAACGATGCAGCAGAAGGTATACTCTCTGGGCAGAGGTCCCATACGCCCCCGGTAGGGGTCTGTGGCAGTGTCTAGGAGCACAGGAGGCCTTGGGAGAGAAGGGACTTACCTGTCTGGAGTGTATTTTTACTTAAAAGTTCACAAGAGTGGATCTTATTATGTTTTTACTTAAAACACATATAACATCACTTTGGCAGCTCATATAATAAAACTGGAATGACACAAAAGATTAACCTGGTCCTTGTACAAGGATGACATGCAAATTTGTGAAGCATTTCATATTTTTTTAGCAGTCGATAATTGAAAAGTGAAATTGGAAAAGCAAGCCAATTTACAGCAAAACAACAACAAAAACAGAAAATACTTGAGGATAAATTTAACAAAAGAGGTGCAAGACTTACATGCTGAAAACCACAGGCCACTGGGGCACCATCCTGCCCCCTGGCCTGCTAGCTTTGACTACGAGGTTGGGTGACTGCTCAGTTGACCTGAGAGCAAGGGCACCAGCCTGTGTTGTTTTTGCCAGAACTGGCGGGGGTGGAGTGGGGTACGGCTGGCTGGGAAGGGCTAGATAATCAAAAGGCTCTCAGAGACAAAGATGACTTGACTCTTTCAGCTAAGGGCCTATGGCATCCTGCCCTGGTCACCCCATCCTGCCCCTCCCCACCCTGTGATTAGTGTGGTAACTGTGAGTGGTGAGGATGATAGTGAATACTGTGAGAATCAGAGTTGATGAGTAGATGTGTAACATCCCTGCAGGTACCTACAAGGCTGGTGTTCTCTTGTCTAAGCATCTCTGACCTTAAAGGCGTGGTCCTGGGTCAGCCCAGTTCTTGTTTGCTTACCTAGTATGGCTACTCTTTGAGTATCCTAGTGTGTTTATCCTGATTTCATTTCTTAAATATTATTTCTTATTAAAAAGTGATACTCACGGGCTTCCCTGGTGGCGCAGTGGTTAAGAATCTGCCTGCCAATGCAGGGGACGTGGGTTCGAGCCCTGGTCTGGGAAGATCCCACATGCCGCGGAGCAACTAAGCCCGTGCACCACAACTACTGAGCCTCCGCTCTAGAGCCCGCGAGCCACAACTACTGAGCCCACGTGCCACAACTACTGAAGCCCGCACACCTAGAGCCCATGCTCCACAACAAGAGAAGTCACCGCAATGAGAAGCCTGCGCACCACAACAAAGAGTAGCCCCCCCTCACCGCAACGAGAGAAAGCCTGCACGCAACAACGAAGACCCAACACGGACAAAAATAAATAAATAAAATTAATTAATTAATTAAAAATAAAAAAGTGATGCTCGGGACTTCCCTGGTGGCACAGTGGTTAAGAATCCACCTGCCAATGCTGGGCACATGGGTTTGAGCCCTGGTCAGAGAAGATCCCACATGCCTCAGAGCAACTAAGGCCGTGCGCTCTAGAGCCTGCAAGCCACAACTACTGAGCCAGCATGTCACAACTACTGAAGCCTGCGTGCCTAGAACCTGTGCTCTGCAACAAGAGAAGCTACCTCAATGAGAAGTCTGAGCACCACAACGAAGAGTAGCCCCCACTCGCCGCAACTAGAGAAAGCCCGCGTGCAGACTACTGAGCCCACGTGCCACAACTACTGAAGCCCGCACACCTAGAGCCCATGCTCCACAACAAGAGAAGTCACCGCAATGAGAAGCCTGCGCACCACAACAAAGAGTAGCCCCCCCTCACCGCAACGAGAGAAAGCCTGCACGCAACAACGAAGACCCAACACGGACAAAAATAAATAAATAAAATTAATTAATTAATTAAAAATAAAAAAGTGATGCTCGGGACTTCCCTGGTGGCACAGTGGTTAAGAATCCACCTGCCAATGCTGGGCACATGGGTTTGAGCCCTGGTCAGAGAAGATCCCACATGCCTCAGAGCAACTAAGGCCGTGCGCTCTAGAGCCTGCAAGCCACAACTACTGAGCCAGCATGTCACAACTACTGAAGCCTGCGTGCCTAGAACCTGTGCTCTGCAACAAGAGAAGCTACCTCAATGAGAAGTCTGAGCACCACAACGAAGAGTAGCCCCCACTCGCCGCAACTAGAGAAAGCCCGCGTGCAGCGACGAAGACCCAATTCAGCCCCAAATAAATAAATAAATAAATAAACAAATTTTAAAAATTAAACTTAAAAAAAAGTGATACTCACTTATCATAGAAAATGTAGATAAACAAATTGAATAAACTGAAATAATCACCCAGAGACAAGCTCTTGGAAGCCTGTGATGTGGTTCCTGACAATGCCTTCTGGTAGGAACCAATAGTTCCCATTTCAGGATAACTGAATAGTCCCAACTGATTACGAAAGTTTTCATTTACAGAAGAATGCCAGCTAATAAATGTCAAAGAAATTATAGCATCAGAAAAACACCCTTCTGCAATCCCTAATGAAACAATTGATTCAGGCAAGGAACGTCAATGGATGCTAAAATCATTAGGTAAACGCTTTCTTGGGGGAAGTGATCAGTCTAAAGAAGAAAATATAAAGTTACAATGGGAGGGATCATATTAACCTAGTCCTTCATCTAGCATCACCACTAGTAGGACATCATCCCATGCTTTCTGGGTTGATGAATTAGGCAGAGTCAGCAACACCTGGATATATTCTTGCCAAATTTAATCAAGCCTTTAACTTCCAGTTTTCAGAAAATGCAGGGAATAAAGGAACAATTGAAGTGACATCACAAGGAAACAACACATATCTAGACAGGACAGTCAACAAGACACTGGTGTGGCTTCTTCAAATCACTGTCAGTAGAAACACACAAAAATAACAGAACAGACCAGTTTTTCTTCTAGATTAAAGATACTTAAGACATGTAACAACCAAATCCAATTCTTGGTCCTCTATTGGATTGTGGTTTGAACAACCCATCTAAAGAAGTCATTTTGGGGGAGTAAAAGAAATTTGAGTAAAGACAAGGTATTTGTTCATTTTCTTAAGTATTATTGCAGCTATTCAAGAAAACATCTATGTTTTAAAGAGACACCTATTGAAATATTTAAGGATGAAAATATTTTATTAGCTTTTTTGATTTTGTTACTTTAAAATACTTAAGCAGAAAAAATAGATGAAACAAATATGACAAAACGTCAAAAGCATTAAATCTGAGCAATGAGTGAATTTGGATGTGGATGATTATTATACCATCAATCTTTTTCTGTATATTTGACGTTTTTCGCAATAAAAAAATTTTAATAATCAAGAGTGTTTAATCAAACATTTAAAAAATCTGGAGATTTCATGTAAAGAAATCCAAATTTGTGGTTTCTCTGGAAACTTCACAGTATCTGGGCCCAGGGTCCATATTTCCAGATGGAAACATCGGGCCCTGAGCAGTGGCTGTTCTTTAGGTTCCTCCCCTGTCCCAAGTAACCCTTCCTCTGCTCACTTCACCCACTTATTTACCTGCCTGGCACTGGAAGTCATTTGAGTTTGCCTAAAAAGGCCCAAACAAAAGCAACAATTAAACCAATTCTTCTGGGATACATAGGGAATGAAGGCCCCTGATGAGGAAGAGGGTCCACCCTTATGCTGTAGACTCCCGGGGCAGAGTAAGAACTTGAGGGCGTGTAGGGTGGGTTTACACCCACGCAGCTGGTCACGGCCCAAAGGTCTCTGTCAAGGTAGTATGGTTGGTTCTGAGGGGGTCTTAGTCATGTGATTTTTAAGTTGTTGATTATATGTTAACGTCGGTCATTCCTCTTGACGCCCCCAACCAATCTTCTTTTTTTTTTTTTGCGGTATGCGAGCCTCTCACTGTTGTGGCCTCTCCCGTTGCGGAGCACAGGCTCCGGACGCGCAGGCCCAGCGGCCATGGCTCACGGGCCCAGCCGCTCCGCGGCATGTGGGATCTTCCCGGACCGGGGCACGAACCTGTGTCCCCTGCATCGGCAGGCGGACTCTCAACCACTGCGCCACCAGGGAAGCCCAACAACCAGTCTTCTTTAGGCTGTCCTCAACCTTTTTACTCTGCGCCTCTGGTAAAGTAGAAACCTGAAATGCACTTTCCCAGCTTCCTTTCCAGTTAGGGCCCAGACATGTGACCTGATGTCCACCAATCAGATGCAACCTCAGAGCCTGGATTTGGGAATTGGGCCCCACCCAGTTTGGCGAGGGTGGAGGCGGGCAGAAGTGCCCGGCTTCCAGAGGTAGCAGTAGCAGAGTGTGAGCCCAGCGTCGGTCTTGCCAGGGGTCGCACCTGTTCCGCACTCAGTCAGGGCAGCAGTGGTGTCTCTTTACAGCAGCTCTGCCTTGTCACAGCTGCCAAGCCTGGCTTCATGCCCTCATAGAGACTCTTAGAAGTACCTTAAGCCTTTTCTGCTTAAGCTCGCCAGAGTGGGTTCTATCGTTTGCAACCAAGAATCCAGAGTGATGTGCCACTTTATCTCTTTTAGGCCTGTGACTGAAGACGGAAGGAGATAACGTTGCCTGGGATGAATTCAGAGCCCTTTTCACTCAAGCCCTCCACTTCCCCAAACCCTGGGTCATTTTGGGAGTCACCCCCCCGCAATGAGATGTGAAGCCCCAGGGTGCTGGGGAGGCATCAGCAAGAGAGGTGCTGAGTGAAGGAGTCACTGTGTGTTGCTGAAGTCTCCAAAAAGAGCATTGTCCTGTCTACCTTGGCAATTAACTTCATGTTTCTTGCCTTGAAAGAGTTAGTCTCACTAATCAGATCAGAGAAATGAGAGCTAAACTTGTCAAGCCAGCCTAGCAGATTTTCCCTTGGGCCAGTTTGACATTTAAGGATCTCCTATGATGAATACTTCTTTCGGATGATCCCAGAGCTCAATGGATGGTATCACCTTGATCCCTTGATCACACTATGATCCTGTGATCCCCATAATCCCCAGAGGCCAAGTTCAGTGGATATGGGGGAAAAGAGAGAGAGAAGAAAAAGAAAAGAAAACCACAGCCATAAATTCAGAATATTGAGAAAGAGTATGTAGAATTATTCAGATCAATTAGTCAAATCATTTATAGCAGCCATGTTTAAAAAATGCTCTCTGACTCAACTCTCCCGAAACCACTGTGGGAATGAAACCCACACACATCCTGGGCCCCAGCCATCCACCCACGTGTGCCCTCATAGCACGCAATGAGTGAAAGGGGGAGATTTTCACCACCTGCTGACGTCACTGCATTTTCAGCTCACCCAGACCAACCTCTTCGGTAACCACCTGGGTCTGCCCACCTTCCTGCCTTACTCTGGGACTGGAAGCAGGAACTTAACTCCCAGACACACGTGGAGACAATCTACCACTCAGCCATACCGAAATTCAGGAGGAGTCACTGGATGACTTGGGCTGCAGATAATAATAATGTAATAATAGCCAACAGTTAGTGCTTACTCTGTGCCAAGCACTGTCCTAAGAACCACATATATATTAACATTTCATTTTCATAACTCCGTGAGGTAAGCACCATTATAATCTCCGTTTAAATGAGGCACGGGGACTTCCCTGGTGGTCCAGTGGGTAAGACTCTGCGCTCCCAATGCAGGCGACCCGCGTTCGTTCCCTGGACAGGGAACTAGATCCCACATGCATGCCACAACTAAGAGTTCGCATGCCGCAACTAAGAAGTCTGCATGCCACAACTAAAAGATCCCGCCTGCCACAACTAAAGATCCCGCATGCCACAATGAAGATCCCGTGTGCCGCAACTAAGACACAGAATGGTCTAAATAAATAAATAAATAAATAAATATTAAAAGAAATAAATAGGGGCTTCCCTTGTGGTACAGTGCTTAAGAATCCGCCTGCCAATGTAGGGGACACGGGTTCAAGCACTGGTCTGGGAAGATCCCACATGCTGCAGAGCAGCTAAGCCCCTGTGCCACAACTACTGAGCCTGTGCTCTAGAGCCCGCAAGCCACAACTACTGAGCCCACGTGCCACAACTACTGAAGCCCACATGCCTAGAGCCTGTGCTCCGCAACAAGAGAAGCCACTGCAATGAGAAGCCTGTGCACCACAATGAAGAGTAGCCCCTTGCTCGCCTCAACTAGAGAAAGACCGCATGCAGCAACAAAGACCCCACACAGCCAAAAATAATAATAATAAAAAATAAAAATAAATAAATTTTAAAAATATTAAAATAAATAAATAAATGAGGCACAGAGAGGTTAAGTGACTTGCCCAAAGTCATATCATCTCCTTCACATACTCTCTACTATTTACTCATAAGGGTAAGAAGCAGAATGGGAATTGCGTTTGTAGAATTGTACCCTAATTTCTGGGAGGGCTTTTTACTCTGAGAATGTCTGAGGATGAGGCCGTTTCTCTAGGCTTTCTATGGACATGAGGGGTCTCTTCTTATGATCCTCAAGGGTTTTCAGTGGCTCTCTGTGTGTTCAGTTCCCTGGACAAGCACACATGAGGAGGAGCCTGACGTCTTGGTAAGACTGCATAGCTCTCCTCTGACCACATGTGCAGCCTCACTTACCCTCTTTGAGTCTGAACCACTGTGCCACCAGGGAAGCCCCAGAGTCCCATTTTTAATCTGCCTTTACAGCTACCTTTTTCTTCTTTCTTGAAAAAAGTTATGATTGTAGTTATAATGATAAAATATTTTATACATACAAAATATTATTAAAATTGAACTATTTTAAAGAAAAATAATAGAATGAAAATCTATATACTCATCACCCAGCTAAAAAATAACATATGGGGCTTCCCTGGTGGCGCAGAGGTTGAGAATCCGCCTGCCGATGCAGGGGACACGGGTTCGTGCCCCGGTCTGGGAAGATCCCACATGCCGCGGAGCGGCTGGGCCGATGAGCCTTGGCCGCTAAGCCTGCGCGTCCGGAGCCTGTGCTCCGCAACGGGAGAGGCCACAACAGTGAGAGGCCCGCGTACCACACAAAAAATAAATAAATAAAATAAATAAATAAATAAAAAATAACATATGACCAATGCCTTAGGAGCCACTGTGTGTCCCGCCTTGATTCCACACCTCCTCCTCCTCATTATCCTGATTCTGGTTTATCCATTCCCCTGATGTTCTGTATATTTGAACCACTTATACATGTTTCCTAAACAATACAGTATTTAGTTGTGCCTGCCTCTGAACTTTACCTCCTTTCTTTGTTTTCTTTTGATTTTTAAATATTTTTTCCTTCCATTGTTCCCACCGTCCTACTTGTTTGCAACTTACATGCGTTATGTCTGTTCTTTTAGTGATTACCCTAGCTTTTTTTTTTTTTGCGGTACCCGGGCCTCTCACTGTTGTGGCCTCTCCCGTTGCGGAGCACAGGCTCCAGACGTGCAGGCTCAGCGGCCATGCCTCATGGGCCTAGCTGCTCCGTGGCATGTGGGATCTTCCCGGACCGGGGCACGAACCCGTGTCCCCTGCATCGGCAGGCGGACTCTCAACCACTGCGCCACCAGGGAAGCCCTACCCTAGCTTCTTCTTTCTTCTTTTCACTGTGGTGAAATATACATAACGTTAAATTTACATTTAACATTTTAACCATTTTTAAGTGTACAATTCAGTGGTGTTAAGTGCACTCAAGTTGCTGTGCAACCATCACCACCATCTATCTTCAGAACTTCATTTTCCCAAAGTGAAACTCTGTACCCATTAAATAATAATGGTTACATTATTATCTCCATTTTCCTCTCTTCCAGCCCCTGGAAATGACTATTCTATTTTCTGTTTGTAGCATTTTCTTTTCTTTTTAAAATATTTATTTATTTATTTTATTGCACCATGTCTTAGTTGCAGCAGGTAGTCTCCTTTGTTGTGGCTCCAAGACTCCTTAGTTGCGGCTTGCTGGCTATTTAGTTGCAGCATGTGGGCTCCTTAGTTGCAGCACACAGGCTCCTTAGTTGTGGCATGTGAACTCTTAGTTGCAGCATGCATGTGGGATGTAGTTCCCTGACCAGGGATTGCACCCAGGCCCTCTGCATTGGGAGCACAGAGTCTTATCCACTCTGCCACCAGGGAAGTCCCTGTAGTGTTTTCTTTAACATGCATATCTAACATAGTGAAGTCTAAAGTTCAATCAGTATCTGTGCATTCTTTCCAAATACATAAGGAACTTAGAATTCTTTCATTCCAATCACACTCTCTTAATTTACTTGGTATTCTCATCCAGCACTGTAGCCTGTTTCCCTTGTCACACACACACAAATTTCACAGTATTTAATATTTTTATACAGACAATATGTGCTTAGTTTTATACACATATTTGTTAACATCTTTGCTCACCATTTCTTTTTTTAATTTTTTTTTCTTTTTTTTTTTTT
>NC_041224.1:43870007-43871464 GCF_002837175.3 Physeter macrocephalus
GCGGGCCTCTCACTGTTGTGGCCTCTCCCGTTGTGGAGCGCAGGCTCCGGACGTGCAGGCTCAGCGGCCATGGCTCACGGGCCTAGCCGCTCCACAGCATGTGGGATCTTCCTGGACCGGGGCATGAACCCGTGTCCCCTGCATCGGCAGGCGGACTCTCAACCAGTGTGCCACCAGGGAAGCCCCTCTTTGTTAAATTTTATTTCAGTTCTTCTATCCAGGATATCTGAAGTACATTCTTTAAGTTTTCTTTAGTGAATTTTTTTTGGCAGCACACTCTGTTTTTATTTGTTTGAAATGGTTTTATTTCACCTTTCTTCTAGAAAGAGAGTTTCACTAGGTATAGAATTATTGTAGGTCAACAGTTATTTTCTGTTAGCAAATTAAAGCTATTATTCCACCCGCTTTTGGTTCCCTTTGTTGCCATCAAGAAATTGGCCATAGTCTAATTGCTATTTCTTTGTGGGTGATCTGTGCTTTCTCTCCAGCTGCTTTTTAGACTCTCTTGCTCTCACTCTCGCTCTGTGTGTGTGTGTGCATGCACACACACACATGCGCATGTAACAGTCTTGCAGTGATGTACCTGTGTTTGGGTTTCTTTTTATTCATTTGCCTAGGATTCATTGAGCTTCCTTGATCTGAGAATTAGTATGTTTCAACAATTCTAGAAAAATTTCAGCCACCTTTTCTGCATATTTTTCTCTTCCCTACTCCCTCAATTATCTCCTTCTGGAACTCTGAGTTTACATATTTAAGACTTCTCAAATTGTCTTTCTGACCTGATTTTTGGTATTTCCTTCAGCTCTATCTTTCTAGTTCACTAATCCTCTCTTCTACTATATCTAATCTCCTATTTGAAACAGAGGTCGGCAAACTATAGCCTGTATGCCAAATCTGGCACATGGCCCATCTTTGTATGGCCCTCAAGTTAAGAATGTTTTTTTTTAATGTTTTAATGTGTTGTAGAGAAAACCAAATAATATGTGACAGAGACCTACGTGGCCCACAAACCCTAAAATACTTATTATCTTGCACTTTGAAGAAAAAGTTTGCTAACCCCTGATTTAAACCATTTACTGTTGAAAAAATTTGTTTTGAATTATGGAAAATTTCAAACATTAAATATAGAGGAAAGAATTGTATAATAACAACCTATATTCTTGGGACCTAAATTCAATCATTTTAACCTCTTGTCATACTTGTTTCATTTATATGTGTTTGTTGAACTATCTTAAAATAAATAACAGACATCATGATACTTCAATATTAAATACTTCAGCATGTATCTCTTTTTTAAAAAGGCATCCTTGGGCTTCCCTGGTGGTGCAGTGGTTGAGAGTCCGCCTGCCGATGCAGGGGACGCGGGTTCGTGCCCCGGTCTGGGAAGATCCCACATTCCGTGGAGCAGCTGGGCCCGTGAGCCATGGCCGCTAAGCCTGCGCGTCCGGAGCCTGTGC
>NC_041224.1:43877599-43885696 GCF_002837175.3 Physeter macrocephalus
GCAGGCTCAGCGGCCATGCCTCATGGGCCTAGCTGCTCCGTGGCATGTGGGATCTTCCCGGACCGGGGCACGAACCCGTGTCCCCTGCATCGGCAGGCGGACTCTCAACCACTGCGCCACCAGGGAAGCCCTACCCTAGCTTCTTCTTTCTTCTTTTCACTGTGGTGAAATATACATAACGTTAAATTTACATTTAACATTTTAACCATTTTTAAGTGTACAATTCAGTGGTGTTAAGTGCACTCAAGTTGCTGTGCAACCATCACCACCATCTATCTTCAGAACTTCATTTTCCCAAAGTGAAACTCTGTACCCATTAAATAATAATGGTTACATTATTATCTCCATTTTCCTCTCTTCCAGCCCCTGGAAATGACTATTCTATTTTCTGTTTGTAGCATTTTCTTTTCTTTTTAAAATATTTATTTATTTATTTTATTGCACCATGTCTTAGTTGCAGCAGGTAGTCTCCTTTGTTGTGGCTCCAAGACTCCTTAGTTGCGGCTTGCTGGCTATTTAGTTGCAGCATGTGGGCTCCTTAGTTGCAGCACACAGGCTCCTTAGTTGTGGCATGTGAACTCTTAGTTGCAGCATGCATGTGGGATGTAGTTCCCTGACCAGGGATTGCACCCAGGCCCTCTGCATTGGGAGCACAGAGTCTTATCCACTCTGCCACCAGGGAAGTCCCTGTAGTGTTTTCTTTAACATGCATATCTAACATAGTGAAGTCTAAAGTTCAATCAGTATCTGTGCATTCTTTCCAAATACATAAGGAACTTAGAATTCTTTCATTCCAATCACACTCTCTTAATTTACTTGGTATTCTCATCCAGCACTGTAGCCTGTTTCCCTTGTCACACACACACAAATTTCACAGTATTTAATATTTTTATACAGACAATATGTGCTTAGTTTTATACACATATTTGTTAACATCTTTGCTCACCATTTCTTTTTTTAATTTTTTTTTCTTTTTTTTTTTTTTGCAGTACGCGGGCCTCTCACTGTTGTGGCCTCTCCCGTTGTGGAGCGCAGGCTCCGGACGTGCAGGCTCAGCGGCCATGGCTCACGGGCCTAGCCGCTCCACAGCATGTGGGATCTTCCTGGACCGGGGCATGAACCCGTGTCCCCTGCATCGGCAGGCGGACTCTCAACCAGTGTGCCACCAGGGAAGCCCCTCTTTGTTAAATTTTATTTCAGTTCTTCTATCCAGGATATCTGAAGTACATTCTTTAAGTTTTCTTTAGTGAATTTTTTTTGGCAGCACACTCTGTTTTTATTTGTTTGAAATGGTTTTATTTCACCTTTCTTCTAGAAAGAGAGTTTCACTAGGTATAGAATTATTGTAGGTCAACAGTTATTTTCTGTTAGCAAATTAAAGCTATTATTCCACCCGCTTTTGGTTCCCTTTGTTGCCATCAAGAAATTGGCCATAGTCTAATTGCTATTTCTTTGTGGGTGATCTGTGCTTTCTCTCCAGCTGCTTTTTAGACTCTCTTGCTCTCACTCTCGCTCTGTGTGTGTGTGTGCATGCACACACACACATGCGCATGTAACAGTCTTGCAGTGATGTACCTGTGTTTGGGTTTCTTTTTATTCATTTGCCTAGGATTCATTGAGCTTCCTTGATCTGAGAATTAGTATGTTTCAACAATTCTAGAAAAATTTCAGCCACCTTTTCTGCATATTTTTCTCTTCCCTACTCCCTCAATTATCTCCTTCTGGAACTCTGAGTTTACATATTTAAGACTTCTCAAATTGTCTTTCTGACCTGATTTTTGGTATTTCCTTCAGCTCTATCTTTCTAGTTCACTAATCCTCTCTTCTACTATATCTAATCTCCTATTTGAAACAGAGGTCGGCAAACTATAGCCTGTATGCCAAATCTGGCACATGGCCCATCTTTGTATGGCCCTCAAGTTAAGAATGTTTTTTTTTAATGTTTTAATGTGTTGTAGAGAAAACCAAATAATATGTGACAGAGACCTACGTGGCCCACAAACCCTAAAATACTTATTATCTTGCACTTTGAAGAAAAAGTTTGCTAACCCCTGATTTAAACCATTTACTGTTGAAAAAATTTGTTTTGAATTATGGAAAATTTCAAACATTAAATATAGAGGAAAGAATTGTATAATAACAACCTATATTCTTGGGACCTAAATTCAATCATTTTAACCTCTTGTCATACTTGTTTCATTTATATGTGTTTGTTGAACTATCTTAAAATAAATAACAGACATCATGATACTTCAATATTAAATACTTCAGCATGTATCTCTTTTTTAAAAAGGCATCCTTGGGCTTCCCTGGTGGTGCAGTGGTTGAGAGTCCGCCTGCCGATGCAGGGGACGCGGGTTCGTGCCCCGGTCCGGGAAGATCCCACATTCCGTGGAGCAGCTGGGCCCGTGAGCCATGGCCGCTAAGCCTGCGCGTCCGGAGCCTGTGCTCCACAACGGGAGAGGCCACAACAGTGAGAGGCCCGTGTACCAAAAAAAAAAAAGGCATTCTCCTAAATAACTCAATATCATTATCACACCCACGAAAAATAACAATAATCCCTTAATCCTGGCTAATACCCAGTGCATTAAAATTTCTCCAGTTGACTCTAAAATACTTTTTATAGCTACATTTTCAAACCAGGATCCAGTCAAGGAACACACAATGCATTTGGTTATTTTATCTCTTATCTTTAATCTAGGATTGTTCCTTCCCTCCCTCACCTCACTTTTTTTTTTTTACATTGATTTTTGATGAAACCAAAGAATGATCTTGTAGTATGTTCCACATTCTGGATTTGTCTATTTCTTCATGGTCATCCATTGAATATTTTATTTCAATTATTATAAATTGATTTGGTTCCTTTTCAAATCTGCTTCATCAGTCTTTATAGTGGTCTCTACGGTAGTGGAAATCCTATATAATAGTATTGTGATGTTCAGTGATGTCACACTGGTAGCTTGAGATCAGCCATGGTGGGAGTATTTACACCTGAAAATAATCAAATGCTACAAATGAAGGCTTCATGTTTTATTGTCTAGCCTTAAGAAACTGATGGAAAATGTTAATAATTTAAACTTAAAAGTGTGTTGTGTCTGTAGCCATTACATTGAGAATAGCACAGAAAAACTGAGGAAATATTCTTCCACTATTCAAAATTATTATCTGATTTAGCAAAGAAGTAGCTTACATTACTGACTAACGAAGGAAGTGCCAATGTATGTCTTTGTTGTTTCATTTTATCTTGCTCCTTAACATAAATAAAAGTGTTAGCCAACATTCACGTTAGAACTGCAGTGAATTGCAACCATAAGTTGGCTATGGATACAAGAGTTTGGCAAAAATCATCAAGTGTTTTGTGTGAATCAGTTTTCTATATAGAATTTACAATAAGGAGTATTGTATATTTTATTTGTATTTGTAAATTGGTGCCATACATCCTTTATGTCAGTAAAATTTATGTACATATATCTGCATGCACTTTTCCCATATCACTGGGTGGAACCTGAGATTTGTCTTTGATCTCTCACCTGGGGCAGCCATCAAAGTACAAGCTCACAGTCTCCAGTGTCCAGCAGAAAGCCTCAGAGTACCAGCTGGCCTTGGGGCTCCTTTACCCCCAGTTTTTTTTTTTTTCAGTATGCGGGTCTCTCACTGTTGTGGCCTCTCCCGTTGCGGAGCACAGGCTCTGGACGCACAGGCTCAGCAGCCATGGCTCACGGGCCTAGCCGCTCCGTGGCATGTGGGATCTTCCTAGACCGGGGCATGAACCCATGTCCCCTGCATTGGCAGGTGGACTCTCAACCACTGCGCCATCAGGGAAGCCCTACCCCCAGTTTTGAGGTCTGTGCATTACTATTTTTTGTGTCAGTTCAGTGAAACATTTTAAAAGATATTTTGGGGACTTCCCTGGCAGTCCAGTGGTTAAGATTCCATGCTTTCAGAGTACCAGCTGGCCTTGGGGCTCCTTTACCCCCAGTTTTTTTTTTTTTTCAGTATGCGGGTCTCTCACTGTTGTGGCCTCTCCCGTTGCGGAGCACAGGCTCTGGACGCACAGGCTCAGCAGCCATGGCTCACGGGCCTAGCCGCTCCGTGGCATGTGGGATCTTCCTAGACCGGGGCATGAACCCATGTCCCCTGCATTGGCAGGTGGACTCTCAACCACTGCGCCATCAGGGAAGCCCTACCCCCAGTTTTGAGGTCTGTGCATTACTATTTTTTGTGTCAGTTCAGTGAAACATTTTAAAAGATATTTTGGGGACTTCCCTGGCAGTCCAGTGGTTAAGATTCCATGCTTCCACTGCAGGGGGCATGGGTTTGATCCCTGGTTGGGGAACTAAGATCCTTCATGCTGCGTGGCACAGCCCAAAAATTAAAAAATAATAAATAAAAGATATTTTGTTTAATATTTTATTCACTATTCAGTTTTTTCATTTTCTCATTGGGAGAATCATTCAGGTATCTAACCTACCACACTCACGGTTTCCAATGACTTGCAGGCACAGGGGGCTTGGCTAAACTGTAAGAGCCAGGGCTTTGTTTATTCATTTCACCTGTCCACTCTACAAGGCTGCAGACTCAGCCATCTCAGTATGTGCAGCAAATTAGTGGGTAATACCTGATTGCTGTGCCATTTCCTGTCTTCTCAAGGAAAATGTTTGGACTTAGGTTGTGATGTTTGGGGTGGTTCTATTGTTCTGAGCTTGTTTTTATGTGTTTTCATTTGTGAACGTCACAGGTGGCTTTGGCTTGGGTGTGAATTATCATCATCGTCATCATCATCATCACCATCATCATTTTGGTTCTGCCCCAGTCCTGCTCTTTTTGGGCAGAGCAACATTCCATAGAAGGGGAGCTGTTCGTTTTAATTGGCATCCTTGGCTGATCTGCAGCAGCTGGGTCCCCGTCTTAGTCTGCTTGGGCCATAACAAAGTATCACAGACTGGATGGCTTAAACAACAGAAATTTATTTCTCACAGTTCTGGAGCCTGGGAAGACCAAGATCAAAGTGCCAGCCAATTCAGTTCCTGGTGCAGGCTCTCTTCCTGATTTGCAGATGACCACCTTCTCACTGTGCCCTCACATGGCAGAGAAAGAGAACAAGCTCTCTGATGTTTCCTCTTATGAGGACACTAATCCTATTGGATCAGGGTGCCACCCTTATGACCTCATTTAACCTTAATTACTTCCTTACTCTAAATATAGCCACCTGGGAGTTAGGGCTTCAACATGAATTCAGTCCATAGCAGTCTTGCTGACCAGGAGGTCCAGTACGAGCTATAAAGTCAGACAGACTCAAGTTCAAAGCCCAGTTCTGCTACTTACTAACTTTGTAAAATATTTCATCTTTCTGGGAATTCCCTGGTGGTCCAGTGGTTAGGACTTGGCGCTCTCACTGCTGTGGCCTGGGTTCAGTCCCTGGTCGGGGAATTAAAGATCCTGCAAGCCAGGTGGCGGGGCCAAAAAAAAAAAAAAATCATCTTTCTGACCCTCAGTTCGCTATTCTGGAAAGTAAAAACAGTAAGTTCCATTTCAGAGGAGTAAGTTCCAATTCCAATGTTGTAATTATTATATTATAAAATGTATAGAAAGTAGCTAGCACAGTGGTGTCCGACATGGGGCTCAATGTGAAGTTTCCTAGATGATGCCACTCAAAGTGTGGTCCTTGGACCAGCAGCACCTGAGATCATGACAGACATGCAGAATGTCAGGCCCCATCCCATACGTGCCAGATCAGGGTCTGCATCTTAACACCATCCCCAGTGATTTGAATGCACATTGAAGTTTGAGAATTACTGAAGTAAATGGTATGACTTGGCCCAGCTTGGCCATGAGGCATGTTGGGAATGCAGTGTCATAATTCAGCAGGGGAGAGAGCCAGGGCCAGGCAGCCCGGAGAATTGAAGGGAAGGGAGGGGAACCTGAAGAATTGGGACTGCTGAGAGCTGACACCAGGCCAAGCTCCCGCCATCCACTTGCACTGCCTAGAGGGGCAACGCCGGGCAAGGTCCCCACTGTGCTGCTCTCCAAGGGGTCTTTTATTTTTGGCCTCGCCATGCAGCATGCAGGATCTTGCTGCCCAGGGATCGAACCCATGCCCCCAGCATTGGGAGCATGGAGTCTTAACCACTAGAGCACCAGGGAAGTCCCTCCAAGGGGTCTTAATGGTCGGTTGTGTCAGTGGTTACTGGTGACTATAAAAGGCTTATCCTCAGTCAGTTCTTCTCTTGTCTGAACTCTTAGCTGTTGATAGAATCTGCCATTTTACTCTCATCTCTGGGACTTTGTATCTTTCTTCCCCATCCTTTTTCCCTGACTCATTCCTTCTTCCTGAAAACTCAGCTTGAAGGCCACCTTTTCCAGGAAGCTGTCTCTGCCCCTCCTTAACTAACTGCTCCCTTCCCAGCCTGTCTTCCCCACACTCATGTATCACATGCTTTAGGGATGCCGTGCACCTGCCTGCCTTTCCCTCTAGTTCCTTGGAAAAGTCTAGAGAGTTGTGAGGTTAGGAGGGCATGCTCAGGATTGAATCCTGGCTGTGCCACTTCCCAGCTCTGTGAATTTGAACAAGTCTCTGAATTTCTAGGAGCTTCACTTTCCTCATTGATAAAATGGAGGCACAGATCTTTTGAGAATTAAATAAGGTAAGAGGTGAATGGCATGCAAGACTTTGAGCTACAACACAGGTGTGCAAGAAACACCACACTTCCTTATTTTCTTGAAATCAGCTTAAGTCTGACTCCAATAGGCTGGAGGGGAATTCAGTTTCAGTTCTTACTGGGGCTTTCCTCCTCTCTCTCTTTCTCTCTGTTCACACATGAAAACTTTCATGATGTATGGAGAATGGGAGAAGGGCCCTAGATCTTGAGTCCCACCCTGGACGTCAGAGATTTGCACACTTGAGTATGTAGGATAGTGGTCGTGGTTAAGGGAGAGTTCAAGAGTCGGTCCAGCCTCCACCCCACAATAGCTGTGTTGCTATGATAAATTCACTTGACCTCTCTGACCCTCAGTTTCTTCATTCTTAAAGTGAGGGTTGTTCTAAGGACTCAAGCCAGTCCATAGAAAGCACTTAGCACAGAGTAAATATAAAGCATGTGGCACCCAGAAATAGTTAATTCAATAAAAGTTAGCCATTATTATTATAATGTACAATGTATTTATTATTGATCTTGTAGTCAGCCATCTTGCTAAATTCTCTTATTATTTCTAACAACTTGTTTGTAGATTCATCTTTTGGCTTTCCATGCAGACAATCGCATAATTTGCAAGGAGAGTTTTATTTCCTCCTCTCCAATCCTTATCCTTCCATTCGTTTTATGACCTGACTGTGACCTCTGGAATAATGTGAAATAGAAAGGATGATAGAGGGCCTTGTCCTCATCTGGATTTTAAAAAGGATGCTTCCTATTTTCCCCACTAAGAATGATGTTTCCTATAGCTTTTCAGTAAATTAAGGTAATCGGTGTATTTACATTCTTTGTTGTCTATTTGCTGACCTTCTCTCTCCAGTGGCCTTTAGACCCTTAACAACAGGGACTGTATGCGCCATGAATCAAGACAATTCCCACAGGGTTTAATTTACTGGTGGGCTGTCATTAACCAAGGCTCTGGGCTTCCTGCCCCATTTGAGGCTGCACTGGAGTCCAGCCTTCAGCCTGCACCACTAGCCCTCTTTCCCATTGCTGGTTGATTACAAGAGTTTCGTGGGAAACCTTTTAAATAGAGAAAACCTCAGTCCACCACCTGTGTATCTCCTTTCCTCTCACACTACTACCACAATCACAATACTTCTGACACCAGTTGTGTGGGTTTTCTTCCCCCAACAAGCAATTCTCTGTGACACCAGCTGGGTGTCCTACAATTTAACTAAATTCTGACACTATCTACCTGGAGAGAGTGTCAGATCCCATAGGTTAAGGGCTCAGTCCCATGAGACTGCCCTCGACTTCAGATGCCAATGGCACATAGTAGGTCCCCAAGTTATGCACAACTTCTGTCCAACTTGTCTACAAATCAAAAGTTCCCATAGGGATTCCCTGGTGGCGCAGTGGTTGAGAGTCCGCCTGCCAATGCAGGGGACTCGGGTTTGTGCCC
>NC_041224.1:43885840-43937795 GCF_002837175.3 Physeter macrocephalus
GCAGGGGACGTGGGTTCATGCCCCGGTCTGGGAGGATCCCACATGCCGCAGAGCGGCTGGGCCTGTGAGCCATGGCTGCTGGGCCTGTGCGTCCGGATCCTGTGCTCCGCAACGGGAGAGGCCACAGCAGTGGGAGGCCCGCCTACCGCAAAAAAAAAAAAAAAAAAAAAAAAAGTTCCCATAACCTCCTCCCCCTTGGATCTGATTACTTTCTAGAGCAGCTCACAGAACTCAGGGAAACACTTACGTTTCCCAGTTCAGTAAAGGCTATGATAAAGGATGCAGATAAATAGTCAGATGAAGGGATACACAGGGCGAGGCCTGGAAGGGTCCTGAGCACAGGATTTTCTTTGGGTTTTTTGTGTTGTTGTTGTTTTAATTTTTATTGGAGTATAGTTGCTTTACAATGTTGTGTTAATTTCTGCTGTATAGCAAAGTGAATCAGCTATATGTATACATATATCCACTCTTTTTTGGATTTCCTTCCCATTTATGTCACTACAGAGCATTAAGTAGAGTTCCCTGGAGCACAGGATTTTCCCTCCCTGTGGAGCTGGAGCATGTCAGCCTCCCAGTACATGGATGTGTTTACCAACATGCAAGCTCTCTAAACCCCACACTACTGGGATTCTATGGAGGCTTCCTCACATGGGCATGATCAATTATTGACTCCCTTTCCAGCCCCTCTCCCCTCTCTAGAGAATGGGGAGCATGGCTGAAAATTCCAAGCTTCTAATCATGGCTTGATCTCTCTGGTGGCCAGACCCCATCAAGAGTCCACCCAGAGTCACCTCACTAGAACAAAAGACACTCCTATCACCCAGAAAATTCCAAGGGATTTAGGAGCCCTGTGTCAGGGACAGGTCAAAGACCAAATATTAGAACAAAAGATGCTCCTAATGCTCTTATCACTTTTTTACAAGGGTGTTTTTTGTTTATTTGTTTGTTTTACACTCAGGTTGCCCTGTGTCAGGAGCTGGAACAGAGACCAATGTACCTTGCTTTTTCACATCCAGGATAACCAAAGGGGATCAGGTGCTGGCTAATCTCTTCCTTGGACCCTGGCTCCTAATTTCAAGGCAAACAAGGCCCCAAATCAAATCCATCCCAGAGGAATGACCCAGAGGACAGTTGGCATCTTTCCCAGATTCTTATTTAAGATCTTTTCCTTTTCCTGGGAGCTCCAACAAGCGGGGTTCCGGGTGGGGCCTGGTGACCCTCTGTGGAGTCCAGCTTACACTGCAGATAATAAACAACCCCCTTCTCTCCCTCTTTCAACCCTGAGGCCCTTCCCCACTCTGCATTCCTCCCCTCTCTGACTCCCTGTCCATCAAGGCCTGGCCTTGAAGTCTCACAGTTTGCTCTACCCTGCATGCCTATCAGCATCTCTCTATAATTGTCAGGGGTCAGGCAGATGCTTCCTCTCCCTAGAAATGAAGGAGGCTGTCCTCTCAGGCCATTTGGCTGAGCCAGCACCTTGTCACACACAGATGGATCCACTTTAGACCTGCTTGTAGGGGGGACCACCAGGCCTGCTCAGACCTCCAATCTACACATGATTCCTACTTTTCTGCAACTCTCTGGCTTTCTCACAACTCCATGTATCTGACCTCCCTAATTAGTACATAGGGAGAAATATACTTATCTGTACTTCATAGACAGATATATGCTTAATAAAGAAACTGAACCCCTGCTGGGTTCTGCAGGTTCCACAGTGAGCACCTGACTCCCAGGTAAGAGGTCTGGGGCCTCGAGGACCATTGGTAGAGGCAGGGCCTTGGGGACTTGCACTTTTGCGAGCCGTGCCTTACATTATGTAGAGCATATTAAAATGCCTCCACATTTCACATTAAATATAAATTTGCCCTAAAATCATTTGAAATGATGTGGAGACATTTCTTTCTCTTCTTTCTGCTACAAAAATATATTGTAAAATTTTATTACATTTTTCATAAATAAAATAAAGAATAAGATAATAAAAACCTGTGGTACTCACCACCAGCTTAAGCAATAAAATGTTTCCAGGATAGTTGAAATATCCTGTGTACCTCTCTCTGCTACCCTCCCCTCACTACAGAGGAAACTACCATCCTGAATTTTGAGTGTATTGTTCCCACTGATTTCCTTAAACTTTCTATATATTTCTGAAACAGATTGAAAATGTTTGCATTTTCAGCTCTATCACAGTGATTTACGAAAATAATTTTTACAATTTTGCATTTGAAGTTACCTGGTTACAAGTTACTTACATTCCGATTGGTTCTGATCCTTAGTCGTCATCCCTTAGATTCTTGTAGAATGAGAAAATCTAACATATAAATGGATTTCAAATGTTATTAAATGTTTGCGAAGACAGTTAAGGAAGTTAAAATAATAGTGTTTTGCAGACACTTCACAAGGCATTCACTAGTTTTGGTTTTGCACTTTTCCTTTCATATTTTGAGGCCAAACATTTTTTTCCCAGGTGATATAAATGTTTCCATTGATAGGAAAACCTCCTAGGCCTAGCACGTGTCCAGAGTCTCCGAGGGGTACAACAGGCTGGCTGTGACCACCACAGTGCAAGAGCAGCGGCAAAATTAAGCTGACGGGGCTTCCCTGGTGGCGCAGTGGTTGAGAGTCTGCCTGCCGATGCAGGGGACGCGGGTTCGTGCCCCGGTCCGGGAGGATCCCACGTGCCGCGGAGCGGCTGGGCCCGTGAGCCATGGCCGCCGAGCCTGCGCGTCCGGAGCCTGTGCTCCGCAATGGGAGAGGCCACAGCAGTGAGAGGCCCGCGTACCGCAAAAAAAAAAAAAAAAAAAAAATTAAGCTGACGCTTTGGAGCACCCACTGAACCAGGTCCCCTGCCCTAAGCCTTTCACATCTGCCTATGCATTCACTTACTCCTATCAGGTAGATGCTACAGCCACCCCACTTTCTATTAGAGGGAATAGGCGCCCGGCAGTCCTGTGCCAGGTGGAAAGGGAGGAGCTGGGATTTGAACACAGGCAGCTGCCACCCTTCCTCCTACTTCCTTCCATTTTCTGAGCCCCACCTGTGCCGTACACGAACGTGTATTTTCTCAGCATTCTCTCAAGGACCAGGCATTGTTATCCCCATTTTATGAGGGAACCTGGCTCAGAGACTTGCTCCGGGTCACGCGGTTGAAAGAGGTGGCAGATTCGGGATTTGAATCTGCGCCTGCGTGATTCCAAATGCTGTGTGTGATTTTCGGGACACCCCCACGGCTGCCCCCTCCCAACCTTGCCGCTTGGCAGCCAGGCCGAGTTCCCTCCTGCCCACACCTTCTCCCTCAACTCACCCCTTTAGGGGAGGGAAGGATCTGCAGGTGTTAGGGGTGGATGAAGAGGGGCACCGACCTAGCTCACCCGCACCCAGATTCCAGGCCTCTGTCAGCCCAGGGCCTCTGCAGTAGGGAGGGGGCTATTTATCTGCAAGTCCTGGCACCGTGCCTCTTCCTCCCCTCCCCGGCAGCTCCCCCTCCTCACCCCCCCTTCTCTCCCCACCCGCCTCCTACCCAGGGTGGTGAGTAGGTGGTTTGAAGCAGGCCTCACTGCTTTCTGCTTCCTACGTGATAGTCTCAGCTGGCTGGCTCCCTTCCCCCTGCAGATCTCCTTTATCTTGAGCCATCAGAATCTCTCTGGAGAGCACCCTCCCCTCCCCCAAGGTCACCTCCAGGGGGGTTGGCTCTTGCTCACTGAACAGGCCCCCTTCTGCCTGGAAATGGGGGATGGTTTTAAAGAGCCAGATCCTTCCCTGGAGTCTTCTACTTTCCACCCCAGGGAACAGAGTCAGAGTGAAGGTGGGGCGGGGGAGGGGAGGACCATGGCTTTGAACCAGAAGACTAGGGTTTTGTCTCTGGGTCTGTGCCTCATTCGTTGCATGACCTTGGACTAGTCGCATCCTCTTTCTGGGCCTCAGTTTCCTCAACTAGAGAGTGTGGTTGGACCAGATGTTCTCCAAGATCCTTTTCTTCTAGAAGTGTATGACTAAATCTATACCCTGCCCTGCAATGTTTGATATGTGGCAGGTATATATACATATAATTTTTTTTTCTTTAACTAGAAATACAAGCAAACCTGTCTCCTGCTATTTCAGGAAGAAGTCTCACTGACTTTTCAGCCCAGAGAGGGAAGAGAAAACCAAGGTGAAACTAATACCTAGGGGAGAGAGGAGGAACTCTCAGGCTGAAGCAGGAAGGGGGAGGGAATTCCAGGGTACAATTTTGGAAGTACACTAGAATCAGAGATGGAGTTTTTTGGTTTTTGTTTTAATATTTATTTATTTATTTGGCTGCGTCGGGTCCTTGTTGTGGCACGTGGGATCTTTATCGTGGCACGCAGGCTTCTCTCTAGTTGTGACACATGGGCTTAGTTGCCCCAGCATGTGGGATCTTAGTTTCCCAACCAGGGATCAAACCTGTGCCCCCTGCAGTGGAAGGCAGATTCTTTTTTTTTTTTTTTTTTTTTAAGTTCACTAACTTTACTTTAAAAATCATGAAACGTTTCTTACAGAAAAGCATTACATTCTGCACACTGCTCTGAATAGATGCCAGGGACATATGGACTATTGTTACTTTTCCTCCCTGTCCCACCCCTCCAGATGTTACAGCGACCACAAAGCAAAGTGTTCACAATAATTAGATGGGGGGACTTTTTTTAAACCACCAACAATGAACAAAAATTAAAATTCACTCACTCTGCTGTTGTTTCAAAATTTCAGCGTTAGTTTTTGCGCCCCTCCCCCAACCCCCAACCCTGTTTGTAAGGAACTAAAACATTTCATCTGGTGAACAGCAAAGATTTCACTACACCTCAAATGCAAAACACCTACGAGGTAGAGGAATGTTGGCTTTTTAAACAGAAGCAGATTAAAAAAAAAAAAAAAAGATGCAGGACTCCTTCAGTTCTTCACTAGTCTTAGAAAAATTTTCCAGAATACTGCTTCACAATGTTCTGCAGTAAATACTGTGCATTCTGTATTTGGTCCTGTGTTCCTGTAATGGTAATCATCTGATCTTCAGACCCTTCTAAAGGCTCATCAATTTTGATTGAAGCTCCTGACTCATGATGGATTTGTTTAATCCGCTGACCACCTTTGCCAATAATCGATCCAGCCAAATCTTTGGGAATAGTTACTTGGGTAGTAATAATAGGTCCGCCAAGATCACCATATGAGCCACGACCCCCAGCATAGGAATAATCACATCTAGAGCCACCCTGTGGTTCATAAGCCATCTGCGGCTCTGATGGGCTCCATGCATCTACTGCAGAGTCCCAGGTTTCATCAGCACTGAAACCAACCATGCCATCATAACGGTCTCCAGGTCTCCCTCTTCTGTCATAGGCCATTAGATCTCCTCCTCTAGGTGGTGGTGGAGGAAGAGGAAGATTCCGAGCTCTGCCACCACCCCGGTCCCCTCGTCCAGGAGGAGGTGGAGGAGGTCCTGGACGAGGGCTCCTATCATCACAATCTCTTCTGGATGGAGGCATGGGACGCCCACCCCGACCAGGAGGCATTCTGTCAAAACCACCTCTTCCTCGCATGGGAAATCCCACGGGACGTCCACGGCGGTCATCGACCATCATTGTAAAACCACCATAATCATAGGTTTCATCATAAAAATTGGGATCATAAGGCTGGGCACGTCCCTTGATGGGAGACTCTAATATAAGATCATGGATGATCTTTATGCGCTCTACAACCCTATCAGGTTTTCCTCCAATAAGAACGAATCTGTCAGTGGATTGAGGACAACATTCCTGGAAAAGCTTGATTGTTGTCTGAGTGCTCTCTCGAAGTTCTTTGAATTTAGCACCTTTGACGCCAATAATTCCTCCAGCCAGACTCTGATGAATCAACAGTCTCAACTCGAAGTCAAAGTCGCTCCTTTATAGTGTTAGTAATTTAAGCATTCCACAGCATCAGATTCGAGCGGGAGCTGGCTGGTTGCAGTGGGTGATGGCAACTGCAGGCCCTCTTCCAAGGTAGGGATGATTTTCTTCAGAATTTCTCCAATTGTTTCAATATTAGCACTGTTATTCAGTATGCGCTCAGGGCCACTGCTGTCTGGGACTGAAACACTGGCATTGTAGTCTGTACGGAGAGCCTTAATATTCTTGCCTCCTTTTCCAATCACTGCCCCAGCATTCTTGCTCTGCAGTAGAATGCGTAATTCAACCATCTCATCAGTGTTTCTAGATCTTTTAAAAGCTTGTTCCTCTTCCTATCTTTAGCAGGGCGTTTATCAAATCCGCCGTTGGTTTCGGTGTTGGGAAAGGTTTCCTCTGGCTGTTCAGTTTCCATTTTCTTGTATTAAAGGGACACACCGATCAGTTATTAAATATATCCTCTCAGGGCAGAACTGAAGTGTTCTGGGCGGGGCCAACTGACACCCTAGTGCTGCAGTAACCGGGCAAGGCTACCGTCCCTTTCGGAAGGCTGATTCTTAACCACAGGACCACCAGGGAAGTCCCAGGGATGGAGCTTTTGAAAATGGAATGCCTGAGCCGTACTCCAGACCAATTAAATCAGAATTTCTGGGCGTGGCCGTGATGTAGGTGTAACAAACCTAGTTAGAAGTAGTTGGAGGAGTAATAGTTACAAGAGGAGACCTTTATAAAATAAGGTTGCAGTTATCAGCTGCCAGCAGACATTGTTTTGAGAATGGCTGGTGGCATCCCAAGTCTGACATAGCTCAGAAAACTCCAGTTCTTAGCAATACAAGGACTTGTCTAAAATCACACCCATGGTGTCACCTAGTTATTTCCTTGGATGTCTGAACCACAGCTACTCTATCTTGACTTTTAATTGTAATTCTCTCCTTAATAGCCAAAGCAGATGTCACTGTTAATGATGTTAGTGTTTCTCTGGGTATGAGAAGATATAAGAGTTTGGGCTCATAAAACCTTCTCCTGAAACTGTCTAACTATCTGAAGGTTTGTTCTGCCAGTTTTTCCCAGAGCACAGAGTGCCTCATTCCTGATCTCCACCCTAAACTCCTTTCAGGGGGTGTTGAAGGTCAGCAGCTGCAGCGGCTCGTGATTTAATCTTTGTAGAGGCAGATGGCAAGTGCCAATGGCAAGTGCCAATTTGTAGGTGACAGGGCCTCCCCGTGGTTATAAATTTAACCATGGTTTGGGAGGCATTTCATGACCATTTTGTCCCATGGTGCCAGGAATGCTCATTCCCAGGTCTGGCGAAGATTTTGCTGATAGGCTACTCAATGTACTATTATTGGACTAGGCCTTACAAGCAGCAGAAAGTCTCTGGACCACCTGTCTTACTAGTCTCTTATGGTCCAGGAAAATATTCCCTCTTGTTGCTTCTTCCCATATCTAGAGTTACACTCTTACAATCATTGATCTCATATGGAACTATATATCATCATTTTATCAGAGGCTCAGTCACACATTTGGTAATGTAAGAAACAACAATTTTGTAAAACAGGCAATATAAAAAAAAATATAGCTAGCAGTATTAGTAAGTTCATAAGTAAGGATTAAGCCAAGAACTTCCATTAGGTGTGGCCCAATATATCCCAGGTCATCTGACTTAGTCTGTTCTGTACCAATCCTTATCTTTCAGGGAAATTATATATTGGCACTGTCCATAAGGCACCCAGCCCAGTTTCCTAGTGTTACTAGACTGACTATCCTTAGTATGATTTAATTATTCCCAACATAGAGGAGCCTTTAAACTTAAATTACCGTAGCCTGGTGTTAACTACATAAATCCATCCCATAATTGTGGGAGGTTTTATTCCTTGGCTGAAATTTTGCTTGTTGCTCTGATTGAGCTTGAGTAATAGAGGAAAATTCATATTTACGGCCAAGGTCAGAACAGGTATTATTAATTGGTTAGGTGAGGGGATCCCATTTAGTAATATCAACAGTGGCCTGAACATGACTTAATTTTTTCTCTATAAAGTCTAGAGAATATTGTGGCCACACTGTCAAAAATTTCCTAAGGGCCAACCAATTAGAGCCTTGGAATGGAGAAATCTACCAAGGAAACTCAGAAGTACTAGGCACAGGTAATTGGCCACAAACCCAACAATTGGACTGATTTTTAAAACTAGCATAGGATCATACCCGTGATAGGAAAACATTTGATTCATATGCAGAGGTCTAAGAAGTCAAGAAAACATTATAAATGATCATACAAGTCAGGTCCAGGATCTTGGGCTGTCTACTTCTGATGTCATCTTCTTCTCTTCCTAGTGCAAGTGTAGTTTCTCCTCTGTTTGAGTGTTGTTTTAAGGTGAGTTTGAGGTCAGCAGTCCTCTCTATAGGCCAGTCCAGTGCAGGGGCCCTGTTAGTGAGGTAGCCAGCCTAATTTATCTGCTAAAGCTGCTGGGAACCTAAGAGTTTCCAATCTCTGGAGGGAGCAGAGAGAGAGAAAATATAAATGTTTCAATTCTGGTTGCAAAAGTATAATTTACCAAATTACTGTAAACCATAATTAGTTTGAGGGGAAGATTTTCCTTACACCTGGAAAACACAGATTTAAACCAGTAAATTTTTCAGATAGAAACCATAAAAATTATAACCATATTTGTCAGTTCACTCAGTCCTATGTAACTAATGCTTTTTGTTAACAGCTTTATGAAGCCATCAGGTTTTTCATTAGGATTCTTCAATTTCTTACCCAGTTCAGCATTATGGTCTGAAAGTCAGAAACTTGTATTAATCCAAAAGTCTTTGTATAAGTCTTATTGAAGAGGAAGCATTTTTGCAAAGGTATTAGGGTGAAACTGTTAAGTGTCTTTAATGACAAAAGACTTAAGAAGGCACATTTAAAATCTGATTACAATGCAATTGACAAAGTAACTTGGTTACTGTTGTGACATACAACACTTTAAGATAATAATTAGAATTATCACTGATAACATTTTACCAGGACATAGCAGATCTTTAGGAATTCCATATAATTTACAAATTAACCTCAGCAATATTATCCAAAGACACATACTGAGACATATATACATATCCAGACAGACACAATGAGAGATCTAGCTTCATTTTCTAAACTTAGTCATGAATCAGATATCACAATATAAAACTCACTTGTTTATAAATAACAGTTGGAATAAGAAAAATTGTAAAAGGCTTCGTTCCCTTTTTTTTCCCCCTCAGTTTCAGGAATCAGAGGTGGTCTAGATAAGTGTTCCTGAGAGCCCTAGTCTCAAGGCACAGGGAGAGAATATCAAGTTCTCCTAGTAGGACTTGCCCCTCAGGGTCAGAATTCTGGAAAAAAAAAAAAGTATTTTAACAAGCTAGCTTTCTCTAATTGCACGTGCAAAAAAGAACCAGTTTTGCAATTTCAAAAAAAGTTTTTTCTTAACCAGAGGAGTTGAAGCTGCCTTGAGAAGTAGATGTCTAGAAGTAGAAATGGGTAAGAGGATTTTGGCTGATATTGGTAGAGATGATTTCTCCTTTGCATCCCCTACCCCAAGCCCAGGAAATGCATAAACAAGACATTCAAAGTAGGATTGGTGTTTCCTTTGGATGTGACACATTGAGACCCATCTTAAGGTGGGAGCAAGGAGGCTCAGCCAATTTAAGTCACAGGCAGGATAGGGGATTATGAGATCTTTTTCTTCAAATACCAGGGATGCTTCAGACGGGCCCCACATGAAAACAGAGGCCATGTTAGCTGTTAGTTCAAAGGCATCACTCTGTACAAGTGGCACTTGGAAGGTTCACCTCCCTGCAGACTGCTGCGTTTTGGACTTACCACCTGGAGTGTTCCCGTTCCCTGTCCTGATTCTGACATTCTAACCTCATCCTCCGTGACTCCCTTCTCTTCACTTCCCTTGCTGTCAGGTCCTGTCCAACCCCCAGAAAACACTTCCTTCTAGAGCACTTCATGGATTCCCCATTCATGATTTTAGTGCCCATTTCCCTCTACTGTTCAACATGTTCTATGACAACTGAGGATAGTGCTCATTTAATTAATTTTAGTTTGTTTTTTACTTATTTGTTAGGTCAGAAAGGTCTTAAATCAGTTTAAGATTATTGGAGAACCCAAACTCTATGTTGTGTTTGAGTTTGAATCTGCTAGAGCCACTTTTTTTTTTTTTTTTTAACTTGCACAGCCAGTAAAAGGAGGAGATACACCCAGGGGTCTGAGATTTTTCTAACAGAAGGGCCTGTAGTTAGTTCATTTATAGCCTAAGTTAGCAAATTCCAGTTCCTTCAACAAACATTTTATATATTAAATGAATAATACATTGTTTCCAGGGCTTCCCCAGTGTGGAGACTCTGTACTTAACACTAAATAACCATCTCAAGAGGAACTCTGTTATTAGTTTGCTCAGGAGTAAATGAGACAGAGGTTAAAATGTAAATAGGAGCTTTCTCCCACCTGTCTGGTGTCTTGATTCCTTTTGCTCTAGAGATCCCTGGAATTTAAATATTCTTCCATCCCCCTTCGCTTTCCTTTACTAAAATTCAAAGTAATTGATATAACAGTACTCTTCCCTGTAGTGTCTTTTCATCTAACTCAAACCTAAATCAAAGTGATTTTTTTTAGATATATAATTCCTATTTCCACATAGGGATACGTGAAATGCAGCAAGATTATATAAATAAAAAGTAAAGTTTTCCCCTTGATAGGGAAAACAAGGATAAGAACATAAAATTAAACGAGGAACAAGGCTACGATTAAAAACAAACAAGCAAACAAAAAACCCACTATGGAGTTCTACACTTTTGCTATAAGTGCTTGTGTATTGGGTTTCCTGGCAGGCAAGGGGAAAAGGGACAACTAGTTAGTTACATACTTCATAGTGTCTATGTGGTAAAAAATGAATCCACAGCTTAGGAGAGGCACAGCTAAAAGACCAAAATGACCCTGTGTAAAGTAGGGAGCCACCCCTTCAATACCAGCTTTGCAACAGACTCGGTGCCAAGTTCTGCATAGCATTTTTTTCGTGAAGCACGGCAGAGTAAAGGTGACTCTGCAGGAAGTGGTGTGTTAGCCCTGGTATTCATCCCCTGTTGGTCTGGTTTAAGCTTGGGTTAATTTTAAAATATCTGGATTGGATCATCTGGTTGACCTTCAAAGAGAGTTGTATTACCAGAAAAAAGGTCTATCAGTTAGGATCCCAACAGTTGCAAGCAACAGAAACTGCAGCCCTACTGGCTAAAAAAAAAATGACATTTTGGGTTCCTGGGACCAAAAAGATCAGCAGTAGTTTTAACATCAGACAAGGGTTTACCTAGGACTTAAGTGCTCTGAACAGGCCTGGTTTCTTTCTCTACATTTCTCAGGATCACTTCCTGGGTGTTGGCTCCATACTCAGACAGATCAAACAGCTCTCAGAAATGACAGCACTGAGAGTAACAGTGTGCTGTTACATTGATATAAATAGTTATAATGTTGGAAAATTTCTATGCTCACTGTTGAATAGCCACTATCCCAAGTTATCTGAGTAACCCCTAGTGTGATGGTTAATTTTATGTTCAACTTAACTGGACCAAGGGGTGCCCAGGTTAAACATTATTTATGGGTGTTTCCAGATGAGATTAGCATTTAAATCGTGAACCCAATGTAGGTGGGCATCATCCAATCCATTGAAGGCCTTAATAGAGCAAAAAGATGGTTGAAGGAGGAATTCACCCCTTTTGCTTCCTACTTGCCTGCTTGAGCTGGGACATCAGTTTTCTCCTGCTCTTGGACTGGAATTTATACTACAGTAAGTCCCCTACATATGAACGACTTCCATCCCAAGAGCGTGTTCGTAAGTCCAATTTGTTCGTAAATCCAACAAAGTTAGCCTAGGTACCTGACTTTTCTAGGTAATGTCAGAGACACGTGAACTAACTTACGTGAGTGGACATGTGAACACACGTTCGCATCTTTGAAAGTTCGCAACTTGAAGGTTCGTATATAGGGGACTTACTGTATTGGCTCTCTCATTCTCAGTACTTAGGACTCAGACTAGAATTACACTACTGGCTTTCCTGGGTCTCCAGCTTGCAGACGGTAGATTATGGGACTTCTCCACCTCCATAATCATGTGAGCCAATTCCTCATAATAAATCTCTTCCTATATTCATGTATTCTATTGGCTCTTTTCCTCTGGAGAACCCTGAGTAATACACCTAGCCACCCTGAAACTCCCTAAAATGCAACTAAAGTGTTAATGCCCAGCATAGCCAGGAGCCTTTAAATCCTTACTTCCTCCACTGGCTTGTTCTGATTTTGAAAATCATCCCTAACTATACTTTCTCCTTTATATTGACTGGGGTAGAGAAGGTGTTTTCCCCAGCATCCTCAGCAAACGTCCTGAGTCTCAGTCTGATTGCATTAGCTTAGGTCATGGATACATCCCTTAATCAATCACTGTGAACTAGAAAGCCTTGATTGGTCTAGGCTAGATTACATGTTCTATCCTTGACCCCACTAGTCCCAAGATAACCACCTTGTCTGGGAACAAAGTGGTGGAGCAGAAACTCATGGGCTTTAGAATCAGACAGATCCTGGTTAGTTCATTCATTCATGAATCAAAGCAGTGGGAATAAGGTTCCAAACAAAACAGACCTAGTTCCAGCCCTAATGGAGACAGTAAATGGGTGTATCAGTTATCTAATGCTGTGTAACAAACCACCCCCAAACTCAGTGACTTAAAAACAACAAGCCTTTTATTTGCTCACCACTGTGTGTGTCAGCAATGTGGGCTGGGCTCAGCTGAATGATTCTTCTGGACTCACTCCTGTGGCTTCAGTCAGCTTGTGGGGCAGCTGGGGCTGGTTGATCTAGGGTGGCCTTACTCCAAGCTCTGGCAGTAGTGGTTGGCTGGGCCAGGGTACTCCAGCAGGCTAGCCTGGGCTTCTTCACTTGACAGCAGCGTTTGAAGAAGGCAAGCCCAATGCACAGGTGCTTTTCAACTCTGTGATTGCATCATCATGCTAATGTGCCATTGGCTTAAGCAAATCACATGGCCAGGCCCCAGAATCATTATGATGAGAGGCTTCCCAAGAAGGTGAGTATGGAGAGACATGATCAGTTGGGGACAGACTGTAACAATCTCCCACAATCAGTAGCAAACACATAACCAAATGACAAATTTTGATTACTGCTCTGAATTAAGAGAGCAAGATGCTGTGAGAGGATCATAGGAAGGACCTCATTTAGGTGGTAGTCAGGGCAGGCCTTTCTGAAGAGGGTCATTTGCACTGATATCTAAAGAAGGAGTAGCCACATGAATGCAGGGAAAGAACTGGAAAGGAGGACATCTATGACCTTGCTACTCCAAGTGGTTCCTGGACCAGCAACATTGGCACCACCTGGGATTTGTTAGAGAAACAGCAACTCAGGCTCTGTTCCAGGCCTGTTGAATCAGAATCTGCATTTTTTTTCTTATGATTACCCTTTTTATTTTTTGAATTTTATTTTATTTTTTTAATACAGCAAGTTCTTATTAGTTATCTATTTTATACATATTAGTGTATATATGTCAATCCCAATCTCCCAATTCATCACCCCACCACTGCCCCCGAATCTGCATTTTAACAAGACATTCGTGTGCACAATAAACTTTGAGAAGCTTGTGACTATCAGAGAGAAGGCAGAGGTGTAAGAAAGAGGGAAGGAAACAGCACAGCTAGCAGGAGACACTTAGGTGCGCTCCTCAATCCTAAAGTTTCTACTGTGACCTGGCTACCAGGCCAGGAGAGACCCTTTCTCCACTGCCCAGGGCCCCACCGGAGGGCCCCATGTTCACAGCTCCGCGGTGAGAAGGGCTTTGGTTCAGTGGGCATCACCCAGAGGGAAGCACCCGAAACCAGAGCTCTGCTGACCTTGGCAGGCACTTGCCCTCTGATAGGAGGGGACAGTACAAATGGGGCCTCTGTTTATGCATACACAGTTCCAGGTGGGAGGGAGGCCAATTATGGAGCAGCCAGCTCTGGGGCACCCTGATAATCCCTGGGAAGGCCAAACCCTCAAGGCTGCTTGGTCCTCTGGCCCCTCACTGGGTATGGAAGGTGATGATGAGTTTTCTGGTCCCTTCAGCCATAAGGCTACAAAGAAGCTTTCCTGGAGGGCAAGTGGGTGGTATTCAGCTGTCATGGTAGGGTGATCATTTGTCCCATTTGCCCATGGCAGTCCTGTTTATACCTGCTGTCCTGGTGTAATGATTAATAATGCCCCCTCTCACTCTGGTTTGGATGATAATTAGGGTCACCTTAGTTATAGCCCAAGTTTGATCTCCAGAACCAAGGGAAGGTGATTCTGAAAGAGCACTGGTCCAGGAGTAAGAAATATGGACTCTTGTCCTGCCCTACTGCTGACAGGCTGGGGGACCTTGGGCGAGTCCTCTCTGGCTGCAGCTGCCTCATCTCTGAATTGAAGGGGTTAGATCAGACAGGCCTCTTCTAGCTGGGGAGTTAATGAATGTCCCTGGGGTTCTGGCCAAACAATAGGTTTATGGGGACATTGCCCCTTCTCTAGCATCTTTGACTCCACGGCCTCTGGGGACCCCGCATTCTGTTAGCTCTTCCTCCAGGTCCTGCTGTCTGCGCCCACAGCTCTCAGGGGCCCTAGGCTGGTGTCTCTGCCCAGGGCTCTGTGTCAACAGGGCTTTGCTGCCTGTCAGCCACCTTCTCCTCCCCTGCACTTCACCCTAGGGGGACCCTTCTTTAGCCTGCACTTCCTTATTGTGTGATGTTTGGGACAAACAACTAAATCACCTGCAATTGAGTCTCCACCTGTCATGGAGGATAAGATGTCAATATTGTAGGGTTAGGGATAATGTTCATAAAGTGCCCATCTCACAGTAGGAACTCACCAAGGTATTACTAAGCCTCATATTCCCCCATCTTAATATTAATGCATCATCTCTTTCCATCTTAAAATTAACCATCTGCTGAAGGGTCTTAACAGAGTTGTCTGAGAACCAAAGGCAGTGATGGACAGACAAGTGTGAAGGCACAGAAGGTCACTCCCTGTAACTTTCTGTAACTGGAAGGATCTGTGAAACCTCTCATTCCTCAGCCCCACCTAATGGACTACATGTTCCACCTGTCACTGGCTGGTGCACGGGGTGAAGCCTTATGGGCCCTTGAATCCCTGAAAAATGACCACATAGCTTCGGTAATCTTTATTCCCATGACATCATGTTGCTAAATTTAACTTTCTTCTTACTTGCTCCTTTAGTCTGGCTTTCGGGTGCTTTGCTCCAGCAAAAAGAACACCAACTCTGCAGTCTGACACTTAACTAACCCTTCTTCTCCCCTCAGAACCCCCATTTCCTCTTTTTGACCAGGGGTAATTGTCCCCAGCTCATAGAATCATGAGGGTTATAGGAGGTGGTTTATGAAAAGGATCTGTCTTATGGCAGGACTCAATAAATGGAGGCCTTTTATCCTGTTATCTTTCTCCTTGCTGAGAATAAAGAATTTTCTCTGGAGCAAGACAAGCAAGCAAGCCAGAGTTTCTAGTCTCTATTGCTGCATAATAAATGATCTCCAAACTTAGCAGCTCAAAACAATTTTTTTTCTCATGATTTTTTGGGTCAGAAATGTGAGAAGGCTCATCTAGGCAGTTCCTGCTGGGGGTCTCCCAGGCAATTGTTGAATGGAGCTGTCATCATCTGAAGGCTCTGCTGGGCTGGATGTCCAAGATGACTCTCTTACTCAGCTGGCAGTTGATGCTGGCTGTTGGCCGGGAGCTCCATCTGGGGCTGTCAACTAGACTGCCTACATATGCCTGTCCTGCATCAGGGCAGTTGGACTTCTTACATGGGGACTGACTTCCTTGCCAGAGCAAGCATCTCAAGGGGACCAGGCCAAAACTGCCTGGCTTCTTATGACCTAGTTTTAGAAGTCACACAGCATCTCATCTGCCATACTCTATTTGTGGAAGCCTGCCCAGATTCAAGAGGAGGGGCCGTAGACCCCCACCACTCCATGGAAGGATTGGCAAGGTTATATTGTCGATCAGTGTGTGGGATGGGAGAAATTGACTGACGAGGGCATCTTGGGAAAATACAATCTGTCACATTCCCCCCAATTCATATGTAAATCAGGGCTGTTATCATTCATAAACTACAGAAGCTGGCTCTGGTTAGCTTAAGAATAAAAAAATTTGGACACCTTTAGGGCTCATAGAATTGATGGAGGCTGGAAGGCCAGGATTGGCAAATAGGCCAGAAACAAGGAGGTCTGGAGGCCTGGGCAGCAGTTACGCACATGAAGGAGGAACGTAAGAAGTATCCAGTCTGATTAGTATAGCCCACCACTGCTAGAATAAATGCAACCACTAGGTACTCAGCTTCCTTGCAGCCTTCTGAAGAGCAAAGCCCAGGAAAGGGGAGTTGATGGGTTGAGTCACATGCTTTCCTCTGCTTGGGCCAGTGTAGACAGAGAGAGGACTCACTGGTACCTTTTGCTTTCATAGTGGGAAGTTGGGCTGTCCTCCACAGAGACTGCACACAGTGGGAGATTCTCCAAAGGAGATGTAGGGTGCTATAGGACAGTGTGGAGTAGGTGCTGGAGATCCCCAAACCACAAGTGTCCACCAGAGAGCCCACCAACTCAGACACCCCTCTGTAGTGATCGGTGCCCCCAGTACTGAGAAGGAGGAACAGAGAGCTGAAGAAGATGCTGTCATTTAGAGGAGGATTTGATTTGTTCAACATGGTTGTAGGACATACTTTTGCTCAACATCAGAAAGAACTATCCCTTAAAAATTTTTTTATTCTATTTTTAATGTTTTGAATAGGCAATACATTCATTGAAAGAGTATTAAAAGGAACGCAGTGAAAGTCTCCCTTCCCACTACTTTTCCCTATCCACCTACTTCTCACTTTATTCCCCACCTCCATTCCAGATACTCATCTTAATAGTGCCTTGTATATGCTCCCATAGGTTTTAAATTTCCTTTTAGATTTTTAAAATTTATTTTTAGTTGTGATTAAAATATACATAACATCAAATTTACCATTTTAACCATTTTTAAGTGTACAACTCAGTGGTATTAAGCACATTCACATTGTTGTGCAACCATCACCACCATCCATCTCCAGAATGTATTTCATCCTCCCAGACTAAAAATCTGTACCCATTAAACAATAACCCCTCATTCCTCCCTTCTCCAAGCCCTTGGCAACCATGATTCTACTTTCCGTTTCTATGAATTTGCCTATTTTAGGTACCTCATACAAATGAAATGATACAGTATTTGTTCTTTTGTGTCTGGCTTATTTCACTTAGCATAATATCTTCAAGATTCACCCATGTTGTATCATATGTCAGAATTTCCTTCCTTTGTAAGCTTAAATAATATTCCATTGCTTCATATATTTTGATGGTCTGTTATTAGATGCATATATGTGTATAATTATTATATCTTCTTGCTATATTAATGCTTTTACTGATAGATAATTCCTTCTTTGCCTTTTATAAACTTTTTTGATTTAAAGCCTATTTTGTCTGATATTAGTATAACCACCCCTGCTCTTTTTTGGTTACTATTTGCATGGAATGTCTTTTTCCATCCTTTCACTTTCAACTTATTTGTGTTTTTGGATCTAAAGTGAGTCTCTAGTAGACAACATATAATTGGATCATGTTTTTTTTTTTAATCCATCCTACCAATCTCTGTCCTTAGATTCAAGAGTTTAATCCATTTTCATTTAAAGAAATTACTGCTAAGGAGGGACATACTTTTGTTATTTTGCTATTTGTTTTCTATATGCCTTTTGACTCTTTTGGCCCTCATTTCCTGCATTACTGTCTTCTCTTGTAATTCAGTTATTGGTGTTAGAAAACTACATCTTTATACATTATGTGTCTAAAACCATAGACTTACAATTTTTTTTAATGTACTAGTTTCTTAAATCATATAGAAAACAAAAACTGGAGTTACAAACCAAAATTATAATAATTATAGCTTTTATAATTGTCCATATATTTATCTTTAGGAGAGATCTTATTTCTTCATATGATTTCAAGTTAGTGTCTAATGGCCTTTCATTTCCATCTGAAGCACTTTTCCTTTAGCATTTCCTGCAGGGCAGATCTAGTGGTAAGAAACTTTTTTTTTTCCTTTTAAGAATTTATTGTCAGAAACAACTTTAAAAGGAAATTTTAAAAGAAAAAATTCCACCACTCTGACAAGGCTGTTTTAATTTTTCTATAGTTTCCAGTCTTCAGCATAGGAATATATAGTTCTATATTTTGTAAACAAACGTTATGCAAGTTTCATTTCACATTGTTTCATAAACACTTCCTTGCTGCCAGAGACCATTTTCATGGTCGTTGTAATATTTCACCTGGAGAACGCATCTGGATTTATTTAATCAGTCACTCATTGTTGGACACTTAGTTGCCTCCCAGTTTTCCACTATTAGAAGTAACGCTGCAGTGGACAGCCTTGTTTGGCTTTTTCTTCATTTGAATTGTTCCCTTAGAAGGATTCTGTTCTCATAGGATGCTTTTCCTTTTAGGAAAATGAGATCCATTCAAATTATGTCAAGGAACTGGGGGAAAATAATAGTTATTCTACAGATTTTGAATGCAAGGGGATCCAAGAAAAGGTAAACAACCAGGCTGTGGGGAGGAAGGTTGTTTAATAGAGCTAGTCCATGGGGTCTTCTCTCAGGGACTTCTCTCTCTTTCTCTCTCTCCCTCTCTTTTTTTTTTCTTTTTTTTTTTTTTGGCCACGCTGTGCAGCTTGCGGGAACTTCGTCTTTCCCTGACCAGGAATTGAACCCAGGCCACGGCAGTGAAAGCACTGAGCCCTAACCACTGGACTGCCAGAGAATTCCCAGGGACTTCTCTTTTAATAAGTCCCAGCTACTACATCAACCAGTGCCCTTGACTCCAATTGAGTTAGGCAAGAAAGGAATTTATTTACATGTTTGTGGGTAGATCTCAGAATTGGATGGAAGGAAGGAAGGAAGGAAGGAAGGAAAGAAGGAAGAAATCCTTCCTTAAATTCATGTGGGATTAGAGAATCAGGCTTAGAGACTTCACGGGATCAGTGACCAAAATCACATTATGGGACTAATCCTGGGAAGACCATCACAGGCCCTAGACACACCCTGGACCACCACTACTGGACATACCACAAGAACTGTGGCCATGACAACCCTAGAGACTGTATATGGTCACTGCTGCAGCTACCACCCGTCACCAAAATAAGCTGTGCACTATCCCTGCTACTTTGCTTCCAATTCCGAGTCTGCGGCTGATGCTCCTGATGAGTGGTACTAGGTCAGCTCCCAAACTTCCAGGAAAACTGGGAATGTACCTGGAATTTTCCACTTCTATAATGCCTCATCAGAAAGGACTTTCCTCAAACATTGGAAGGAGATTTAAATGCTGGTCAGCCAAAAAGTATGACAGATACCTGCTACAGATCACAAGCCCATCGGGGATAAAGATCAAAACAGGGATGGCAAATTCAGATGCCCACAGTGAGTGAACAGGCAGGTAATGTACTGGGTGAAGAGCTCTGAGTGGGCACTTATGTAAATTTATTGCCACACAGAATAAGAGGTCAGCAAGGCCACTTCTTCCGATATTTCAAGAGAAGCTAGAAATCTAAAAAAAAAAAAAAAAAAAAAAGAAATGTATGAGAAATCTCCTGTTTTTAAATGTTGGCACTGTGGAAGACAGAGTATATCAATCGTCTGGATTTGCTCCAAGGGCGGCTGGTTTGTGGCTTTTGTATAAACCAGGGCTTTACTAAGTCTGCTCAGTGCCTAGAGGCTGAATATGCACATTTTATAGATTTATCTGTTGCTATATTTTGCTTTAAGAAATAATTTTTTTTACCATCTTAACCATTTTAAGTGTATAGTTCAGTAGTGTTAAGTACATTCACATTGTTGTGCCATCTCCAGAACTTTTTCATCTTGCAAAACTGAAACTCTATACCCATTAAACAAGAACCTCTCATTTCCCTCTTCCCCAGCCTCTGGCAACCACCATTCTACTTGCTGTCTCTATGAATTTGACTACTCTGTGTACCTCGTGTAAGTGGAACCGTACAGTATTTGTCTTTTTGTGACCGGTTTATTTCAGTGAGCAAAATGTCCTCAAGGTTCATCCGTGTTGTGGCATGTGTCAGAATTTCCTTTCTTTTTAAGGCTGAATAGTATTCCATCGTATGCATACGCATTTTGTTTATCCATTCACCCATCAACAGACATTTGGGTTGCTTCCACCTTTTGGCTATTGTGAATAATGCTGCTACATACACAGGTGTACAAATACCTTTACAAGACCCTGCTGTCATTTCTATGGGGTATATACCCAGAAGTAGAATTACTGGTTAATATGGTAATTCTACTTTTAATATTTTTGAGGAATTGTATTTTGGATTTTGAGAGTTCTTTCTATATTCAGATGCAAGTCCCTTTTCAGATAGGTAACTTGCAAATATTTTCTTCAAGTCTGTCATTTATCTATTCATTCTCTTAATAGCATCTTTCAAAAATCAGTTCTTCATTTTGATGAAGCACAATTTAGCAAAAAAGAAAAAAGTTTTTACAGGTAATGCTTTTAGCATCATATTTAAGAAATCTTTGCCTAACACAAAGTCACATAGATTTCCTATTTTCTTTGAGAAAGTTTATAGTCTTAGGTTTTACGTTTAAGTCTATAATCCATTTTGAGTTAAATATTGTAAGTAACATGAGGTATGGATTGAGGTTTTTCATTTTTATATGGATATCCAATTGTTCTAGTACCAATGTTGAAAAGTTTATCCTTTCCTCATTGAAATGCATTTGCGGCTTTGTCAAAATTCAATTGACCATATATGTCTTGGTCTATTTCTGGACTCTATTTTGTTCAATTGATCTATATTATCTTTTCACCAGTACTACACTGTTTTGATTATTATAGCTTCAGAGTAAGTCATGAAATTAATGTGAATTCTCCAACTTTGTTGTTATTGTTTGAAATTGTTCTGATATTCTAGTTCCATTGCCTTTCCAAATAAACTTTAAAATCTGCTTGTCAATTTCTACAAGAAATTCTGGTGGAATTTTTATTAGAATTACATTGAATCTACAGATCAGTGTGGGGATAATTTTATTGAGTCTTCCAACCCATGAACATGATGTACCTTTCCATTTTTCAGGTTTTCTTTGATTTCTTCCTTCAGTGTTTTGTAATTTTTAGCATACAGATCTTGCACATATTTTGTTAGATTTCTACCCAAGTATTTCATGTTTTCTGGTGCTACTGTAAATAATGCTTTAAAATGTTTTTTTTCAATTTTCAATTGTTTATTGATAATGTATAGAAATAATTTTAATTTTTGTATATTGACCTTGTATCCTGTGACCTTGCTAATAAGCTCACTCATTAGTTAACATTTATTAGTTATTATTAGCTGATAACACATTAATGTTTTAATCTTATTTAAAATTGCAATCCAATCCTTGCTATCCTGATCCATTTTAGCACACTCTTCCCCCCACTTTTTTTGCTAGAGCATTTATTACCTTCTAGCTTTCTGTAATTTACCTATTTTGTTTAATTCCTGTCCTCCCCACTCCATGCCATTAGAAGGTAAGATTCACAGGAGTAGAGATTTTTGTCTGTTTATTCACTGATTTATTTCTTAGCGCATAGTAAGCACTCAGTACCTAGCACTCAATATGCACCATTTGATTGAATAGATTACTAAACAGCAGTATCTAATGAGTAATTGGGCCACCTTGAGAGGTAAAATGCTTCTTGCCACCTAAGGTGTCCTTCTTGCCACCTAAGGTAGAGATCAGAGAGAAGATTCAATCTTCAGTGGGCCAGGTCAGTTGAACAAGGTGACCTTTAAGCTCTCTTCTAGCTTACCGGAAACAAATCTGAAACTTGCCTGATCTCAATAACAATACCAACACCCTGTGCCTGAAGGTGTATGTACTGTGGAAACTTGCCTGATCTCCATAACGATACCAACACCCTGTGCATGAAGGTGTATGTACTTTGCAGTGGCGTCCGGGGAGGGGCAGGTTATCTGGAGCAGCTGCAGGGAGGAGGCAGGGGACTCCAGCATCCTGGTGTGTTTAGGAGAAGCATTTTCTCATTCCCAGGGAGGGGGTAGCAGGGGGTCAGCACCCAGGAACTCCTTGATCCCAGCTGCTGCTCAGGGCCACAGAAGGAGGGGAGAAGGCTGACTCTTAGAGACCCAGCCTGTCTTTACTGAAGGCCTTGCCACTAAGCCTGACAGGGAGTGAGATGTGGGTGGGTCTTGCTCACTGCTCCATCCCCAGAACCTAGCACAGTGCTTGGAACAGGGAGGGATCCCTAGTGTTTGTTGACTAACACTTACCAAGGGTGCCCTGAAAGGGTACAATTACAAAAAGAGATTGGTAGATGGAATGATTACAGGCAACAGCTTGTTCAAAACAACTATTTTTGGAGAGGTCTACTGATGCCAAAAAAAAAAAAAAAAAAAAATCCTGTTTCAGGATGAAACGTCTCCCTTTCCACAGCTCACTATCAATTATCTCAATCTCAGCTATTGCCCAATTCTTTGTTTTCCCCACAAGGTCGGATTTGAATGATACTGCTGCTAATTATCAAAGAAGTTATTTCTAAAACTTGTAGTTCAAAATCAGCTGTCTTTTATAGTATACTTGTGTGTTTGTTTTTTTTTTTTCAAAAGACAAGGGCTAAGTTTTCCCAAACCTTGCTTTTAACAGTGGAAAAAAAAAATGGGGGGAAAACTCTAAATGTTCAAAGAGGTTAAATAAATAAATTATGTACCTTCATTTACTAAAATATTTGCAACCACTATGATGATGTGAAATTTTTATTTACTAATACAGAAAAGTGTTCATAGGCATTATTGGATGGAAAAAAGGAAGTTTCAAAACACTATGTACAGTGTGATTCCATTTTTGTTTGTTTCAAAAAATCTTTTATGTATTGTAAGATACAAATATATAAATTAAATATATATATAAATTCTAGAATGATATGCAGCAAAATGTTGACAATAGTTGTCTCTGGGATTTTAGGTCATTTTGTATTCTTTCCTTTGTATTGGTAATCATGAGCTTTCTTTCCTTTATATTCAGGCAGAACAATAATACTATTGTCATTTTGTGGAAAACATTAAAATTAAATGAAAGCACATTTCCCTCTAAGAACACAGCTCTGAAATTACGTGAATGAAATAGAAATGCGCAAGAACTAGACCTAATAAGAATTTGCCGGTCCTGTCTGTTCCCAAGCTCTCCCTTGGCCCCCAGAGCTGTCCACGCTCACTCGTCAGCCTGTGCCCATCCCAACACCCCATAGTCCCAAGCTCTGATGCTCAGCAACCACCAGCCTGCCTGACCCCTCTCCCTGGGCTGGGCCTGCACGGGGCAGGAAATATGTAGCAGCCCAAGTCCCAGCTGCTGCAAAGCCTGGGGTAGTGTTGCTGTTGATAAACCACTGACCATCAAGCAGGCGTGAGCCTTGGGCATCTGTGTAAGCTCTGGGTACAGGAGTCCCTCCCTCCTGCCCTCCTCCCTTCCTTCTTCCCTCCCTCTCTCTTCCTTCCTCTCTCCCTCTTCAGTTCCTTTATCCTTCCCTTCCTCTCATCCTCCTTCTTTTTCTTTCCCTCCATTACTTCCTCCTTCCTTCTCTCATTTCTCTACATCTCCAAGCACCTGCCAAGCACAAGGGACACAATGATGAATCACCCTCTGTCCCCCCTCAAGAGACTAACAGTCTGTAGAAGGAAGTAGCCAAGTCCCAGAGTTCACTGCTGTGAACTCAGAGTCCTAGGGGAGGGCTTCCTGGAGGAGGTGGTACCTGTGGTGGATCCTGATAAATGAAAAAGAGTTGATCAGGAAAGAAAATGGGCAAGAACTCAACCCTCATGGGCAAGTCTGTTGTAGCTTCAGGATCCTGACTGGCCCTCCTGCTCCGCAGAACCAGCCCTGCCCAGAAACCCTCTTTGGCCGGGGCAGGCTCCCTGGCCATCTCATGCCACTGCCTCCCTGGCAACCCAGCCCACCTGGCCCTACAATGGCAACAGCCGTGACTACAGAGCTTGGCTTAGTTTCACTCCATAAATGCAACTAAATCAGCACTAGTCTTTGTGGTCAGGACTTCCTGGAAGGAGCCGGCCCAACTGCTCCTGTAGGGTCATGCCCAGGTTCTGAAGTTCTCACCATCAGTTTGACAGTTCTTTCTTTTCTTATTTTAAGCCCAGATCCTTTCTGCTGCATTTAATCCAGTGTTCTTTTTATTATCAGCAAAGATTTAAAAACTGGTCTCTCAGCTCTAGATCCAGACCTTCTAGAAGGATGTGATTAGGCTTGTCTCTCCATCATTGTTAAGCACTTGGAGCCGCTTTAAGCAAAAGTGTGGGAGAACAGGAATGTGTTTGGGGATCTTTCTCACTACTTTCACCTCTGCCAAGGACCCCTCCTGGGTGTCCTGATCCACTTGCCATGTTTGGACCATAATTTGATAAAAGATCCATTCATGGGTGATTAGTCCATGTGGATAAAGCCACTACCCTCTCCAAATTTTCCTAGTTTTAAAAGGTGTTCCAAGCGAACATAGACCTTGAAGAGATCAGTGTCAGAATGAGTCACTGTGGAAGCTCAGACATGGGAGCTGGAGACCAGGATGAGAGGTTTGGAACAAGGGCAAAGAGAGAGACCCACTGAAACTGTTTAAAGAAAGGAGAACAAGTAAACATGCATGGCTGTATGATTTAAATTTTTTTGCCAATAAATTATATTCAAAAAAAGAGAGAGAGAGAAATGGATTGGAGGGAAACTGCTGGAGTCAATGAGAAAGGAGTGTCCACCATGGAGGCTAATTCAGAAAAGATGGAATAAGGTTGGAAGGGGCTTTCATCAGACGGGGCAGGATGGAGCAGAATCTACAGCTGCTGCCTGCGGAGACCTTCCACCAGGGCCAGCAGGGAAAGAGGAACCCTGTGCTGAAGGAGAAGGGCCCACGGAGTGTGATCTAAGGTAGGGGGATACGAAGGATGTTGGGGTCAGTGTAGCTACAGATGTCTCTATTTCTCTCCTTCCTTTATTCTATTATCACTGATGGTCCATCTCAAAGTCCTTAGAGCACATCCTGAATGCTCTCCAGTTTCAGAGCCCAACCTACCTTCCTGTAAAGGGAATTGGAGGAAAAAAGGTACCCAGATCGTCAAACCACCCTAATCCCAGGCACAGCCTCGCTCCACCAGGTCCCTGATCCCCAAGGCCAGAAATCCACTGGGGGAGATAGACAAGTAAATGAAACCTTGCAAGACTTACATGATGGTGTAATAAGACCAATCTTAAGTTCATTCATTTGTTCAGTGCTTACTATGTGCTGCCATGTGTCAGGCTCTGTTCTAATCTCTGAGGATAGAGATGAGCAAAACAGACAAAAATCCCTGAACTTTTGGAGCTAACATTTTTTTTCTTTTGTATCGAAGAATAATTTACATATAGTGAAATGCATTAATCACAGGTGTAAAGCTTGATAACTTTTTATAAATATATACATCTGGGTATCTGCCATCCCCAGTCAATAACTGCCGCCCCCTCCCCAAGGTAACCACTATTCCTGACTTCTTTCACCATCAGTTAATTTTTCCTGTCCTTGAACTTTATAGAAATGGAGTCTTTTGTGCCTGGCTTCTTTCGTTTATGTTTGTGAGAGATATCTGTATGGTTGCATGTATACGTAGTTATTTCTTTTTAAATTTCTATGTAGTATTCCATTGTGTGAATAATCCACAATTTATTTATCCATTCTCTAAGTGATGGACATTTGAGTTATTTACAGTTCGAGGTTTTTATGAGCAAAGCTGCTATGGGCATTCTGTATAATACATATCTTTTGGTGGACATACTCATTCATTTTTCTTTAGTATATCCAGTGGCATACCTAGAATATTGGACACTTGGAATGGATATTTTAAATGCTTCCAATTCTCTATACAACAAAATTATTTTTAGCAATAATAATGAAATTGATAATAATAATAATGATGACAAGAAAAACAACACAGAAAATGACATTTTAATTTTATTGCACTTCATGTATATGTCATCACACCAGGAAAAAAATTAAGGATAAAATAAATATTACCATAACCCCCAAAAAGGATTAATATTTTTTAAGTATGTTAACTTTTTTTTAAAGGAGACAAAAAACATATACCAGTTTATACTGTTTTACTGTATTAAATTTTAAACACAGAAATGCCAATAGGGAATTCCCTGGCAGTCCAATGGTTAAGACTTGGCACTTTCATTCACAGGGCCTGGTTTCGATCCCTGGTCGGGGAACTAAGATCCCACAAGCTGCTCGGCCTGGCCAAAAGAAAAAAAAAAAGGCCAATAATCACATAAAATGATAGAATTAAATTAACTTAGGTTCTGCTTCTTTGTCTTTAAAATCATTGTGCTACCGTTATTCATTTCAAATATATGGTTAGGTGCAGGAATATGTAATACCACGGGGAATGGAGAGAGGAACTGTGACTTGAAAAAGCTTGAATGATTCTGAATCTTTAGGAAATTACTCTCAAAATAAATACAGGTACAATGGAACATTATACAGCCATAAAAAGGAATGAAGTTCTCATAAATGTGACAACATGGATGAACCTTGAAAACATTATGCTAAGTGAAATAAGCCAGACATAAAAGGACAAATACTATATGATTCCACTTACATAAGGTACCTAGAATAGGCAAATCCACAAAGACAGAAAGTATATTAGAGGTTACCAAGAGATAGGGGAAGGTTGTAACTGAGAATTAATGTTTAATAGAGTTTCAGTTTGGGAAGATGAAAAAGTTCTGCAGATGGGTGGTGGTGATGGTTGCACAAAATCGTGTATGTAATTAATGTCACTGGATTGTACATTTAAACATGGTTAAAATGGCAAATTTTAGGGACTTCCCTGGTGGCGCAGTAGTTAAGACTCCACACTCCCAATGCAAGGGGCCCGGGTTCGATCCCTGGTCAGGGAACTAGATCCCACATGCATGCTGCAACTAAGGAGCCGGAAAGCCACAACTAAGGAGCCCGCCTGCCACAACTAAGACCCAGTGCAACCAAATAAGTAAATAAATAATTTTTTTAATGGTAAATTTTAGAGTATTTATATTTTACCACAATAAAAACCTCACTAAATAAATAAATACACAGAATTCATGTGTGTTGAGGGCCAAGTATATATCTGGACATTCTCCAAATTAACTTCCATGTACAATGCAATGCTTATTAAAGAATAAGTACTGAGCTTCCCTGGTGGTGCAGTGGTTGAGAGTCCGCCTGCCGATGCAGGGGACACGGGTTCGTGCCCCGGTCCGGGAAGATCCCACATGCCGCGGAGCGGCTGGGCCTGTGAGCCATGGCTGCTGAGCCTGCGCGTCCAGAGCCTGTGCTCCGCAACGGGAGAGGCCACAACAGTGAGAGGCCCGCGTACTGAAAAAAAAAAAAAAAAGAATAAGTACTATAGGGACTTCCCTGTTGGCGCAGTTGTTAAGAATCCACCTGCCACTTCAGGGGACACGGGTTCAATCCCTGGTCCGGGAAGATCCCACATGCCACAGAGCATCTAAGCCCATGCACCACAACTACTGAGACTGCACTCTAGAGCCTGCAAGCCACAGCTACTGAAGCCCATACACCTAGAGCCCGTGCTCTGCAACAAGAGGAGCCACCGCAATGAGAAGCCCATGCACCACAACGAAGAGTAGCCCCCGCTCACAGCAACTAGAGAAAGCCTGGGTGCAGCAACGAAGACCCAACGCAGCCAAAAAGAAGAAAGGATAAGTAGGGAGAGGCCACAACAGTGAGAGGCCCGCGTACTGAAAAAAAAAAAAAAGAATAAGTACTATAGGGACTTCCCTGTTGGCGCAGTTGTTAAGAATCCACCTGCCACTTCAGGGGACACGGGTTCAATCCCTGGTCCGGGAAGATCCCACATGCCACAGAGCATCTAAGCCCATGCACCACAACTACTGAGACTGCACTCTAGAGCCTGCAAGCCACAGCTACTGAAGCCCATACACCTAGAGCCCGTGCTCTGCAACAAGAGGAGCCACCGCAATGAGAAGCCCATGCACCACAACGAAGAGTAGCCCCCGCTCACAGCAACTAGAGAAAGCCTGGGTGCAGCAACGAAGACCCAACGCAGCCAAAAAGAAGAAAGGATAAGTACTATAAATGTGCTAATTTGAAACATATATATATATATATATATATATATATATATATATATATTTAACTCATTGGTAACTGCAGCAATTGTTTAGAACTTAGACCAAGAAAAGATGTTCTAGGGGGAAGGATATTTTATAACTGACACTGTTTAGAATTTCTGGTCCTGGTGCATGGTGACAATAAAGCAGATTGACTTTTAGTCGTTTTTATCACTGTCCTAAATTTTTTACAACATCTTATCCCCTTATTGCCTGCACACTGATTGAACTGCAGCTACTATCTCACCTTGGATATATGGCTAGGAGTGGAATTTCTGGGACATAGGGTAGGGGTATACATGGTTTTTACCAATTTATTCTCCCACTAGCAATGTATGAGAGCTCCAGCTGCTCCATATCCTTGACAACTCTTTGTGCTGCTGGTCTTTTTAATTTTAACCATTCTGATGAGAGTATCACGGAATCTAATTGAGGTTTTATTTTGCATTTCCCTAATGACTAATGGTGTTGAGTGTCTTTTCATATGTTTACTGGCCCTTTCAATACCCTCTTTTTCAAGTCTTTTCCCCAAATTTTTGTTGGTTTGGCTGTCCTTTTCTTGTTGATTTGAAGAGATCTTTATATATTCAGGACATGAGTGCTTTGTCAGAGATATGTACTGTGAAAATCTTCTCTTGCCCTCTCACTCTCTAATGACATCTTTTCATAAGCAGAGGTTTTTATTTTAATGAAGTTCAATTTACCAATTAGAAAAAATTCTAGTAAGTGCCTTTTATGTCCTACGTAGAAGATCTTTGCCTTATCATGAAGATCTCCTCCCATGTTTTCTTCCAAGGGTTTTATTAGTTTAGTTTCACATTTAGGTTATGATCCATGTTGAGTTATGTGTATGGTGTGAGGAAGGGGTCAGAGCTAATTTTTTTCCCTTATGAGTATGCAGAGAAAAAAACATTGGTTCCTTCCCAGAATTGCATAGGTGTCTTTATTTTAAGTCAAGTTACCATATGTATGGATCTATCATGAACAACTTCAGAGGTATTAACTTCCAGATCCTCAACTTCTCTCTGTCCTCTTTTTCTAAAATGAATCTATTTGCTTCTGCCATCAAACATCAAGCCAGTTGTCCTTTCCCACTTCACTTACCTTTCCAAGTAAGGCTTACCTTTCACTCAATCTCAGTTGGACCATGGTCCATCATTTAGACAAGTGCAGACCACTACGGACCCTAACAAAGGAGCAATTAGAGAGTGCACACTTCTGAGGGAGAGATCCCCCTCAACAAAGCACAGAGAGCATTGGCTATAAATATTGAAGGGGCAGCATCTTATTCCATCGAAGGGACAAATTCTAGGTGACAAGGCTCTGTGCACTATTTAGCTTAGAACTAGAGTATGAAAGTGAGATGGTTATCACGACGCTATGTATTAACACATTTATTTGAATTGAAAAATGAATCCAGATTTTCTTTTGACAGATAGTAAGTCTGATTGGGCTGACTGACTTGACGATGAATTCTGGCTTTGCCAATTAGCTTATATGGCAGACATTTCCCATAAATTAAATAAACCAAATCTGCAACCCTGAGGTTCTGGAGAAAATATATACAACATGCAGGAAATTATATTTTTACAGCTATTAAAATTATGATAAAAAATTTAGATGTCAACTTAAAAATATGAAAGTATGTAGTTTTCCAAAATTCTTTTAGGGGATACACAGCATGAAAATTTAAGGAACACTGATCTAGGGCAGTGGTTCTCAACTCTGGTTGCAATTGGAATCACTTGGGGAGTTTAAAAGAGGATGATGACTGGGTTTCACTCCAGGCCCATTAAATCAAATGAGCTGGGAGTGAGTGCTTTTTAAAAGTTCCCCAGATTCAGCCAGGCTAAGAACCACTTGCTCCTTTCTCCACCCTGCCTTATCTCTGTAAATACACAATCTAAACCCCTCTCCCTTCCTCACCCCCAGCACCCAAGGCTATCTCCTTAACCCACACCCATATCTAGCTCCAAGCCTAGACATTACCTCTTGGACATTCACAGGCCCTTCAAACACAACCTGTCTCAAGCCAACCTTGGCAACAGTTTTGATCATGCATCAGTAGAAAATGTGGGAGGGGTGCGCCTCAAAATACATATATTAAAAAATAAACCAGGAGGGTTCCCTGGTAGCTTAGTGGTTAAGATTCCTGGCTTTCACTGCTGTGGCCCAGGTTCAATCCCTGGTTTGGGGAACTGAGATCCCACAAGCCTTGCAGCACAGCCAAAAACAACAACAACAAAAACCGTATATGTATCACTATGTTAATATGTCTATAAAATAGAAAATAAAAAAGCATGAGACTAGAAATTAATTTAAATACAAGTCCTAACATTTTCTCTCCACATCCTATGGATGACCTCTGCTTTTGCACATGCTGGTCCTTCTTCCGGGAATTCCCTTCCCCCTTTGTCCTTCACTACGATCTTCCACTTATCCTTCAAGACCCAGTCCTCTGAGACTTCTCCACAGGTAGACCTTTCTTACCTCCATGGTGCCCCCAGGGGACTCTGTACAGGCCTCTACCTTTACAACTGCTGTGCTACGTTAATCGTTGATGTTCGGATGTCTCTTTAGTCCCTACAGGCCCAGGAACACGTTGAGGGCAGCCCCTAGCATAGGACCTGGCTCATGGTAGGTTTGCAATAAATGTTGAATGATGGAGGGAGTGAAGAGGAAATAGACAAAATATCTAACGGCCGGTATAGCAATGGGGGGTGGCGGATGGGAGGTGGGGAGGAGGTTCCTGGAGGTTCTTCATTAGGAGAGTGTTAACCCTTTTTTTTTTAAATTTTTAATTTTATTCAACATTGGTACAGAAGTGCTAACATTTCCATAAAATAATTTCTGTGATACGGAGAGGAATATACTTTGCAAGAAATGTAGTTCATCTTAAGTCTCCAAATACTTTTAAAGGCTAATGCAGCAGCTGGCAAAATAACACACAGCACACAGTGGCTGGCTTGGGGGAAGCCAGGGCGTCCAGGTCAGCTGCGGTGGAGGGGCACTCTAGTTTGGCCATACCACTGATTACTGACTGTACTCTATTTGTTAACGGTGAATTCCTAGAGACCTGACTGTCTAAGGTCTCAGGGACTTTTTAAGTCTGAAGGACAGCATTTCCATCTGGGCTGCAGAGAGAACTCTGCCCTGTGTGGGTGTAGAGGGGATGATCCCTGCGCAAGAGCCCCCCCTTTGTCACTCACTGTCTGGAATTCAGGCCTGGCCAGGAACCCTGAGGCCACAGCAGTGATCCATTGGGATTCCTCAAAGCAGCTGTGTTTGTCTCCGCGTTACAAGTGGGGACACTGAGGCACTGGAAGGGGTGACCTTCCTAGGCCCTGCAAGTGATGATCAGGGCCTGGCCTGTCTCTGGCCACTCTCAGCTGGCCCAGGGGGCTGCCGCTCACTGGACTCTCCAAGAAGAGGCCAGCCACATTGGAGACCGCCCCATGAACATGGGGAGGTGACACTCTCTGTGGCTCTCAGGAGATGAAGGGAATGGGGTGTGGCCAGAACTGCTTCCCAGGGCAGTTCAGAATCACCTTTGCCTCCAAACCACAACCCGCCTCCTGCCTGCCGACGTGGCTGCCATGCCCTGCCCCTCTTTGGCTGGGAGGAAACCATCCTGTCCCGGCAATCCCCACTCATCCTCCCTACTTGTCAAGGCACTCACGTTTTAGGAGGAAGTGGCTGGCTCCTGTAGTAAACCCCTGCCTGGCCCAACAGACCTGAGCAGCCTGTTTCTTGAACCCTGGTCTCAGAGGAGAAGCCTAGAATCCCAGCCTGCTGGTGGCAAGAGGAAATACTGGGCCGGGACAGGGAGGTGGCCTGGAATCAACTGGTGGGATGTGGGTGAGTCAAGGGAAGCCAGAGGGCAGAGGGGAAAGGTCTACCTCTTAACTGCTCTACAAATCCCAGATCAGTTCACCTCTTCCATGAAGCCCACCTTGATCACCTTGGTGCCCACCAAGCTCTTCTCAACTGCATAGGAAAGTGCTTAATTCTGCTTTAACCACTGGGGCAAATTACTTGTGCCTCCTCTTGTATAGTACTAAACTGGGGGGGGGGGGCGGGAGGGGTGCATCTTTGTGCAGCTATTTGGGCCTGATCCTGCATTGTGTATGCAGTAGGTGCTCAGTACATGTTTTGATTAACTAAATAAAATGAGAGTTCATCTATTCATGCATTCATTCACTCGAAAAATCATTAACAAGCAACTACCTTGAGCTAGAATCTCTTCTAGGGGCCCTTGCCCTTGGGGACTGAATGTAGGGGGACAGACCACAGACAGATAAATAAGCAGGTGATGTGAGGCCAGCGCTACAAAGAAAGAGTGAATGAATGAATGAATGAATGAATTGTAGATCGAGGAGAGGAGAAAGTGGATGAATGGCCCAGGGAGGGAGCTCCCATCCTCCTGCCATCACCCTGGGAGGACAGGCGCTCTGCAGAGAGTCTGGCCCTTGCCTGAGATGGGGCAGCCTGCTGGCCTGGCCTTATGTTAGCTGGAGAGAAGATATTCTGGGAGGAGGTATTTTCCCTAGGCTTTTGGAGCAGTGGCCATTTCCCCCCAGGGGCACCAGAAATGAAACTGCTAGCCACTGCAGGGAAAAACAGAGCTCAGTTCACCACTAAGACCAAGGGCAGCCAGTGAAGAGGACAGCTGCCCTGGGACATTCAGTAAAGTGCAATAGCATCAAAATGCTACTGAGGAGGTCATGTTCCCCAAGTTCAGGGGCGAGCTGGGACTAAAGGCAGCAGAAGAATCCTCTTCCTTCCTTCCTTCCTTCCTTCCTTCCTCCCTCCCTCCCTCCCTCTCTTCCTTTCTTTCTTTCTTTTTAACTGATGAATTCATAAAAGTGCTAACAAAAGATCAAGATAAAAAAACTAATTACATGGGACTGAGTGAACTGATGAGGATGATTATAATTTTTGTGACTTTCTGTTTGAATAAAAAAAAAATCCCACAAGGACTCAGAGGCAAAAAATATATAAATCAATTTTCACTGCAAAGTAAAGGAGCTGTTACAGTGGAGGATTACTGGACTGAATGTCAATATTATGACATAGTATGAGTGTGTTTCCTGTTTGGTAATTGCAATCATTGTTGCTTTTTTTTTTTTTCATTGTTGCTTTTGTTGTGGTCATCCATTTACAATGCTTGGTGTCAGTTTATTTATCTCTTGTAAAAATAAAATACAGTGTACGTGTGTGTGAAAAAAATAAATAAAGGGAAAGCAATATTTTAAAAAAAGAAAAATTAGAAAATCAAATTTATTTTGACAAAATACGGACTAAGCAAAGATTTAACTTAAATTCCAAGGTTAAATTCTATCTTGACTCATATCAAGATCACTTATAGTAATCAATAGATAATTCCTGATCATAGTTAAATGAACTTGTGAAAAGCTCTTAAACTGTTCCTACAATCTTTTATCTATATTTTTTCTTAATGCCCTTTTCTTTGGGAATAATGTTAATTTACAGGAAATTTGCAAAGATAGTACAGAGAGTTCCCCTGTACCCCTCACCCAGTCTCTCCTAACTTGCATAACCAGGGTACGCTTGTCGCAACTAAGAAACCAACGTGGGTACAACACTAGTAACTAAACTTCAGACTTTATTTGGGTTTCTCCAGTTTTCCCATTAACATCCTCTTTCTCTTCCAGGATACAATTCTGGGTACCACATCACATTGATTTGTCATGTCTCTTCAGGCTTCCCTGGTCTGTGACAGTTTCTTGAACTTTCCTGGTTTTTCACGTACCCTGTGTGAATTTTGTAATCAGGAAAAGAAAGGCACGACGATGAAGAAGATGAAGATGAAGATGAAGATGAAGAAGATGATAATGATGATGATGATTTATGCCCGGGAATGCCTTCGTTTTTATCTCGGTGGGAGGCAAATGATCGGCTTTTTCTTTCTCTGTTCACCGGAACAGAAGAGGAAAGGCAGTGCTGCTCCGTATCTATGGGATCCACAGAGGCTGGGCGCCTTAATCCCTGCCCTCTGGCCTCTCGGTCCCTGCTACCGCCACCCCAGAGCGGGGGCCCTTGGGCGGAGGGCGAGCCGCCGGCCGCGGGTCCCCTAGCCGGTTGGGCGAGCGCGCGGGCGGCCCCCGGATCAGCTGTTCCGCAACCGGACGCGGCCGCCCCGCCCCTGCCCAAGTCTTAAAAGCCTCTCCCGCCTCCGACCGTGCGAACTGCCTGTTGCCCTTCCCGGCCAGGCGCCCCCTGCAGCATGGCCTGGAACACCAATCTCCGCTGGCGGCTGCCGGTCATCTGCCTGCTCCTGCAGGTGGCCCTGGTGGTCCTCTTCGGCGTGTTCGTGCGCTACGACCCGGATGCCGACGCCCACTGGATCGAGGAGAGGATGTCCAGGAACATTTCCAGCGACTTGGACAACGAATTCTACTATCGCTACCCGAGTAAGTCCCACCACCTTGCAGGCCCAGCTGCGGCACATCCGAGCTGTCCCCACAGGGCAGAGGGCCCTGCCTGGCCTCACCTCCGCAGCCGGCTGCTGAGGAACGTCGGGCCGCGGGAGCCGGAGGAGGAAATGCTGCCCACAGCCCCCTGCCCCGCCCCTCTTAGGCTCCCCACCAGGGGGACTTCCCAGTGTCTGGAGATCAAGCTTGGGAAGTGGCCCGATGTGCACAAATTCCTTTCACCCCCTGAAAACTCACCGGGGAGAGCTCACTCCTTCCAGGTGCCGCCAGAGACCTCCAACCTCCCTGTCAGAGAGCCCTTCTTGATGTCTTCCAAAGACCTGAGTCTCATCTTGGTCACCAACCAGTGGGTGACTCTGGTTCCCTCATCCAGCTGTGCCCATGCTCTCCACGTTAAGGGGGTAGTTCCAGTGTCAAGGGCTGCGGGGGTGGCTCATTGGCCTACCAGCCCTGCTGCTGGGAGAGGTGTGGGGGACCGCGGCACCTACCATCTTTTGGCTTGGAGAGGGAGAAAGAGCGGCCCCGAATTCTCTCGCGTCTGTGGTGCTGTGGTTAAGAGCATGGCCTTGGAAGCACCAGAATTCACCTCTATCATGGCTCTGCCATTAACCAGGTGGGTGGCCTTTGGCAAATGTCAACAATGCAGAAACTTAATTTCCTCATCTGTCCAGTGAGGATAATAATAGATCCTACCTCCCAGGAGTGGGTTGAGACCTTGCACATCAAGTTCTGGCGTGGTGCTGGGCATGGAATCCTCACTTCATAATGGAGCAATTACTAGAAAAGCACTAAACACAGAGGCCCTAGGATTCAGGAGTTAGAAGAACTGGCCCAAGGTTACTCGGGTCGGCCCAACCTCCAGACTCCCAGCCCAGGACTCTTCATACCCTTGTGCTTTCTAGTTTTCCACACCATCTAACAGCAGCCAAAGACAATCTTTCTAACTGTTGGTGCTCACATAGTCATGAACTGTTGGTTTTGGAACAGTCACCTATACAAACTGGTCTTCCCTGCATGGCTTGTACACCCTCAGTAACGGGATTCTACCCATTGTACTCAGATCCAGTTAAATAAGTACACACATTCAGGATGGCAGCCTGCATGAAAAGAAGTAGAGGTGGAGGAGACCGTAGGCCCCGTGGGAGCCAGCCACATTAAGTGCCTCCCCCAAAGCCAGCAAAATCACAGGCTTCGTTAACAGAAATATGGTGCCTAAAAGAAGGGAGGTGAGAGAAGAGGGTGCCCAGCGTTGGTGACACCACAGCCTCTACTGGGCTCCACTCAGGGCCATGATTTAAGAGATCTTGACAGCTGTAGCCTTGGAATTTAGACTCCAAATCCACCTTTCACATTGCCCACTTTTATGCTTCTTGGTGGGGGACTGACCCAGCAAATGGTGAGGCAGGCAAGCTTGAGACCCTCCTTTGCCTGTTTCACTCCTTCCCTCCAGCTCTTGCTTCTCTGTTGGCCACAGAGCCAGCCCCTTGGTAAAGCATCAGGGGCAAGGCCTCCCATGGGCGTTTATAGGTCCTCCATGTGTCTGCACGGTGGAAGGTCTCAAGACCCTCTAACAGGAGCTACAGAACCACGCCAGCAGGGGGTACAATCCTCACATCTCCCCAACTCCTATCCCCACTCTCCACACCCACCCACTTCCTTGCATTTATTCACTTTATTCACTCAGTGATCACTTATCTATAGGGTGGCCATATAATTTATCAACCAAATGACACTTTGGAGAGTGAAGAGGTAGGAAATTTGTGCTAGTAGTAATTTGCCAGGACACAGGCATAAACCATGACTGTCTCAGCAAACCAGGGCTTATGGCCACTCTGGTCAGAGAGGTACACCCCGACACCCCAGGCCTCAGTGAGGGGGTCAAGTTCTGTATGCAGAAGAGATCTGTGACAGCTTCCTGTAGAGCAGTGGGCTGGTGAGGAGGGGAAAGCAGGGCAGTTAAGGGGTCCATGGAAAGAGCATGCGGGGGTGTGGGCTGAGCGGCTCAAGTTTGTGAAAAGACTGGGAGGGAGGTCGCTAAGCAGGGTGAGGTAGTCCCAGCCATCAATGAGGGCCTTGAGTTTCTCCTGCCACGGCCTCTGTGAGGGCCGGGGCGCTCTTTGTCATCTGAGCAGGAAGTGACAGAGAGGAGAGGAGTGTAGGGAGAGAATCTCGACCTCAGGATTCCTCGGCAAGGGCAGGAAGTAGTGGCGGCAACTCAAACCGAACATGCAATCTCTCCATAAGTCATCACCGCCACTGGATGAGGAAGGCAATGTTATGACTCCCATTTTACAGATGAGGAGACCAAGGCCAGAGAGGGGAAGTATCTTGCAAAAGTCACTCAACTAGGAAACTCGTGAGCCAGAGTAGGAGCTCCGGGGACCTGAGCCCACCCTCCTGGACTGCTCTCCTCCCCCTAGTCTCACCTTTCCCCTCTCTTCCTGCCCCACTTGCTCACAGTGGCCGGTGGCCATGGTTAGGAGTTGGAGCCCAGGTGGGGCCCCGTGCCTGGATTCCTGGGCCTCAAGGCAATCCCCAGGGGCGGGGAGTGAGGGCAGCCCTTGTGGTACTCTCAGGATTCTTGGCTCCAGGCTGTCAACACCTGTGTGGGTCTCGTTCCTGCCCAAGGGATTAGTGGAGTCCACTGGGCGTCTCGGTTTCCAGAGGAGTACCGCTCCAGCTGGCTCAGGCTGGGGCCCGGGAGTGTCTGAGGACAACTCCCCAAGCGTGGGCCCCTTGGCGGCAGGCACAGAACCAGCTGGGGACCTGCCCTGGCAGCGGCCTCAGAGGCCGTGCTGCAGGCACGGGCTGCTGAACACGAACTTCCTCCTGGGCTGGTGCTCTGGGGCCTGAGGGTCTCCAGGCAGTGTCTGGGGGAGGTTGGCCTGAGGAGGAGCCATCAGAGCCTCGGCTCTTGAAGCCTCCTGGGAAAACTAAGGGAGAAGGGAGATCACCCAAGGTAGAGGATGCCACAGTTTCAAACCTGAAGGACTGTTTCATGAAACCGAGGCAACAAGGCTTGACCTGTGCTCCTGGGAACCTGAACCTCAGATTCAACTCCATTTAATAAAAGACCAATGTTCCCACAAGCAGAGGGCAGTGTATCCTGCTGGTTGACTTTGGAATTAAACAGATCTGGGTCCATCACTAAATGGAGTAAGCCACCTCCTTAACCATGCTGAGCCTCAATATGCTCATCTGTGAAGTGGGAATGTTATTTAATGCACAGGCTCTCCTGGAAGATTGAAGATGATGGGTGGCTGGGAGGGCACGTCTCATGGCATGAAACCAGAGGACAGTAAATGCAGGTATCGAGCTTACTCAGAAGGTAGTGAGTGCTCTGTTGCTGAAGATGTTTAAGTGCAGGCTCAGCATCGCTTTAGAGATGTGGCGGAGGAATGTCTCTTCCAATATTAGTTTGAACTATTATAGCATTTAAATTCCTTTGTGCTCTCCCCACTTACAAGTGCTTTTTGCATGCTCTGTCAGGCAGGGAGTGTATTTGTTTCTATTTTATGGTGCCGGTGATGGAGGTTAGAGACTTGCCCAGCTGGTCAGTGGCACAGGCAGGGACGAGGCCAAGCCCTCCCACTGCACAGCCAACCAGCTTCCCCCAGTCTCTGCCGCATTGCTACTCCCTGGCCACCTCCCCAGGAGATTTTTCAGTGATGGGGTGGTTCTGTGGTCTGCTCTGAGGCATGGGAGAGGTGGACACAGAGCCTTAGGGAATTGAGGGGCTGGCCAGTAGGTTTCAAAGGCAACAGGTTAGGCTGGGCTGGCCTATAGAACATGGGAAGGGCTGGTACCCAGGCTGCTGCAGGGCACCACTCCTGCTGTGCTGAGGCAGCAGAGGAGGGAGAGCTGCCATAGCCCATCAGCATGGGAAGCTTTGTCCTCAGGCTTCAGAGATTTTTGAGACTTGGCTAGCTTCAGGCCAGCTTCATTAGGGACCCATCCTGGGAGGGAAGAGTGAGCAAGGAAGCGGGTGCAGAACAGCTGTGTACTGGTGCCCCCTTGTGGCAGCTCTCAGAGCTGGACGCCAGGTGCCAGGCTCGCCCTATCAGGGATGTCCCAGTGGAGAGCAGGTTCTGGGCTGGGCTGCTTGAGTCACTCCAGGCTGGGGAAGGAGGGGAAAGAGGGGAGGTGTCTTATCAACTTACACTGTCCTCCAGCAAGTCGCCAACCCGATGCAAAGCACCTAGTCAGACTTGAAAGAGAAAAAGAGAAGTATGACAGTAGCTAATATGATTGTACAACGGCTAAAGGGCCAGGCCTATGCCCAGGGCTTTGATTGGATGACCAATTAAATGTGCACCACACACCTCTGAGCTCTGTTACTATCCCCCATTTTACAGAAAAAGAAACTGCAGATCAGAGAGGTGTGTCCCTGCTGAAGTTCATGCACTCTGGACCTTCACACTATTTTTTTTTAAGAATTTTTTGTTTATTTTGATGTGGACCATTTTTAAAGTCTTTATTGAATTTGTTACAATATTGCTTCCGTTTTATGTTTTGGTTTTTTGGCCACAAGGCATGTGGGATCTTAGCTCCCCAACCAGGGATCGAACCCACACCCCCTGCATTGGAAGGCAAAGTCTTAACCACTGGACCTCCAGGGAAGTCCCCAGACCATTATTATTAAAAGCATTTTCAGTAGCACCAAACTTTATGAAATATAAATTAATAAAGTGGTACTTCTAGTGAGGACTTTGGGAGATAAAGAGAGATGAGCAAGAGAATGAATAGGGAAGGTGCCCAAGGAGAGAGAAGCTGGCATCTGTGTGCCTGAGGTGGGGGGAGGAGAAAGAGACACCTGCAGAGAGGGTCAGAGACAGAGGTCAGGACAGCCAGGGAGTCACAGAGAAGGACAGAGAACTGGCCAGGTGGGGACAGTTAGGGAGAAGCCCTGGGAAGCTGAGGCCTCTTCTCCTGCTCCACAGGGAGAACGACGGCAGCCCTGAAACTGCACATTACCCCCCAGGAAGGCCGCCTCCAGTGCTCTTCAGCCCTGCCCCTGCCCGCATGCTTCCTCTGCCACCAAACAGCTGACACCCCGCTCCTTGAATGGCCCCCACCTTCTGTGATGCTACCTTTTTCCAGGGGTTCCTGCCACCTCCTTGCCAGCAGCTTCCCTGTCTGGTCTGCTAGCTTCAAGGCAAGCTAGCAGATCCTTGGCTTCTGTCTCCCGCTCCCCATTCCCACATTCCAGCTGCCAGCTCTGTCTGCAGGTCTGCCTGATCTCAGACCCCAGCTCCAAGCCCCAAGGCCAGGATCCATTCCTCCCACACTACCCTGCCCGACACTCACCGCCACCCACCACCCCCGGGGTCATCTCAGACTCCCACAGCCAGCACTAGTCCCAGCACCTCCCTCCCACCCTGGCAACCTCCTCCTCCTTCCCTGTGTTTACCCACAGCTCTGCCCTCCTGCCACGTCCCCTCCCTGCTTTCGTAATTGTGGTCTGAATGTGTCTTCTCCCTCTCTTTCCAGTCTGTCACCCATCAGTTCTTCCCAAGAATAACCATAACACCGTGTATGGTGCTTCACATACATTAGCTCAGCTTCCTCCACAACAGTTAGAAACGTGATAAACCATGAAACACGATAATACATGAAATCAGCTGCACACATTGTGAACCTAAGCTGAGCTGCTGTTTGTTTGTGTAGGTCTGCGCAAGAAGCGCAAAACTCAGAGCACCATGCTGGGGCGACACCCACAGCTCTCTTGCATCATCTGCTATGCCCTCAACCCTTACCCAGCAATGTGCCTCTCTCAGCCTCGTCCTGGTGGTTGCTAGCCAAGGGGTCTATGGCTGTGGCCTGGGCCTCAGGGAAGCCTGCAGGGGAGACAGATGAGGGCAAATGGGGGCTGGCAAGCATAAGCGTTGCCAGGTTGCTGTGGGCACCAGGGCCTATCCACCCAGTGGGTAGGAGACTTTAGACGGTAGAAGGCCTGCAGTCTCCCCTGATGGTGAAATCCCACCTGGGCCCTAGGCTGGCATATCTGGGTGCTGCTGAGATCATGACAGTACCCATTCATTCATTCATTCATTCATTCCTGGATATTTATGGGGCATCTACCTGGGCACTCTCATAGACAATGGAGAATACCAGAGTGACCAAAACAGGCTTGGCCTTGCCTTCTTGGAGCTTTATAGTCTGGTGGGCTAGACAAACAAACCTAACTACAAATTGTAATAAGAACTAGAAAAGAAAGAAGAGGGTGCTGTGAGGGAAAGAACCAAGTTTAAACTCAGGGGTCAGGAAGGCCTCTGTGATAAGGTGACATTTTGCCAAGATCTGCAGGAAGAGAAGTTGCTGGCCATTCTGTGGGAGCAGCATCCCAGGTGGAGGGACCGCCACGGGCAAAGACCCGGAGTGGGACGGAGCACAAGGGAGGCCAGTGACCCCGGGGCACAGGAGGGCGGGGAGGACTGAGGAAAGGAAGAATGAGGAGGCAGGCGGGTAGGCCAGGTCTGGTGGGCCCTGCAGTTCACTTTTTTTTTTTTTTTTTTTTTTTTTTGCGGTATGCGGGCCTCTCACTGTTGTGGCCTCTCCGGTTGCGGAGCACAGGCTCCGGACGCGCAGGCGCAGCGGCCATGGCTCACGGGCCCAGCCGCTCCGCGGCATGTGGGATCTTCCCGGACCGGGGCACGAACCTGTGTCCCCTGCATCGGCAGGCGGACTCTCAACCACTGCGCCACCAGGGAAGCCCTGCAGTTCACTTTTATTCAAAAAAGTTTTAATTTGGAAATCATTCCAAATTTACAAAAAGTTGCTAAGACAAAAATAGTACAAAGAACACTGTATACTCTTTAACTCCGATTAAGCTATCTGCTCTTCTCCCTCTCTCTCTCTTTTCCCACATAAACCCAAGCACATACACACACTTACTTTTTCCCTTAACTACTTGAGAGTCAGTTATACACATCATGGTCTTGTAGCCTTAATTACTCCACAATGTTTCCTAAGAATAGAGGTATTCTCTTCCATAACCACAGTAATCAATTTCATAAATTTACATTGCACAGTACTTTAATATACTGTCCCTATATAATTTTGTCAGTTGGCGCAGTAACAACCTTTGTAGCACTCCCCTGCATGCGCACCCACCCCCCACCCCAGCCAAGTCCAGGATCCAGTCTAGTTTTAGGTGTTGAATTTATTTGAAATGTCTCTTTAGCCTCTTTTTTTTAAAAACATCTTTATTGGAGTATAATTGCTTTACAATGTTGTGTTAGTTTCTGCTGTATAACAAAGTGAATCAGCTATATATACACATATATCCCCATATCCCCTCCCTCTTGCGTTTCCCTACCACTCTCCCTATCCCACCCCTCTAGGTGGTATCAGAACACCGAGCTGATCTCCCTATGCTATGCAGCTGCTTCCCACTAGCTATCTATTTTACATTTGGTAGTGTATATATGGCAATGCTACTCTCTCACCTCGTCCCAGCTTACCCTTCCCTCTCTCTCTTTAGCCTCTTTAATCCGCACCATTCCTGTGCATGTAAAGCACCTAGCACAGGGTCTGTCCCATAATAGATGCTCAAAATGGCCAGCCTTTATCTTTTACGATATTGATTTTTTTCAAGAATACAGCCTCACCCCTTTCTAATAGCATGTTCCTCATTTTTTGTCTGATGTATCCTCATGGTTAGATTGGGATTATGCATTCTCAGCCAGAGCACCACATAGGTGATATGTCCTTTTCAGAGTATCTTCCTGAAGGTGCACATTGTCCATCTGTCCCTCACTGGTGATGTTCATTTTGATCACCCAGTCAAGATGTTGCCCAATTTCTCTGCCGTATAATCACTGGGTGATTTTTCCCCTACCTTGCAACTCATAAACAGTCCATAGGGAGACTCTTTTTTTTTTTTTTTTTTTTTTTTTTCCAGTACGTGGGCCTCTCACTGTTGTGGCCTCTCCCGTTGCGGAGCACAGGCTCCGGATGCACAGGCTCAGCGGCCATGGCTCACGGGCCCAGCCGCTCCGCGGCATGTGGGATCTTCCCAGACCGGGGCACGAACCTGTGTCCCCTGCATCGGCAGGCGGACTCTCAACCACTGCACCACCAGGGAAGCCCGAGACTCTTTTAAGACAAGGCAAATGTCCTGCTCTTCATAAAAATTTGTCCCTGGATTTCAGCATCTACTGATGGAATCTTTGCTGTGAAAATTATGATTTTCCAACTTCAGCGCTCATTCCAGATCTAACTGTCAGGCTGTCAGCATTCTGTTGTAAGCAAGAGCCATCCCTGCTGTCTCATTTATTTATTTACCTATTCTGAGTTCCTATTTTTTTATGGTTTTAATTTGTTGTGGTAACCTAATTATTTTGGTGCTCAAATTGTCCCAGAATTGGCCAATGAGAGCCCTTCCATCTGGCCCCTGTGTCCTGTGACACCTGTGGTAGTTCCTTTTAGTGCCTTATACTTTTGTAGCTGTCTTTGCTTCTCAAAGCTCTTTGCCTTCTGTTATTTTCTGGGAATCTAGAACCATGCAATGTTAGCCCTAGGAGGACACCTGAGATCATTCTAATCCATCCCTTTAGTTTTATCATTGAGAAAACTGAGGCTCTGAGAGGGGAAGTGGCTTGTCTTTTCTTTCTTTCTCCCTTCCTTTATTCCTTCCTTCCTTTCTTTCTTTTTTGCCGCACCATGCGGGATCTTAGTTCCCTGACCAGGGATCGAATCCATGCCCCCTGCAGTGGAAGCACAAAGTCTTAACCACTGGACCGCCAGGGAAGTCCTGGAAGTAGCTTGTTGAGGCCACACTGTGAATTGGTAGAAGGGTTGGGTCAGAACTGAGAATTAGACTATACCTAAGTAACAATAAATGATAATCAAGTAGCAATAAATAATGACATGCCCATTTGGAGCATCTGTTATGGGATAGACACTGTGCTAGGTGCTTTACATACACATCTGCATTTAATCTCTGCAACATCTGTGAGTAAGCATTGCAGAAGGTGCTGAGAACCAAGTATGTTAAGTGACTTTCCATTGACATCTAATTCAGGTCTCAGTGATGCTGGAAGGTGTGCTTGCTGGGAGTGGGGGTGGGATGTGGCGATGTTTCTGGGGGTGATCAACCGATGTGCATGGTCAGTCAAGGGACTCCTAGGCTAGATAAGACTAACTTCTCCATAGTAAAAGAATGGAGTTGAGGGGGCAAGGCCCTAGACCCTGGGTGTAATCAACAGCCTGGCCCCAGTTTCAAATGCCTAGCTGCCCACACCCACCCTTGGTGAGAGTGGTGAGGGGGAGCTGTCATCTCCCGAGGGGGGGCTCAGGCATTTCTTGTCCTTAAAACCCAGTGGTCTAAGTGGTCTAAAGTAGGGGGGCCCACCTCTGTTCCCCTAGCCCAGTCCACTCCAGAAGGTCTTTTTTTTTTTTAATTGAAGTATAGTCGATTTACAATGTTATGTTAGTTTCTGGTGTACCGCAAAGTGATTCAGTTATACATACATATAAATATATTTTTCTTTTTTTTAAATAAATTTTTTTAAAATAAATTTATTTATGGCTGCATTGGGTTTTCGTTGCTGCGCTCAGGCTTTCTCTAGTTGTGTAGAATGGGGGCTACTCTTCGTTGCGGTGCTTGGGCTTCTCATTGTGGTGGTGCAGAGCACGGGCTCTAGGCACATGGGCTTCAATAGTTGCACCACGTGGGCTCAATAGTTGTGGCGTGCAGGCTCAGTACTTGTGGCTCACAGGCTTAGTTGCCACAAGCATGTGGGATCTTCCTGGATCAGGGACTGAACCCATGTCCCCTGCATTGGCAGGCGGATTCTTAACCACTGCACCACCAGGGAAGTCCATCCTTTTTCATATTCTTTCCTTTACGGTTTATTACAGGCTATTGAATATAGTTCCCTTTGCTATACAGTAGGACCTTGTTTATCTGTTTTATACATAGTAGTTTGTATCTTATGACTTGATGGTGGTAGTAGTGGCTCCTCTACTTGCAGTAGAGCCATTCATTACTGTGCCTAGCCTCAGGATCCAGATGCGGGCATGGCGGGACCCGGCTTGGGGGGCGGCCCGGCCCGGCCAGTGGCAGGGAAGACACAGGCTCTGTGTCCCGCGGAGCTGGCCCAGACCCAGGGCTATGGCGGGTCTTCGCCAGGCCGCCAAGACCCTCGGCTGCGCTTTCCCCGCAGGCTTCCAGGACGTGCACGTGATGATCTTCGTGGGCTTCGGCTTCCTCATGACCTTCCTGCAGCGCTACGGCTACAGCGCCGTGGGCTTCAACTTCCTGCTGGCCGCCTTCGGCATCCAGTGGGCGCTGCTCATGCAGGGCTGGTTCCACTCCTTTGACGGACGCTACATTCTTTTGGGCGTGGAGAAGTAAGCGCGGCGCGGGCTGTGGGGCGGGCACAGTGGGCGGGGCCCCGGGTGAGGGGAGGGTCCGGGGCGGAGCCCGGGGCTTGGGGCTGTGAGCTGGCTCCTCATCGTCCAACCAGGGTACCCGGGGCCCTGCGACATACACCACACTCACTCACTCACTCACTTCCTGATTAACGAGTCCCCAAGGTGGGAGTTCTAATGGTGTCCAAGTGCTGTTGGAGGGTTTCCCTCCTCCTAAGACGCAGGCTGCAGGGACACAAGGCCAGGCTTCTTCTCTCCAGGGACCAGAGCCAGACCCTCCCCTTTGACACATCAAGCATCAAAATTGCCCTGAGAGACCTCAGCCCATGGAACCCATGGAGGGGGCGGTGTTGCGGGTGGCAGAGGAGGGGAAGGAGTGTGGGGCTGCCTGAACCAGCCTCCTAAGGTTCATTGTGGACGGAATGGAGTGCTTCTCCCTGCCTTGCCCTCTCCCTGACTTGCCCGTATCCCCACCCACGGAACAGGCATAGGAAAGAGCTGTGAGGCAGGTGTGGAGACCTAGGACTGAAGCCCCTCCCTGCCTCAGCCTCCAGGGGGCATCTTATCCCCATGTCTTCTCACCTCTATCCTCATCACTTTTCTCTGTGATAATCTCTTGGTCTGGTGAATACCACCACCCCCTCCCATCAGGTAACTCAGTCCTCTGTCTGAGGAGACCTCCTAGGAGCCTCAGTGTGTCCCTCCCCCCAACACCACCACCAGGTTATACAATAAATTTACCAACTTGCCAAAAACCAAGTTGCCAAGCAGTCACCTCACTGAATGACTCATTTATCAAACTCTCTAGGCCATGGCAACTTATGAAACCTATAGCAATTTGTGTTGCATGGGACAAAATCAGAAAACCAAGTCCACAGAAAGGGTTTAGAGGCAAATTGGTATAAACCACGTTTAAAGTGCAAATCCCTGCTGTCCCATATACGGCACCAACAAGGTATCATAAGCCAGGTGCCTGAAATTTTAAACATATGCCAAATATACTCCATGAATTAAGAGAAACAGGAAAAATAGTCGACTAGATAGAAAATGTTTCAGAGCCAAGAAGTCAGTCTTTTTGTATATAAAATCCGTGACATGCATATCACTCTACTGTTTAAGATACACAAGAAATTCTCATTCCCAAAGCCATAGACCCAAAGCATAAAAATATCTGTAATATATTTAATTGGCCACCACAGCAAAATAGCTATGGCTAAATGCAAAACAAAAGTATACAGCTTTTTAAAATGTTCAAAGGGAATTATTGTAAACTTTTGTGAGTTAAGTATTTTGAACCAGTTATTTAACAAGTTAGTCACTTGACAACTTGAGTTTTGGCAAATTGGGTTTCTGGGAAATGATTTTCACCAACTGAGCCAGAGCTGATCTCTGGTGCCCAGGGCTAAGATAAGCATGTCGCCCCCAGACCTGACCTGTGGACCCTTCTCCTGGCTTCTGTCCTGTCCCTGCTGCAGAGTCCTCCAGATCCTACCTGTCACTCCAGGGTAGTTCCCCTCTGCAGGCCCTGCCCAAGAGGTGAAATCCAGATCTCCATCTCCCGGGAGCTGATGGCCCAGGTGTGGGCTTTTGTACTCTCCCTCTCACTCCTTCCTAGTGGTCACCTCTGTCAGATGGTCTTCTGGCTGCGGTTATGGGAATTGGGGCAAATAACTCGGCCTCTCTAAGCCTCCATTTCCCATCATTGGTTCGGGTGTGGTACAGGAGGGCCTGAGCAGTACTGAGCAGGCATTTAGGTGCCTGGCACTTAGCAACTGTCATCGTTCATGCAGCCAGGCCCTGGGGACTCAACAGTGAACAAGGCTCATAGGGAAGCATACATTCCAGTGAACATCCTTTGTCTGGGGAGGGACCCTGAGGAACAGTGCCCTGCCCCCACTCCACGCACTGACCCTACAATCAGCTGGCTTCTTACTTCTCACCTCCTGATACACACACACACACACACACACACACACACACACACACACACACACCCCTGAACGTGGGGGAGGGGCACTCCCCTGGATGTGACTGCCTTAAGGAAGTAGTAGCCCCTGCTGTCCTTACACGATCCCCAAATAACAAAGCTCATGACTCGGAGAGCCACGCTGAGAGTCTGCCTTGTAATCCAGGACAGTGTTGCTGCTGGCAGGGCCCACGGAGGCCTGGGTTAGGCAAAGCGGACACACAGATGGAAACAGGGTCTCCTCTGACCGCATGATGTCTGCCTCTGCTGGCTGGCTGGGCTTTCAGGGTCCAGACTTAAGGAGCGCCTATGTGCCCCTCTGTCTCCATTCTCTCTGTTGGCCTTTCTGCCCCCTCCCTCCACCCAGCCTCCAGCTCCCTACTGCCTGCAGGAAGGCCCCTCTCTCTTCCCTGGACACATATCCTCTCTCCCAAGTAAGGTGAGGAGGAGTTCACGATAACTCAGACCCAAGCAAGGCCCTGGTAGCCAGCAGGAGAGGTGTGTGCAGAGTGAGAGATAAGGATTCGGAGGCAGAGACCACATCTGGTTAGAGGAATTGGGGAAGTCTTCCTGAAGAGGAGGCAGGTGAGAAGAGGTTCTGGAAGGGCAGGTAGAAGATGGAGGGCAGGGCAAGGCCCCAAACATGGGCCACATTCAACAACAGGAGCCAGACCACTTGGATGCCTTAAGCGCAAGCTGCCTGCAAGGAGGGGTGGGGGCCTGAGATGGGGCCGCAAAGGAAGGGTGTGGCATCTCGTATGTGCCACTGCTGTGCTGGATACTTCACATGCTATTTCTTTCAATTCTTAGAGTAGCTCTAAGATGCTATGTGCCCATTACCACAGATGATGAAACTGAGGCTCAGAAAGTTTAGACCGCAAGCCCAAACCCACAAGTGACCAAAGTCTAGGTTCAACCCCAGGTCTTGGAGGGCCACTTCTTGCTGTGGCCTCAGCCCCTCCCCTGACCTGTCTCCCCACAGCCTCATCAATGCGGACTTCTGCGTGGGCTCTGTCTGTGTCGCCTTTGGGGCAGTTCTGGGCAAAGTCAGCCCTGTCCAGCTCCTCATCATGACTCTCTTCCAAGTGACCCTCTTCTCAGTGAATGAGTTCATTCTCCTCAGCCTGCTAGAGGTGAGCAGGGGTCAGAACAGGGATGGGGGTGGAAGGGACACTTGGAGAGGGGGAGGAGGGGGACAGAGAGAGGGCTGGGGAGACATGCCAGATGAATTCAATTCAAGCTTGGCAAGTCAGTTAACCTTCTGAATCTCAGTTTCCTCATCTGTAAAGCGGGAGTAATGACATTTATTGGGCAGGAATGATAGTCTACCTGGTACATCAGTCCACCAGCTAGGCAGAGCAGTGGTTCCTCACATGTTGATTTTCTCTCTTCTTTCTCTTTCCTGTATATCAGATGGAAAAAATGGAATGTTCCTGCACATCCTCTTCCACACACATATTCCCAGATTGCTCTGCCAAGAAAAAGGCGCAGTGTATTGAAGGGGCACATCAGTAAGAAAAGTTCCCAGGGGAGTGGCCAAGGTGGATATGTATAGCTTCACAGGTTGCACAACTCCAGAGGTGCCATTCACATGGACCTCTATGGCAGGAATGATGCCCCCTGGGGTTGGCCAATTCACTGGCCCAGGTAAGGGGCACCTTAGGCTACTGACTCTTGCTCAGACACCTCTTTGGTATATTTGCAGGTGTAGGGATTATTCAGGGACCCCATCCATTTCTTAGCCCCCAGCTCCTCTATATTTGGACTCTGCCTGAAAACCCCCAGGATTTTTTGGGGTTTTTTGTTTTTTGTTTTTTAATACAAAAGTTTATTTCTCAGAAGCAGGGAGATCAGGGCTTGTATAGTGGTTCCTCAGTATCATCTGGGATCCAGGACTCTAATCTTTTTTGTTCCACTATAGTGAGCACATGATTTCCATTCTTTTTCTTTTCTTTTTTTTTCGGCCGTGCTGTGCACACAGGATTTTAGTTCCCCAACCAGGGATCGAACCCGCGCTCCCTGCAGTGGAAGCACAGAGTCTTAACCACTGGACCACCAGGGAAGTCCCACCTCCAGGGTTTTTGTTTTCAGACCACCCTACATTCAATCATTCATTTTGTCATTTTTTTTCAGCCACCAGACTAGTCCAAGCCACCATATCCCTTCCTCCTGACTCATCTCCCTGTCTTCATCCTTTTTTGTTTTTTGGGGGGCCGTGCCAGGCGGCATGTGGGACCTTAGTTCCCCTACCAGGGATTGAACCCGCGCCCCCTGCAGTGGAGGCGCAGAGTTTTAACCACTGGATGGCGGCGAGGGAAGTAAGTCCCTCCCTGTCTTCATCCTTGCCCCACCCACCACCTCAGGCTAATCACCAGCAGCCATGGTGACCTGTTAATAATGCATATAAGACCATTCCCCGGATTAAAACCCTGGTTTTTAAAATTTCACTTCAAATAAAATCCAAACTTGTTATAAGGCCCTACATGTTCTGGTCCCAGTCTTTTCTCCAAGCCTATCATCTCCTCTCTCCCCATCTTTCTGTGCTCTGGCCATACCCTGCTGTCTGCTCTTCAAACACACCAAGCTTGGTCCCACCTCAGGGCCTTTGTACTTGCTGTTCCCTTTACCTGGAATGCTCAACCCCCCCCAGTCCTTTTTTTGTGGTCTAAACTGGAATCTCACCTATTCAGAGAGGCCCTCCCAGATTCTCCTACCCCGTGTTGCCTTCTACCTTACCTCTTTCCAGTCACTCTCTCTCTCATTGCCTTAATTTATCTTCTTCATAGCATGTATCCTTATCTGATAAGCATGGGAAACCTTATCTTATCTGGACCGTCTCTATTCCTGGCACCTGGCCCAATGCCTAATAAGTTCTCAAGAAATATTTGTCAAGGGAATGAATTTTGGAGTCTAACTGCGTGTCAGGCAATGCTCCAGGCACTGGGACACAGAGGTGAGCAGGACTCTTGTTTCAATGCCAAGGAGCTCACAGTCTAGTGAGGGGGCCAAGAAGCAAATAGACAGTGACCATACAGTGAGACAAGGATTGAGCTCCAGGGCTAGGTGGTCTGGAGGGAGGGGAGCAAGGCCTGAACCAGCACCTGGCAGGTCAGGAAGGCTTCCTGGAGGAAGAGATATCAAAGCTAGAAGTCAAGTAGGAGATAACCAGGCAAAGGAATGAGCGAGGGCATTTGAGGCAAAGGAAATGGGGTAGGGAGAGGAACATGGATCTTCAGACTTTCAGAGGCTGTGTTAAAGAGTCTCAACTTTATTTTTTTGTTTGTTTGTTTTTGCCTGCACCATGCGGCATGTGGGATCTTAGTTCCCTGACCAGGGATCGAACCCGAGTCCCCTGCATTGGAAGCGCAGAGTCTTAACCACTGGACCACCAGGGAAGTCCCAAAGAGTCTCCACTTTATCATGAGGGCAGTCAGGAGCTATGGAAGGTTTCAGGCAGGAGAGTGGCATGGTCAGACACATGTAATGGAAATGTCACTTTGGCTGTGGTGAAGAGGACAGTTGGAGGCAAAGGATCCAGTTAAGAGGCTGTTTTAGTCACCCTGGTGAGAGATAATGGGACTGGGACTGGGTTAGTACAAAGAGAAGAAAGTGGATGATACAAGAGTTATAAGGAAGGTGAACAAATAGGCCTTGGAGACTGGTTGGGGTGGGTAGAGAGAAAGAAGTGAGGCTAGGTGAGGGGGTACACAGTGGGATCAACAGATGAGATCTGAAATTGGCTGAGAAGTAGTATCTTTGGTATGAATTTAGAAGCAGAGAAGGTTCCTTTGGCCCTCAAAACCCCTCCCTGATCTGCTGCAGAAATTCTTTCAATGCATGACAGTCTTCTGGACTCTCTTTGAGCCAAGTTTAAACACAATAATGACTGCTGACAGTTAAGGAGCACTTGCCCTTGCCTGGGCCCTGCTCTGAATGCTTCGCATGGGTTATCTCATTTAATTCTCATCTCTGAGATAGACACAATTATTACCCCCATGTTACAGATGAGAAGACTGAGACTCAGAGAGGGTAAGGGGCTCCCCCAAGGTCATATAGCTAGTAGAGGCACCCACCATGCTGGGAGTCAGGAAACTCAGCTCTGTCAACTATTCAACAGCTAGCTCTGTGACCTTGGACACAAGGTTGGGTTTCCCATCTAAAGCGAAGAAGCAAGTCTGTGATTCTTGTTGGGATTTCCTGAGTGGGGAGGAAGAGGAAGATGAAGAGAGCGGAGGTTGGGGGCAGGGAGGAAGACTAAATCAGTCAATCATACACCCCTGTGGAGTGCCACATGCTTGCCAAGTGCTTTATACAAGTTGCCTAGTTTCAACCTCGAGAGAGCCCTGCTAAGTCACTAGGACCTGCCCCACTTTGTAAAGGAGGAACTTGAGACTTAAGGTCCAGAAGTGCAGTGGGCTGAGTCGGGTAGGGCAGGAGGCCCAGGAATGGACAGATGGGGAGGGCACCAAATCTGCCTGCTCTGACTCTGGGGGACAAGGGAGAGGAGAGGGGATGGGGCGGACAGTGGGAGGTTGGCTGGGAGGTTGGAGGGCAAGGAGCATGATAGGATGCAGGGGAGACAGGTAATGGCAGTCCAGATGGGGTGGTGTTGGGCCAGGAGTGGTGAGTAGGAGGAAATGTGGAGAGGGGAGACCCCAGAGGGCAGCGGCGAGGTCCCAGGAATTAAGATAAGCTGGAAACTAGTGGGTGACAGACTAGATAGGGTGCTGCCCTGGGTCCTAGCTTGGCTTTACCTCTTCCGGCTGTGTGACTGAGCAAGTCCCTCTCCAGGCCTGGGTTTCCCATCTGGCCATAAACCTCATCTGTTGGGTGAGGATGCCCTGGCATTTTGCTGACAGGCTTACAGCGTGGGTTCATGGATCCCCCTCTTTATTTTTTTTTTGCGGTACGCGGGCCTCTCACTGTTGTGGCTTCTCCCGTTGCGGAGCACAGGCTCCGGAC
>NC_041224.1:43937887-43960516 GCF_002837175.3 Physeter macrocephalus
GTGGGATCTTCCCGGACCAGGGCACGAACCCGCGTCCCCTGCATCGGCAGGCGGACTCTCAACCACTGCGCCACCAGGGAAGCCCCCCTCTTTATTTTTTTATTGAAGTATAGTTGTACAGGGGATCCCCACTTTCTTCCCTTCCCAGTTGATTGGTCTATAACGGGCCCTGGGCTCCCTCCTGTAGCCTGTGGAGTCAAAAGACAGCTGAACTTCTGGCTGTGGGTAGGGGGAGGTGGGAGAGTGCTCTCAGGAGGGAGAGAGAGGAGGTGTCAGACTCTTACAGGTCCCTTGTACCCCAGGTGAAGGATGCAGGGGGCTCCATGACCATCCACACATTTGGCGCCTACTTTGGGCTCACAGTGACCTGGATCCTCTACCGACCCAACCTATATCAGAGCAAGGACAGGCAAAGTTCTGTGTACCACTCGGACCTCTTTGCCATGATCGGTGAGAGCTTCCATAATGATTGAGGGCCACCATGATGACTGAGGGCTGCCATGTTGGGTGAGGACCACTGTGACGGGTGAGGAGAACCGTGATGGGTGAAGGTCACCATGAGGAGTTCAGGCTGCCATGTTCACAGCTGAGCCCCATGCGGTCTGTGAGGTGGCTGCCAGCTCCCTTTGGAGGAAGAGCAGAGAGAGGTCGCCTGTGGATACTTCCAGGATCCCAGATACTTGTCCCTTTCCCCCACGGGGCTGGAGGAAGTCGGTCAGTCATGCTGTGTGTTCCCTAGGATGTCCCAGGGCAGACACAGTAGTAACCAGGAACTGTTCACTCCGTCCCTGGGCTAGGCAAGGTGTACATTCCTATTTCCTGTGTGCACTCATTCCAGAGAATACATATCAGCCACCCTCTCTGGTCTCTTAAAACCCAGCCCTGCCTCCAAGGAGCGCCTCACAGTGTAGTAGAGAGATGGCCATGCCACCAGATAATCTCCCTACAGTGGAGAAAAAGATTCTCCCTCAAGGTGCTGTGGAAGCCGGGTGGGAGGCATTTTGCCCGGTTATGGGGTCAAGGTAGACTTCCTGGAGCGGAGTGGAAGGCTCAGTGGGAGTTAGGTAGTAAGTAAGGCAGGGAGGGCCTTCTAAGAAGATCCCAGCATGAATAAGTCTGCAGGGGTGGGAAATAGCTGGGGCGTGTGAGTCATTTGACATCTCTGTGGCTAAAGGACAGGATGTCTGCCTGAGCTCCGTTGGGCCCATCTAACACCTCTTCTCCCGGGCCCACCGGCCCTGTCTGGTCTGGCCAGGCACCCTCTTCCTGTGGATGTACTGGCCCAGCTTCAACTCAGCTGTGTCCAATCACGGAGACGCCCAGCACCGAGCTGTCATCAACACCTACTGCTCCTTGGCAGCCTGTGTGCTCACTGCGGTGGTGCTGTCCAGCGTCCTGCATAAGAAGGGCAAGCTGGATATGGTGAGCGGGGGGCCGGGGGTGGGGGGGAGCAGTGGGGAGCCTCGGTGGGGAGCTGCGGCCACGACTGCCTGTGCCCGGTGGGCACTGATCACCATGCCCTGCCGACAACGCTGTGAAGCAGGCAGCATGAGGGTTATCGCACCCATCTTGCAGATGAAGAAACGGAGGCTCCGGGAGAAATGATCTGTCCAGATGACATAGCTGGCTTTAGGCAGAGCCCAGAACCACATTCTTGGAGGTTCTATCATGCCGCTGCTCTGGATGAACTGGCTCCTCTCGTTCTCCTCCCCACAGCCTGGGTGCTGACAGCTCTTCTGGACTGAGCACCTCCCCTCTGCCAACTTCTGATACTCCAGACACTGGCCCTCAGCCTTCCTAGCACTGCTTTCACCTGCCCTATCCCACACACTCAAAGGGGGAATCCCTTCGATGCACTTGGGAGGTTTGTGGGAATGTGGTGTTGCCCAGTGTCCTTCATATCACGCCACTGGGACATGTGTTTCTGTCATTAGCGGGAGGGGCCAAACCCCATGGGTGTTGGTAGATTTTTCTGTAGAAAGACAACCACCTCTCTATTTGCTATTCTGACACTAGCTTCTAGACATGGGCACATGTGTGTTGAGACACCGCCAGAAGTGCCCGTTATTCTGGGACACAGCCTCGAGCCCCTGGTTGCACTGGCCGATCACTGCACAGAGAGGTGGGGACTCAGGAAGCAGGGGGAAGAGAAGCAGACACGCTGACGCGGGCACATGCAGGGAGGGACATGGAATAGGGTCAAGGTCAGGGGCTCTGGCTTCATGAAGACCTGGATCAAGACACCTCTCTGCCCCTTGCTAGCTGTGTGGTCTTCAGCAAGTCCATTAACCTCCCTGTGCCTCAATTTCCTCATCTGCAAACATCAAAAGATAACTGTACTTACCTCCTGGGCTTGTTGTGGAGAGGAAACAACATCCCCGCAAGCCAGCGACACAGTCCATGGTGCAGGTAGGCGCTCAGAGAGTCAGCCGGTGCTGGTGTAGGCTTGCAGAGTCTGACATGGGTGCGTGTGAATGAATAGGCCCAGAGGAGCCTGACGTTGGTACACGGGCATGTAGAGAACATCAGACATGCAAACCTGGGCACACAGGGATGTGTGGCAGCCAGATACAAAGGGAACGTGCAGATGTGCTGATGGAACTCATTGGCATGGACACAAGAACACTGATTTGTGCACACGGAAAAAGTCCAGAGCGCTGGTGTGGGTGGCACATGTGCAGAGGACACAGGGGTGGCTGTCCGAAGCCTGGGCCCAGGCTGGAGCCCTCCGCAGTCTCCTGGCTTGCTGAGATGCACTCTGAGCCATCCCTGGCTCCCAGGTGGCACCCACGCATAGGAGGTCATCTTGGGCTCTGGGTCAGCTCCTCCAGGACGCTACTCTGGGAGAGGACTGAGTGCCTGCCTGCTCTGCCTGCCCTGCTCAGGTGCACATCCAGAACGCCACGCTCGCGGGAGGCGTGGCCGTGGGCACCGCCGCCGAGATGATGCTCATGCCTTACGGCTCCCTCATCGTCGGCTTCATCTGCGGCATCATCTCCACCCTGGGTTTTGTGTACCTGACGGTGAGGGCCCCAGGCCAGGGGCTGGGGGCTGGAGAATGCTGGGGTCTCTGTGTTCCTGACAGTGGGGGGCGGTCCCTAGGGAGGGGCTGGGGGCTGGGGAATCTGGGGTCTCTCTGTATTTGGAGCCTCCAGAATCCTGGCCTCCCCACATCGTGCCACAGCCCCCTGCCTGAGCAGCACCTATCTCCCCTTTCCAGCCATTCCTGGAGTCCCGGCTGCGGATTCAGGACACGTGTGGCATTCACAACCTGCATGGCATTCCCGGCATCATAGGCGGCATTGTGGGTGCTGTGACGGCAGCCTCCGCCAGCACTGAGCTGTATGGGCAGGAAGGGTAAGAATGGAGGAGGTAGAGGGAGGTTGAGCTCCCTCCTTCCTTCTCCATTCCTCCTTCCTACTGTTCCTCTCGGGTCCAAGACTGTGTCTCTATCCCCTTCCTTGCCCATTCTGGACCACTATTTCATGGGCCTTCTCTCCTCACCTCTGTCCTTCCATAAGAATCTTAGAGACCATCTGATCTTTCCAGTGCCCCCATTTTGCAGACAGGAAGCCTGAGGCCCAGGGGTTATTGAGCCTTGGTGTCCACTCGTGTGTGGGGTGGCAGTAGGCAGTGACTTGGCCTCTCCGTAGGGCCCTGACCTGCCCCGTTTCCACCCCAGGCTTGCCTTTGCCTTTGGCTTTGGAAGTTCCACACCGAGCAGGAACGCAAGCACACAGGGCAAGTTCCAGGCTGCTGGTCTCTTTGTGTCACTGGCCATGGCCCTGGTGGGTGGCATCATCGTAGGTGAGTGGGGCTGGCTGGGCCAGAGAAGGTGGGGCCTGTGGTTGGGGTACCTAAGAGTGTGTGCCAGAGGTCAGCTGGGGCTCCCAGAAACGCTTTGTCTCTGCACTTATAGCGATGAGACTGAGGGGGTTTTTCCAGTCAAGGGAAAGGGCTGGGTAGGTAGAGAAGAAGTTATCCCTGACCTCCAACTTCCTTTAGGGGTCATTTTGAAATTGCCATTCTGGGGACAAGCCGCTGATGAGAACTGCTTTGAGGATGCAATCTACTGGGAGGTGAGTTTTACTGACTTGTCCCCCCACACAAGGGTGGCTGCATTCCCCTCCCCCTGGACCACATCAGCTGGACTGGGGCCTGGGAAGCAGGAAGCTGAGGGTTGGGGGACAGAGCCTGTGTCATCCTGCTCCTTTATCCAGGAGGCTGTGTCTCCTGGGGTTGAAGTCTTCATTCTAGAGCATTCTAGAGTAATTCCCAAAGCATAGCTCCCTGTGCTCCCCAGTACCACCTGGGAACTCGTGAGAAATACAGATTCTCAAGTCCCACCCAGAGCTCCTGATTTCACAACTCAAGAGGTGGGGCCCAGCCCTGTTTACAAGCCCTCCATGTGATTCTGATGAAAAACTCATCTGTGAACCACTGCCCAAGACTAGTGGGTTTGGGTCCTTACATGCACATTGGAATCACCTGGAGAGCTTTAAAAGCTTCCCAAGCTCAGGTCTCAGCCTCCAGAGACTTGGAGTTAATTGGTCTTGTGAAGGGCCTGGGCATTAGAATTTTTCAGTACCTTAAAACCTCCCAGGTGAATCTAATATACAGCCTGGGTTCAGAATCACAGTGCAGTGCTTCGCTTCTGTATCCATAAGAACCACCTGGAGACCTTGTAAAAACTCAGTTTCCCAGACGCTAGCCCAGAAATTCCATTTCAGTAGGGCCTGGGACTCTGCATGGGAACAAGCTCCCAGGTGGTCTTGTACTAACACTTCTCCCAGCATCCAGAGAAGTGTCAGTACAAAAATCCAACTTGAGAAACATTGTTCTAGAAGCTAAAAGTAGTAGAATGTCACAGAACTCAGTTTCTTTAAAAACATGCCACAGTTTGGGCTTTCTGTGACTTCAGGATGGCCCTCCTCCCCATGAATCATTATTAGAGGTATTTACCTGCATTAGGTGATGGAGGATGACACAGAGGGCCCTTCTTGACTCCTGCACTTCCCCCTCCTGACAAGGGCAAGGACCTAGCCTGTGTCTGTGGCCCCTGAGACAAGGGTCTGCCCATCATTGTCCTTCATTTGGCTTTGTATTATTTTATTACTGAAGTATGGTTGAATTACAATATTATATTAGTTTCAGGTGTACAGCATAGTGATTCAATATTCTAATAGATTATACTCTATTTAAAGTTATTATAAAATAATAGCTATATTTCCCTGTGCTGTATACTATATCCTTGTAGCTTATTTTATACATGGTGGTTTGTACCTCTTAATCCCCTACCCCATCTGGCCCCTCCTTCCTTCCCTCTCCCCACTGATAACCACTAGTTTGTTCTCTATATCTGTGAGTCTGTTTCTGTTCTGTTATATTCATTCGTTCATTTTATTTTTTAGATTCTACATATAAGTGATAACGTACAGTATTTGTCTTTCTCTGATTTATTTCACTAAGCGTAACACCCTCCAGGTCCATCTATGTTGTTACAAATGGCAGAGTTTCATTTTTTTTATGGCTGAGTAATATTCCATTCTCTATATATACCACGTCTTCTTTACCTGCTTATCTGTTATTGAACACTTAGGTTGCTTCCATATCTTGGCTATTGTAAATAATGCTGCTATGCACATTGAGGTGCATATATCTTTTCAAATTAGTGTTTCCATTTTCTTCAGATATATATATCCAGGAGTGGAATTGCTGGATCATATAGCAGTTCTATTTTTAGTGTTTTGAGGAACTGCCATACTGTTCTCCATAGTGGCTGCACCAATTTTCATTCCCACCAACAGTGTCCAAGGGTTCCCTTTTCTCACATCCTCACCAACATTTGTTATTTGTAGACTTTTTGATGATAGCCATTCTGACAGGTGCCAGGTGATAGCTCATTGTGGTTTTGATTTGTGTCTCTTATGATTAGTTGGCTCTGTATTTTTAAAATCATACCAGAAGTTTTCAGGGTAATCCAATTTTATGTAGGTATCTAATAAGCCTTTTAAATTCACTCTCTTTAAATTATTTTTTAAATTATAACATGAATAGAAGCTCATTAAAGAAGATCTGGAAATAGAGAAAAATAGAAAGAAATCCCATCACCCTCATTCAAGCACTATTAACAGTCTCGATGTATTTCCTTCCAGCCCTTTTTTTAAAATCGGCATTGATTTTTCATACATAGCTGAGATGATATTATACTTGATTTGGTATCCTGCTCTTTTTCTTTATCTCTGTCATAAGAAGTGTTTTGTGTTATTACATTCTGAATAAACTTAATTTTTTAGCAGTGTAATTATTTTCATTCTATATTTGAAGTCAGAACTTAAACTATTTCAGACACCACAATTAGAAACCACACAGATTTAATGCTGATGAAATAAACTAAAAAACATTATCAATTCCCATATGTAGAGGTTCTCTCTTGGTTTTTTTTTCCTTTTTTTTTTTTGCCATGGCACAGCTTGTGGGATCCTAGTTTCCCAACCAGGGATTGAACTGGGGCGGCCGCAGCAGTGGAAGCTCCAAGTCCTAACCACTGGACCACCAGGGAATTCCCTCTTGGTTCTGTTTTGATCTTTATAATTTACTCTAAGTTCACACCAGGCTCCGGATGCGCAGGCACAGCGGCCATGGCTCACGGGCCCAGCCGCTCCGCGGCATGTGGGATCTTCCCGGACCGGGGCACGAACCCATGTCCCCTGCATCGGCAGGCTGACTCCCAACCACTGCGCCACCAGGGAAAGCCCTCTTGGTTCTGTTTTGATCTTTATAATTTACTCTAAGTTCACACCTTCTCCGTGCTATATACTCTTCAGCAGTGCTCAGTTTCAGGTAATATAATTCCGTGTCGATGGAAGTAAGCCACCATCAAGCCATTTCCATGGCCCCTGGCCTCTGGGTAGTCTACCCGGGAGATAAGGTGGCTTCCCAGAGGACAGAAGTGAGACAGATATTCCCCAGGACAACAGATGAGGGAGTCTTTAGGATCAAATCTGAGCCTTTAGGCCAAGGTTGGGCTGATCTGCCCCACCCCTACTATACCTACCAATCCACTTCTGGCTTCCCCTGCATCTCCCTCTACCTCACTTTTGGACCTGCCTGTGGTTCAGGGAGCTTGCCATGCTGCCTCTCACCTGGCACACTACTACTCCTCTTTCAAAAAGTGTGTTCAGCACAATTGGAATCCCCCCAGGCTGGGTTATCAGTCTCTTGCGTGCATTTACAACTCTTACGGTCACTGTGCACTTCACTTGAATGCCTTCCCATTGCTCTAGTGGGTCAAGGACTGTGCCTTGGCCTTGCAGTGCCCTAGCACCCTGGACAGTGGCTAAGTAGACTAGGATCAGGATACCTGTGTGAAAGACTGCCCTGCTTTGCGGCATGCAAACTGCACGGTGATCACAAGGTGGCGCCCGCCACACACCATTTGCTGCTCCTGACTTGCCCAGGCTGTTCTAGTTCCACCAGGTACACCTGCCCGGCCTGGGGCAGGGCCCTCGGAGCTGCCTCCTCTCTCTGCAGATACCCAAGGACCAGAAGAGTATTGTCTTCCGTTCTGAGGACCCCACCCTCAAGTCCTCAGAACCTTAAACTCCCAGGGCAAGTGAGAAGCAGGTGAGCATGGGCTTGGCTTGTCAGTGGGGGCCCAACTCTGGGAATCAGATGCCACCAGCAAAGGGGCAAAAAGAAAGCATCAAGAAATGAGGATGTGAGCTCCCACACCCCCCTACCCACCCACCCACAGCGGCATGCTGGGGTTGGTGGGAGAGGCACTCAGAGTCAGACTATGCGCCTACTGGACAGACACGGGAATTTGTGGAAAACACCCTGGACTGGAAGGCATATGTGGAAGGCGACCATATATGGTCAGAGACTGAGCCTCACTTTCCTCATTTATTAAAGTGGAGATGACAGGTCTGGCTCTATTCAGTAGATCAACTCAGGCGAGACCCTTCCTTCCTTCCTTATCTCTCTCTCCTTCCTTCCTTATCTCTCTCTCCTTCCTTTTTTTCCATCAACTAACATTTCCTTGCTCCCTCTGTGGAATGCACCAAGCCCTTTCTCATGCCTTTTGCATCTGACCCTTCAGAGATCTCTACAGACAGGTGCAGTTACTTCCCTCTTTTTAATAGATGAGGAAATTAAGGCTCAGAGAGGTTCAAGATCTTCAAAGCCACACAGCACAAGTGGAGGAACTGGGGTCTCTCCAGGTCACTATCATTGTTCTTATCATAGTTATCTGACCTCTTCAAAGACCAGAGTTTGGAAAGAGCTGTGTCTGGGACACAGGCTGAGTGATGTGGCAGGAGAGGATGCTGGGGTTTAAGGAAAGAGAAAAGAGAGGCTGTCACCAGTTGCTTCTAATGCTGCCCATCTCGTTCAGAAAAGGAAAAGGTACCCAAGGGGCTACTGCAGAACATGACAGTGGCCCGCTGCTGTTGGCTCTCTCCCTGCAGGCTCCACAGACTTTTCCAGCGTTCCCCAAGGAGCCAGTGCCGATCAAGCTGGGAACAAAAGAGCAAGGCGAGCGGCACTCCACCTGCTGGCCTGGTCCAGGGTGCCTCCATCTCTCCCTCCACCTTCATCCCACGGAACCTGCCTGAGAATGGAGGAGGAGCTATAGACAAAGTGGGCATCCAAGCCAGGTTCTGGCTGCAGGAAGCCTGCCACCAGGGGTCTTGGTGGCCACATCCTGAGAAAAGCAGGCAGGAGTGGGGCTGGGGGCTGGAGGGGGACCCGAGCCCTCCTAGGAGACAATGTAGCTGCCAACCACCGACTGCTGGGTTCTTCCACTCCCTTCCTGCCCCTCAGCCAGTATCTACCATGCCCCCTGAATCCTCCAGACCTCTCTGTGCCATGCAGATGGTAGCCTCCGTGAATAAAACGTTCTTGGTGTTCTTTGTAGAATGGGTATTAATGCTCCAACAGGGCCAGTCTGAGGGAGAAAAAGACCCAAGAAACCTTCTGCCTCAGTCCTGACCTCCCACCCCAAGCTGCCACTCACACTGCAAGGAAAATCATCCCAGGCTGAAGAGGAAGAATTCAGGGTGCTGGAGTCTGCCCAGCCTGGAGCCCGCCCCACCCCTCCCCCAGCAGGGCTCAGCTTTTGGACTGGGATCTTTCCCCAAGGCCCCTCCTTACTTCACATCAGCCACCCCAGAAACGCCCATTTTGTGAAACTACCATGCCCACTGTGCCCTCCATGTAACCTGGCTCCCTTTCAAGGGCACACAGGCAGGTGAGAGAGTAGGGAGATAGGGCTTTTGTGGCCAATCCCCCTCCCCCAACCCTTCCCGCCTTCCTCCCTGCCATGCCAGTCCTGCTTTCCCTCCACATTGGGAGAATGTTGCAGTAATTCAGATCTTCCATCACTTATTAAGGCCTGCCACCACACAAGGTTCCTGCCCTCAGGGGGCTCACAGTGTAGCTGGGGGATTAAACTGACATCCAGAATCCACCCTGAACTCTGGCAGGCATTCAATGCCCAGGTGGCTTACCAGAGTGGGCCACCTGTGCAGGGTTTTGGAGGCTGAATAGGAGTTTACCAGAAGGATGGCAAAGGGACAGCATGGGCAGAGACCCAGGGATGGGAATCAGCATGGCAAGGTTTGGTATGGCTAAAAAGGAGGTGAGGCAAAAGTGTGCCAGCTGGAGAATAAGAAGCAGAATCCAGATCCTTTGTGGAGCAGACTCCAGGAAGAAGGGGTGAGGGGAGAGGGAGGAGAAGGTCTCTCCTGCCTCCAAATCCGCCCTCCCCGTCCCCCTCGCAATTCACACGTACATACACACTCAGGCCTTCATTCCCCTTGCCAGAGGAGCGGGGAGGAGGCGGAGGGGAGGAGGAGCTGAAATGCAACCTATTCATGTTCCCGCGATGTAACACCCCTCATTTTCCATGCTGGGTAAAGACAAAAACCCTTTACAACCTGTTTCTGGAACTTGTCAGCAGCTGCCAAGAGGAGCGTGTTAATTAAACGTCGGCAAAGATGGAAGCCGGAGGCCCCGGCTCTAATTGGACAGTTTGCTTCACCGGATTGAAAAACATTGTGACAAAGAAGGAGGTGCGCGGCGGCTCGGCAGGGGTGCGGCGTGGCGGGGAGGGGAGCGGCGGCTTTGATTTCAGCTGATCCACACCCCCGCCTCCCTCCCCCTGCAGAGCTGGCCCCGCCCAGCCCAGCCCGGCACGCCCACGGAGGGCCTGGGAGGGGCGGCGGCGCGGGAGAGGTACGAGTGGAGGAGATCACGAAGCCTGACGGCCCTGAGGTCCGGCTGGCAGTCCCGCCCAGTAGTAGGCCCAGACAAGGACCAGGCTTTGGGGGCTCTGGGGGGGCCCCTTCCCCTGTTGACACGACCCGGGTTCTGGGGGCTGTGCAGGGAGGGCACTGAAGGCAAGGGTCCGGCAGTCGCCTCCGGGTAATGTCGAGGTTGCCCTGGGAGCCCAAGCCCAGGCCTCAGCAGGGAGAGACCTGGGTCTGGAACCCTGTTGCCCAAACTAGCTCTGGGTCACGTGATTGGGGATGAGGTCTTTAAAATGTTGGCAACTGGGAGGCTTATACTGGGAGCCTTCTCCTGGAGGGCACAGCTGTGACGACGGTTTTTGCAGGACCCTGCAGAGCCCAGATTCCAGCAGGGCTGCAGGGGCACACCCAGGGACTGTCCCCACATCTGTTGTTTGGTGGCTGTACCCCAAGTCCCCTCCTGTTTTGACTCACAAATGATGACAGCAGCCATGTATTGAGTGCTGACTATGTGCTGGGCACTGTGCTGACCTTCCAGGCCCTGTTATTTAACCTCCCAGCAGCTCCCAGCATCTCACAGGTGGGGATACTGAGGTCCAGAGAGGGTAAGTAACCCATCCATGGTCACAGTGTTATTAAGGGTGGTGCTAAAGTGACACTGGAGCCCAGGTCCCTCTGATTTCAATGTCCCAACCTGGACCCCATGTTTCCCACTCTCTGGTTCCTGGCCCAGCCAGGAGATGAGGGTCTTCAGGACGGTGTGAGAAAAGAGTGGGGTTCCTAAGTGGAGAACCCTTTCTCAGGGCCTCCAGGTTGAATGGCCTGAAAGATGGGGTGCAGCAGCATGGGGCTCATCCCTGAGGGCCCTACGCATGTCACCCACCCATACATACATGCCCGTCTTGCATCTCTTGGGGTAGGGGTGGTTAGTTAACAAGGCCAGAGCCTCGTCTTCTGTCCCCTTCCGCCTTGGGCCAGCTTTGTCCCCCACCCCACCCTCATCCTGCGCTGCGGTCCAGGAAGGCTCCGATTGGGGTGGGAGGCCAGGCTGGGGCCTGTGAGGGCCAGGAGCAAGTATGGGAAAAGGGGCCATTGTGGCTCAGCTCCAGGGATTAAGAGCTAGAAAGTGGATGTGGAGAGCTGAGGCCGTTGACGGTAGCCCTGCGAGCTGAGTTCCCAGGGAGGGCGGCCCAAGCAGCCTGTGCCTGAGCTGTGTCCAGGCTGCCTGCTGGGCCTAATCCCCTGGGAGCTGCAGCCCGAGAAGCCCCAGAAATACAGCTGCTGTGGAGACAGGGCTGCCCTTGGTGGGGTCGGGTATCTTGTCCTGGATGCTCGGAGTGGCCGCTCTGAGGAGGGATGGGTGGTGAGGAGGCATGCCCATGGGGTGTGAGTGTACGCCTGTGCCCCTGGCCTGGGCAGTGTATCCGAGTGGGACACTCTAAAGATAGGTGACCCAAGATATAAAGAACAAGCTAGTGGTTACCAGTTGGGGTGGGGGGAGGGCAATTTGGGGTGGGCGAGAGGGAAGTACAAACCGTGGGTGTAAGATAGACTCAAGGATGTATTGTATGACGTGGGGAGTATAGCCAATGTTTTGTAATAACTGTAAATGGAAAGTAACTTTTAAAATTGTATTAAGAAATTAAAAAAAAAAGATAGGTGACCCAGTGTGTTAGGGGCAGTGTCAGTCCCCTTATGTGTCAGGTTTAGAGCCTGTCTTGAGGGGAGTGGGGCCTGAAGGCAGTGACTAGGCCAGCTCAGAGGTACTCAGAGGTCCCTGACTAAAGAGGTGAGACATGGTGAGGAAATAGGCAGCGCCTCCACCAGCAGGCCTGAGTGGGTGCTAAGTGTGTGTGTGTGTGTGTGTGTGTGTGTGTGTGTACTCGTGTGTGCACTATCGAGCAGGATGCTTGAGAACGGCCCTTCAGAGGCGGCTGGAGGGGCTCTGCAAGTTGTAATCAGATTAAGGGGGCCAATCACTTAGGGCTCTTGAAAAGGCCACAAGGTTTCTAATCAGCCCTGAGCACCAGGCCCACAAAGCCCAGGAGGAGCTCGGCAGGAGCTGCCCGCGGGCTGCTGTGGGAGCCGGCTGCTTTCTTCCCTCTCTGTCTCTCCTAATTGTGTCAATTTGCTAGCCAAATTGTTTGCTCGAGTGGACAGGGCGCCTTGTGGCCCATTCATGTGGTAATGTGGGAACTGGCAGGCCTCCTGGCTGGGAAAATAGGAGGTACCGGGACCCTTTTCGAGGGAGCAGACAGGCTGAGAGTGTGGGGCACCCAGGCCTTGGGAACTCTCCCCTAAGTAGTGTGGGGCTTTTTCCCATGAATTCCAGAAACTTCCAGCTTGGGTTGTGCTCTGGGATGTCCTTTTTGGCCAGTCAAGATGAAGGATGGGGAAGGAGGCAAGGACCCCATAGAGGACAGAAGAATTGGCCTCCAGTTTCCTTCAGGGTGAAGGTGGGCAGCTTTCTGTCTTTATGCCTGATCCTTTGAGAGCCAGACTGAGACTTGATTGGTTTGGAAGCTGGATAGGATCTGGGAGGTGCCGGAGAGATGGAATCCTTAAAGGGTAAGTCGCAGCAGGACTTGGGGATGTGCAGAGACTCAGAAAAAGTTCTTATCAGTTTACTGAGCCTTTATGCAGGCGCCAGCCCCTGTGTCACTACTTTGTACACAGCAGCTCATTGAGCCTGAGAGCAATCCAGGGAGGTAGGCCCTGGGCTTCCCATTTCACAAAGAAACTGAGGCTCAGATAAGCTAAATGACTTGCCCAAGGTCACACAGCCAGTAGGTATAGAGCAGAAATTTTTTTAAAAATTAATTTATTTTTAAATTTATTTCTGGCTGTGTTGGGTCTTCATTCGTGCGCGCAGGCTTTCTCTACTGGCGGCGAGCAGGGGCTACTCTTCGTCATGGTGCATGGGTTTCTCATTGCAGTGGCTTCTCTTGTTTTGGAGCATGGGCTCTAGGCACGCAGGCTTCAGTAGTTGTGGCACATGGGCTCAGTAGTTGTGGCTCCCATGCTCTAGAGTGCAGGCTCAGTAGTTGTGGCGCATGGGCTTAGTTGCTCCGCGGCATGTGGGATCTTCCCGGATCAGGGCTTGAACCTGTGTCCCCTGCATTGGCAGGCGGATTCTTAACCACTGCGCCACCAGGGAAGCCCCAAGAGCAGAAATTTGAACCCAGGTCTATCTGATCTCTCTGTCCCTTCTGCCCCGGCCCCACCACAGGCGTTCATTCCTTCCTTCGAGCAGCAAACAAGAACTGACAGTCATCAGGGTTCTGTTTGAGGCATGGAGGATGCAGGGAACTAAGATGACCCAGGAAGTGAAACCGTGCACCTCAGATTGGGACTTGAACCCACGCGGCTGGGACTCGAACCCGGCCAAAACCCACAGTCTTCCAACTGAGATCACACACCTGGTTTCAGGACTTAATGAAGCTTAGATTCTTGACGTCTCATCGCAGAAGTTCAGTGAGAGACAAAGTGATAGGTAAGAAGTGGATTTATTTAGAGAGAAACACACTCCACAGACAGAGTGTGGGCCATCTCAGAAGGTGAGAAAGGCACCAGGGTTTGGGGTTGTCAGTTTTTATAGGGGTGGGTAATTTCATAGGCTAATGAGTGGGAGGAGGATTCCAGCTATTTCAGGAAGGGGGTGGATTTCCAAGAATTGGGCCGCAGCCCACTTTTTGACACTTACGGTCAGTCTTGGAAATGTCATGGCGCCTGTGGGTGTGTCATTTAGCTTGCTGATGTGTTTCAGTGAGTGTATACTGAGGCTCAAGGTCTACTGGAAGTCGACTTGTCCGCCATCTTGGACCCACTTGGTTCTAATCAGTTTATGTCATGTCCTTGGGCTATGTCATTCCTTCAAATGTTGTGCCCTGCCTCCTTCCCTCCTGTTTCAGAAGGGCATGGTCATGGGACCCTTAGCACGGGCACACTGGTGTGAGCTGCGGTCACTCTCTACAGTCAGCACAGAGCTACGGCCACAAAGATGGTCAGACACTGGATGCATTGCTTGGGAGCCATGGTGGACATTAAGAATAGTGACTGTCAACAGTCCAGATACAGATAATTTCCCTGTCCGGGGCCTGCACTGGCTGCATTCCCCTGCCCTCTGGGCTACCCTCCCTTCCTCAGGTTCCCCCTTCAGCATGTGAGGACCCCTCCCATCTCCCTTGGGTGTGGCAACCTAACACCTCTGCATCTCAGATGATGGGGCCATGCCCACTCTGGCCACTCCCCTCTGGACCCACCTGGCTTGTTGGTGTCCCTCTGAAAGTGAGGAGCCCCCGCCCCCCACAGATGCTCGCAGGGCTGCTGCCCACCCCTACCCCCCACCCCCTAGCCACCAGGTGCCTCCTCACTGTTCCATTCAGGGCTGTTAGGATCTGCCCTACCCGGAGCTGTCAGGAGGCTGGGGTGCAGGGTGGCACTGGGGGTTGGGGCAGGGAGAGAGATCCAAGGGAGGGTCTGCAGGTACAGCTCGGCACCCCTCACTCCCCAACTGGGAGGAAAGGCCAGAGTCCATGTTTATCCCTGAATGAGATGATGGCCAGAAATCTTCTTAGATCAAATCCAATTCACTGGGCAGTTGCCATTTGACCTCTTCTAGGCCAGGTGCTGGAAGACAGGGGTGCAGGGAAGCCCCGGGCACTCCGACTTCAGGTTCCACAGCCCTATTCAGGAGGCAAGTCTAAAAGCAATGATAAAAAATAATAATAATAAAAATAAAAAAATAAAAGCAATGATACAGTAACTGGTCAGGCCAGGAGGGGACTAAAGACCAATAACAACAACACAAAGCACCTACTCTGTGCCAGGCACTGTTCTAGGTACTTTACATGTATTAATTCATTTAATCTTTTTTTTAAAGATTTATTTATTTTATTTTTAGTTTTGGCTGCATTAGGTCTTAGTTGCAGCACGCAGGATCTTTTGTTGTGGCACACAGGCTCCAGAGCGTGTGGGCTCTATAGTTTGCAGCATGCAGGCTCTCTCGTTGAGGCACGTGAGCTCAGTAGTTGTGGCTCATGGGCTTAATTGCCCTGCGGCATTTGGGATCTTAGTTCCCTGACCAGGGATCAAACCTGCGTCCCCTGCATTGGAAGGCGGATTCTTTACCACTGGACCACCAGAGAAGTCCCAATTCATTTAATCTTCATAACAATTCTATGAAGGGAGTACGGTTATTATCCTCATTTTACCTCATGAAGAAACTGAAGCACAGAGAGGTTGAGTAACTTGCCCAAAGTCACACAGCTAAGTATGTAGCAAAGCTGGCATTCAAACTATGGCCCCAGAGGTCTAGCTTTTAATCACACACTTTTAGTCACAGCTAGGCTGTTACCACTCTTAGGTCACTGGAAGAGACAAAGGAAGGGAGGGTTTGAGGATCCTGGGTTGGGGAGGGTTATGTGGAGAGGGCTGCCTCAAGCAGATCAGTGATATCTGTCAAGGGCCATAGCCAGCTCCAAGTGACCCTGTGAGGGAGGGAGGAGAGGAGACCATGGAACAATGACCCATCCTCACTCCCCTCCCTCCTGACAAAACCTGCATGGAACCCATGGGTTTGCAGGGACAAACAGGAGAATATTTAACCCAGCTTTCCAGAAGGAAAAATAGGAATTATTCAAGCAAAGGTTGGGGGTGGAGAAACCAGCTTCTGGGAGGTGACAGAACATCTGGCTCAGGAGTGGTCAGGCATGCAGCCAGAGGGGAAGGCAGGGGTCTACCCAAGAGCAAGTTTGGATATTATACTAAGGGTACTGAGAACAAGTCATTGAAGAGTTTTAAGCACCAAGAGTGACAGGATCAGGAACAGCATTCTCCACTCCCCCTTGCTGTTCGGGATGCCAGCCTCAGGGAATTCTTTGAGTTCTAGGAATTAGTCATACAGTTCTGCCTCAGGGCCTTTTCATAGGCCCTTTGCCTAGAGTGTTCTACACACCCTGCCCAATTGCATTGACTCCCTGTGCACTGCATTTTCTACTCATCCTTAAATTTCAGGAAATATTTCTCAGAGGAACTTTTCCTGAGCCCTAGACCAGGACAGGACCCCTTGTTATATGCCTTTACTGTACCCTGAACTTTTCTTCATAGCATTTACGGAGTCTGTGATGATGTATTTCGTCGTGTGATTAGTTAACTATCAGTTCCCCCAGTAGATATAAGTCCTATGAGAACAGGAATCCATCTTCCTAGGGCTGAACCTGGCACATTGCAGGGGATTGATCAGTACTTGTTAAGTGAATGAATAAGTGAGTGAATGAATTTTGGCTACACTGGGAGAATGAGGTGGAGAATAGCAAGCAGAGAACAACTATATGTGTAATAAACTATTCAGAAAACATATACATGTATGTATATATACTATATGGATACAAGCTCGAGGTGGCCCCCATAACACCCACTTCTTGGTATTCATGCCCATGCAGAATCCCATCTCCTTGAGATTGGGCAGGACCTGTGACTTACGTCTAAACAACAGGATACAGCAAAGGTGATGGGATGTATGTGATTACCTGTATATGATGATGTGGTTACATCACATAAGACTGTAGTACCCGGGAACTTCCCTGGCAGTCCAGTGGTTAAGACTCTGAGCTTCCACTGCAGGGGGCACCGGTCCAATCCTTGGTCAGGGAACTAAGATCCCACGTGCTGCATGGCGTGGCCAAAAAAAAAAAAAAAAGAGAGATTGTAGCACCCATCTTACTAGATTCTCTCATTCCCTTGTTGGTTTTGATAAAGCAGGTGGCCATGTTGCAGCCCACCTGAAAATGGCCTCTAGAAACTGAGGACAGGTGACAGCCAGCAAGAAAATGAACCCTCAATCCTGTACGTGCAAGGAACTGAATTTGGCCAAGTGCTGCATGAACTTGGAAGTGGACCCTTCCCCAGCTGAGCCTCCGGATGAGGCCTCAGTCCTGGCCTGCACCTTGATTGCAGGCTTGCAGAGGACCCAGCTAAGCCATGCCAGGATTCCTGATCCACAAAAACTGTGAGATAATATGTGTTGTCTCACACTGCTGCATTTGTGGTAATATTGTTACACAACAGTAGATTAGGGCCTTCCATGGTGGCGCAGTGGATAAGAATCCACCTGCCAACGCAGGGGACACGGGTTCAAGCCCTGGTCCAGGAAGATCCCACATGCCGCAGAGCAATGAAGCCCGTGCGCCACAACTACTGAGCCTGCGCCCTAGAGCCCACGAGCCACAACTACTGAAGCCCGCGCGCCTAGAGCCCGTGCTCCGCACCAAGAGAAGCCACCGCAATGAGAAGCCCGTGCAGCACAGCGAAGAGTAGCCCCCGCTCTAGTGTAGCCCCCGCAACTAGAGAAAACCCACGCGCAGCAACAAAGACCCAACACAGCCAAAAATAAATAAATAAATAAATTTATTTTTTTTAAAAAGACCCAAAGCAGCCAAAAATAAAATTAAATCTTAAAAAAACACAATAGATTTAAATATATATATATACACAATATATACACATATATGACATAAATGATATATGTAAACACCCACACAATACACGTTAGGCCAAGCATGGTATGCATTCTCCCGACCACAATTTTTGGCCAGATAAGGGCACATGGCACAGGCTAAGCCAGTCAGACTCCTTCCCTGGGATTTTATATATGGAGGCAGGGAAAAGAGGAGTCTTCTCTTTCCTCTAGGCTTACTCAGATGGTAGGATGTAAGCCTTATGGTTGACAAAATCCATGCTCTCCTCCCACTGCACAGAGGAAGTGCTCCACAGCAGGACAGAATGCAGCTAGCTCACAAAGAGGAGACCTGAGCCACATTGAAAAAGAGACCAATTGACGTCATTTGAGTAACAGGACTCTGCCACACCTGAAGCCAGCCCATTCCTAGATTTCCCAGTTGCCTGAACCATTAAATTCCTTCTTTTGCTTCTTTTGGCTCCCCTTATCCACTCTGAGCTCCTGGAGGTCAGAGAATCTGCCAGCTTCCTCACAATATTTCCTATTATGGCCCAGCCCAGAAAGCTTTTCCAGAATAAGTGCAGTAAAAGGTGGCTGGATGGAAGAGGGCTATGTGTCAAGTGCCCAAGAAAGCACTCACTTATATGATCTTATTCAATCATTACTGTATCAGTTACGCAGTTTGGGCTGTGAGTAAAAGAAGACCCCAACAAAAAGTGGCTTAAGCCATATGAGGACTTATTAATTCACATAACAAGAGTTCCAGGGATACACCAGGCTGTGGGCATGCTTTCCTGTGATTCTCATGGCTCCTTCCTCCTTGCTATTGGCTCCAACGTCAGGCCAGTATAAAGGTGGCTGCAGCATCGCATGCAGACCCGGCAATGTCCAGGGCAAGAAGAGCAACCATCTACCTTTTCCTTACCTGTCTTTTTTCCCTTCAGTCATCTTTTTAAGTGAAATTATACACACACATAATTTGATTAAGTTTAGTTTTTGTGTTTTGGGAGGGAAAATTGATGTTATTCTTTATCTTCTGCAGTTCACACACACCTTGTCCTTTGATCAGTTTCAGTGTATTCTCTAGTAGAGAGAGTCTCTAATTCAGGGGTTCTCAAAGTGTGGTCTGGACCAGCAGCATCACCATCACCTGGGTACCTGTTTGAAACGCAAAATTCTTGAGCCTTCCCTCCCCCAGCCTACAGAAACTCTGAGAGCAGGGCCTGACAGTCTTCAGGTGATCCTGATGCATGCTCAAGTTTGAGACATACTCTCTAATTTATTTATCTATTCCCCTGGGGGTGGACATTCAAGTTGTTTCCAATTTCTTGTTACTAAAACTCATGCTATGATACATCCCTTTATATGTGTTTTTGTGTCCTGTGAGAACACTTCTTCTCTCTCAAAATTTTCTTGGTTAATTTTTCACATTCGCTCTTCCAGATAAACTTTAGAATGTTTCTAAATTCCAATCTCAGTGGTATTGCATTGTATTTATACTTTAATTTAGGAAGGATTGACATCTTGACAGTATTGAGTTTTCCCATCAAATATTGAAATTCTACAGGATTTTAAGTATAGTTCACATAATTATATGTAATTTAGGCATGCTTTGTTATGATCCCAAATATAACAACTGCAGGAGATATTATTATAATGGTCTCCTTTCCCTGAATTTTATGAAACTAAGAATATAATTGTAAAGGGTCAAGCGTATGATCATCCTATTCTTCTTGGGATAGTCTCATTTCTTATGTTGGCCTCTCAGTTGTGATTCAGTTAAGCCTATGTCTCTTTTGGGGAGCAAAGAAACCTTTCTTAGAAATCACCTCCCAACAGACTTCTCCCCATGTTTCACTGGCTACAGCAATTTTAAAACATGCCCCCCGCCAATTCTTCCATATTCTTCTCATCAAGAGGTGAGGTCTGTGCCCTCCCCTTGAATCTGAGCTTGGTGACTGCTTGCCCAATAGAACAGGACAAAATGACACTGTGCCAGCTTCCAGGCCCAGACCTTAAGAAATGACAGCTTCTCTTTCCTGCCTCTTGGGACCCTTGTTCTGGGAACCCAGCATCCATGTCTGAAGAAGTCCAAGCAAGGAGGAATGGAGGCCCTTGGCCCACAGGCTAGGCTGAGTGACCGGCCCACAGCCAGCCCCAACTTCCAGCCGTGTGATTGATCCTCTAGCTCCACTCAAACTGCCCAGTTGATACCACGTGAAACCTAGATGAGCCATCCCACTGATTCCTGCCCCAATCACAGATGTATTGAGCAAAAGAAATGATTGTTGGGACTTCCCTGGTGGCACAGAGGTTAAGAATCCGCTTGCCAATGCAGGGGACACAGGTTTGAGCCCCAGTCCAGGAAGATCCCACATGCTGCGGAGCAACTAAGCCCGTGCGCCACAACTACTGAGCCTGCGCTCTAGGGCCTGCGAGCCACAACTACTGAGCCCACTCGCCTAGATCCTGTGCTCTGCAGCAAGAGAAGCCACTGCAATGAGAAGCCCACGCACTGCAACAAAGAGTAGCCCCTGCTCACCGCAACTAGAGAAAGCCCACGCAGCAACAAAGACCCAACATAGCCAAAAATAAATAAAAAAGGAAATGATTGTTGTTGTTTGAAGTGTCAAGGTGGCTTTTTAGGCAGTTGTGCCAATGGTGCAGTATGTTTCAACGCCTAAACCAATCACTGACAAGGGGATAAGGACTTAAATCTTCTGGAACCCTCCCCCGGAGGCTGGGACTGGGGCTGGAGCTCGGTTCCCCTTCCCTGAGCCGGGGACAAAATTAGAGTCATGCAAGGACAAAGAAATGCCTGCTGGTGGGTGACCAACAGCATCTTCTGTGGATGTTAGGTCCAGTGAGATGAGGTAACTAGCCCGAGGTCCCACAGCTAGTATGTGTCAGGGCCAGGCTTTGAACTCAGCCTGTCTCCCAGACATCAGGAGCAAGGCTGAAACTATTAGTGCCCATAACCTCTCCTACTCCCCCTCTGAGAATTTCCTCCAGTGTCCCCTGCTCTACAAAGCCTTCCTGGATGCCATTTCCCCATGGACACACCTCCCATATAACACACATCACAGTATATTCTCATCATGTGCCTATACGGCTACCCCCAATAGGATACAATATCCCACAAGGTGGGGCCTTTTTTTCTGTCTCCCCCAGGGCGTAATGGGGGGGCTTGGCAGAGAGGAGGGAATAGGCACAGTGGAGTCTTATCTTTTGTGGGGTTAGAGTCATTACTTAAAGTCAACATCCAGTATAGTCAAAATTACCCCTAGTGGGGGACTTCACTGGTGGTCCCGTGGTTAAGAATCCACCTTCCAGGACTTCCCTGGTGGCGCAGTGGTTTAGAATATGCCTGCCAATACAGGGGACATGGGTTTGAGCCCTGGTCTGGGAAGATCCCATCCCACATGCTGCGGAGCAACTAAGCCCGTGCACCTCAGCTACTGAAGTCCGTGCGCCTAGAGCCCGTGCTCTATAAGAGAGGCCACCGCAATGAGAAGCCTGTGCACAGCAACAAAGAGTAGCCCCCCCTCGCCACAACTAGGGAAAGCCCACATAAAAAAAAAAAAAAAAAAAAGAGTTCACTTTCCAATGCAGGGGACACGGGTCTATCCCTGGTCAAGGAACTAAGGTCCTACATGCTTCAGGGCAACTAAGCCGGGGCAACTAAGCTGGGACAACTAAGCCCACGCTCTGCAACTAAGCCCATGCGCCACAACTAGAGAGCCCGTGCACCGCAACCACTGAGCCCACACACCACATCTAGAGAGAAGCCCACATGCTGCAACTAAGACCCGAAGCAGCCATAAATAAATAAATTAATTAAATAGTTGAAAAAAAATATTACCCCTAGTGGGCCTTTAAAATTTGCCCAGCAAGTCAGTATACATGGTTTTCTATATACAACTCTGAACAGTAATATACATGTATAAATGGATGTACTAATATGTAGGATACAAGAAAGAGTACATTTTCAAATGTATTCAGTATTTTTAATTAAAAATATTTTGAGTGTCTATACACATAATTAAATGCACATGAGATAAGCATCACTGTAAATGCTTGATAGAAGAAGATATCAGTCATTAAAGACACAAAGGGATGGGTCTGGCCCATCTTCTCATCTTTCCCCTCAAACCTCTCCCCTGTCGGCCCAGCACTGTTTGTCTTTCTCTTGTGCCTGAAATTTCCCCACTTGAGTCACTGAGCACCAAGGCACACAGGTCAAGTGTCCCAAAGACCACGGTTATGAGCGGCACACCAGTACCCGATATGTGTTCTAACCTTTCTGGTTGACTATTACCAAGGATTGTAATGAAAGGTCACCTAGCTGACCCCTCGGACACACCAGGAGCCACACCTGGAAGATGTGTTGTGTGTGCGCATGCACGTGTGGGCTTGCACATGCTTGTGCACTTACATACATGGGTACTTGTGAAAAGCTGCTTCACTAAAGACCTGGCCCTTCTGTATGTTCCTAAGAGATGCCACCAAGGGGTCCTGCAGGCAGAGCTGGCACGAATGCCAACCCCAGGAGCCCCAGTCCCATGAGCCAAGGGGAGGGAAGGCTAAGGGAACCACTTGTGAATCTGGCTTAGAGGGCTCCGGATTTGAATCCTGTACCCTAGAATGTGCTTGCGGATGTTGCAGGGGAGGAGAATTGTTATTCTTCACTTGATCTCTTCCTATGTTGTCACGGCAAGTGTTTTTTCTTCATCATCTTAAAAGCTTAATAACATGTTTTTTTTTTTTTTTTTTTTTTTGCGGTACGCGGGCCTCTCACTGTTGTGGCCTCTCCCGTTGCGGAGCACAGGCTCCGGACGCGCCGGGTGAGCGGCCATGGCTCACGGGCCCAGGCGCTCCGCGGCATGTGGGATCTTCCGGGGCCGGGGGACGCCCGCGGGC
>NC_041224.1:43960592-43966746 GCF_002837175.3 Physeter macrocephalus
GCTCCGGACGCGCAGGCTCAGCGGCCATGGCTCACGGGCCCAGCCGCTCCGCGGCATGCGGGATCTTCCCGGACCGGGGCACGAACCCGTGTCCCCCTGCATCGGCAGGCGGATTCTCAACCACTGCGCCACCCGGCAAGCCCATAACATTTTTAAAAGGATTTTTTTTTAAGAATTTGAAATTTTTGGTCTCATCCTTCCCAAATAAATGTAAACTCCTTTGACAGGTGGGTGGGGGTCCCCATCTGCAGCACCTCCCTGGAGTCCAGTGAGAACTGCCCTTCTGCCCTTCAGAGCCCTCGGAACATGTCGGCCCTGGACTGGAGTCTGTCACTGACCAGCGGAGAGGTAGTGCTGGCTTCCCCTGAGCTTCAAGTGCAGGTGCGCACGGCCCAGGGTTCAGAGCAAAGAGGGAATCGTCTCGGAGGGCTCTGATTCTTGCCCCTCAGAGCCTCTGGGAACTGCGGAGACAGTCCTGACAAGGGAAGCCTGGGGAAGGGGACCTGGGGGCACCTGGGGGGGGGGTGTCCCCTACCTTCTCTCCTCTCCTGCCCTTCTCTCCTCCTCTCTTCCGGGGTCTCTTTCCATGTCTGTCTGTAGGTCTCTCTCTGACTCTCTCCACCTGTGTCAGGCTTGTCCCCTGTGTCTCTCCCCATCTCTCTCCTCTGTCTCCACCACCATCCCCAATCTCCCTTGTATCTCTCTCTGATTTCCTCGCTGTTTCTCTCTGTGTATCCGCCTGATTCTCCCTCTCTTTCTTTCTTTCTTTCTCTTCTTCTCCTCTCTGTCTCTCTCCCTCTCGGTCTCCTCCCCCTCTCCATTGCCCCCTCTGGAGGACGATCTGTGTTGTGGGATCATGCCAAGCCCAAAGGGAAGGTCAGGGCACCCTGCAGAGACCAGCACAGACTGCCATTAACCTGTCACTTCTGCCTCCAGTGGGGAAAACAGTGGGGCTCAGGAAAGGCGAGGAATTGCAGTCATTGGAGATGGGACATCTCAGCTGGGGCTGACAACTGAAAGCAGAAGCCACCCAGTCAGAGGGCTGCAGACTGCAGACGTGCACCAGGGCACCGAGGACAAGTAGAGTGGGTTTCTGGACACCAGCCCACATTACAGACTGTTTTGACTTCTGGGCCGGGGGGCACATGTGCATAGGGAGAATCTGCACCGGTGGCCACATTCAAGCCTCCCTTGCCTGCAGTCTTGGGAACTGAGGATGGGGGATCTCAGTGAGGTCAGAAGCAAAGGTCTCAAACTCAGCAGCCTGAGGGCCATGTATCCCATCACCACTCTGCCACCCAGTGGCTCTAAAATAGGAATCTACATTTTTTAATTGGCAAATTTCACATTTTTTAACATCTTTATTGGAGTATAATTGCTTTACAATGGTATGTTAGTTTCTGCTGTATAACAAAGTGAATCAGCTATACATATACATATATCCCCGTATCTCCTCCTTCTTGCGTCTCCCTCCCACCCTCCCTATCCCACCCTTCTAGGTGGTCACAAAGCACCAAGCGGATCTCCCTGTGCTACGCGGCTGCTTCCCACTAGCTATCTATTTTGGTAGCACATTTTTTGGTAGCTACAGAAAATGGTAGCACATTTTTTTTTTTTTTTTTTTTTTTTTGTCTGCGTTGGGCCTTTGCTGCTTTGTGCAGGCTTTCTCTAGTTGCGGTGAGTGGGGTCTAGTCTTTGTTGCGGTGCTCGGGCTTCTCATTGCGGTGGCTTCTCTTGTTGCAGAGCACGGGCTCTAGGCGCGCGGGCTTCAGTAGTTGCAGCATGCGGGCTCAGTAGTTGCGGCGAGTGGACCCTAGTGCGTGCGGGCTTCAGTAGTTGTGACTCGCAGGTTCTAGAGTGCAGGCTCAGTAGTTGTGGTGCACGGGCTTAGTTGCTCCGCAGCATGTGGGATCTTCCTGGACCAGGGCTCAGAACCCTTGTCCCCTGCGTTGGCAGGTGGATTCTTAACCACTGTGCCGCCAGGCAAGTCCCAAAATCTAAGTTTCCTCTTGAGGACCTGGCAACACTGGGCTATGGCTGACCAGCAGTGTCCCTGGCAGACCATTGCACACTCCTCTGTCCTGCTGGCCCCTTCTCCTTGAACCTGGATACCTCCTCAGTTACCTGCCTGCCTCTGTAAGCTCAGGAATGTGTTGCCTGTGACAGCAGAGAGTTCTCTGGGCAAGAGTAGGGGCCCAAGTGCTACCACCAACTTATCGTGTGACATTGGGCAAAGCATGCCAGCTCTGGGCCTCAGCTTTTCCATCTGTAAAATGGGAGATTGGATGAGCCCAGCAGTAAGACTCACCTTTTGGAGCATCTGATGAAAGCTATGGACCCTCTCCCTAGAGAAAAGGACCTGTGCATAGATTTGCCTACCATTTGAGAGGCTCACATGCCCCTCCCCCTGGGGGGCAGGGATGCCAGGCTAAGAACCCCTGCTGAGCACCAACGTTCCTTCCCCCTTTGCCTCAGCTGCCTGAGTCTGGGTCCAAGCAGACCCAGTCTCTCAGACCTGACTGGCCAGGGCCACCCCTCCTCTGGGCGAGTGGGGACTCTCTGGATCCCCAGTGGCTGTCCCAGCCAGGCTGACAGCCGCCCATCGATATGCAGGAGGGGTCTGGGCTGGCGCTGGATTAGCATAACGCACTCCAGGAGGTAAAGGCCCACCAGGCGGCCTCTGTGTGCAGCGCCTGCCTTTGTCCTGGCCCCAGGACCAGGTTAGGACGGCCCAGGCGGCTCATACACTTTTGACTGCCAGATGAAAGGGGGCGACATAAAAAGGCTGCCTGGGCTGAGTATGGGGGCGCTTTGTGTCTCTCCAGACGGAGTTACAGGCGTCTGTGAAACGTCAATTACAGCTGAATAAAGACGTCTGCTCGGTCCAGACATGCCTCCTTTCAGCTGGGGAGGTGTTTCCAGGCCAGGCCTGGGATGCTTTGGCAACCTAATTTGGCGATTGTGACTCTATAAGCGGCCCTGGCATTCATCATGCCCAGGGAGGATGGGAACAGGCTGGGCTGGCCTGACCTAGCTCTGGGAAGTGTCCTGGAATGTGGGGTGGGGTAGGGCTGGGAAGAGAAAGGAACAACTCACCTCCCTTCCTTTCTCCCCAGGCCAGGCCAGGGAGGGGGGAAATCTGGGAACTACACAGTCCCCCTGTATCAGCCAGGCCCCCTTCCCAGGCCTTTGTCGATGCAAGGTGGCCCCGTGCCTCTAGCAGCTACTGGGTGGAATTAGTGTTCACTGATCCTTTCTCCTGATGGGCTAGTGTGAAGCACTGTTGAGGGGACAGGATTAGGAGAGCCTAAGGTTCAAGTGCCAGGGTGACCAGAGATGCTGAACCCTGATGTCACTGAGCCACCGGTCCAACCCGGGGATCACCACCCTCTTACTGTGTGAGATGAATAGGCCTGCATTTGTTTAAGGCCCTGTCCTGTCCATCAGGCTGTCAGTTACTTGCAGCAGAAACAATCCTACCTGACACAGTAGGACAGCCCAGGGCTCCTATTCCTGGGCTTGCACTTTCAGAGTGACTGAAGGGGTTGTGCCTCTCAGAACTTCCTTGAGGGGAGGTGACATAGCCATGGTGGGCTGTGAAGACCTGGGACAGAGCAATGATTCTGGGCATAGTGAGCCAGGCTGTCCCTTCCCAGATGGTGGTGGCTCGTGAAGTGCCCTCGCCCAAGGAGACCTGATCTCTGGGGGTCTTGGGCAGCAAAGGCATTTCCTGAGGACCCCCATGCTTCCTGGGACACCTGTCCTGACACTTGCCCAGCAGGACTAGGGGACTAGACAACTGACCCTTTGGCCACCATGTGTCATGTCCTGAGTGAAAGCCGGTGAGCTGCCTCTTATAGGAGTACAGAGCAGAAACGGCCATAATAATAACTCTCCTGCTTACTGAGCACCTCTCGTGCACCTCTTGTGTTTTTCATGCACAAACACCTCAAAAAGCCCCTCAAAGCTGAGAGGTGGCCCCCTCGGCGCTGTGGGGACGAGCACAGCTGCTGGGCCACCCTGACGGGTGTGATCCTGGCTCTGCCACTTACCAGCTGTGGGACCTTAGCAAGCCAGTCGATTTCTCTGGGCCTCAGTTTGCAGACCTGCCAATGTTGATGACACATCCTAGAAGAGCACTTGGCACACCAGGAGCAAGCAGCAGGGCTGGGCTTTGTGTCAGTGTGGTCTGACCCCTGAGCTCAAAGGCTCACTACTTCTCACAGTCCCAAGGGATATGGAGCTTCATTCCCCACTTGGGTCTAGGCAGTGGGAGGTGATGGCCTGGGATGGATGAGCCCAGTTCTCTCGGTTCTTCCAGCCCTCCCTCTGAGTTCCCACTCACCCCTCCTCAGTGCCTTGGTCCTGACTGTGGCTGAGGGGGCATCCCTGACTTGCATATTGGCCCAAGCAAGGCCTATGTGCCCAGGTGTGCCTGTGTGCATGTAAGCACATGTTGTTTGGCTGTGTGTATGTGGTTGTACGTGGGCCTGTGCCATGGTCACGTACGGCTGGAGCAGAGGCCTCGAACCACCCTGATGTTCCTAAGTGCAAGACAAAGGTGGGCCCATACCTGGATTATGGGGTGAGTCCCAACATGAGACCAGCTGAGTAAGAGGCCAAGGAAGCTGGGGGTATCCCTGAGGAAGGAAAGGGAGCTGCAGGTCTGCACCACCTCCACCCCTGGATGCCCCTGCAGACAGGCCACAGGTGGTGTCACCTGACCTACACCTCCCACAAGAGCGGGCACCTAAGAGAACCCACAGGGGTGGTGACATTTGTATGAGCCTGTACCACACCACCAAGAGCATTTCAGATCATTCATATTTAAGTTTTTACAAAAGCTGATATTCTCACCTAGTATAAAACTAAAAAGGTTTGCTGTGAGAAGTCTCCTTCATGTCCTGTCTCCCATCTGCCCTGTTCTCATGACTCCCTAAAAAGGTAATAACTGTTATTCATTTTTTTTGTATCCTTCCAGAGTTTCTGTATACATCAACACGCCCATACAAACTTGTATTCTGATTTTTCCCTCATTTTACACAGCTTCGTAGGATGACATTAATCAGTCCTCTCTTGAGGCTCATTTGCCTTGTTTCAACCTTTTGCTTTTACAAATGTCACTGCAACAAATAACCTTGCTCATAAGTCATTTCTCACAAGTGTGAGCATATCTATAGGACAAATTCCCAGAAGGGAGACCGCTGGGCCAAAGCTTATATGCCTTTGTCATTTTGCTATATCTTGTCCTTCATGGGCTGGGTGCCACCCCCTACCCACAGTATGTGGCTGATAGGATCTTAGTGAGGATGGATCACTGAGTAGTTAGACGCACCCATCGTGGCTTGGCCAGCAGAGCACTGGCCTGTCAGCCTTCCCAGCCGGTGCTCTCATGCAGAGATAGTCCATGACCACACAGGGCAGCCCTGCTCACACTTGTATCTGCTGTATTTCTCCCCTGCCTCTTCCTCTGAAACCATTACAAAGGAGGGGACGCCCCTGCCAACCACCAACACCACACACACATACACAAGTCGGTTCTGGAAAATGCAGCAGCAGAGCCCTACAGGAAGAAGTACATCTGCCCATGTTTACTCATTGAACAAATCCATGAGCATCTACCGTGGGCCTGGCATCCTCCTAAGTGCTGTATGTGTGATATGTGATCTTGGCCACTTCCCTTAACCTCTGGGCCCCAGCAATCTCTTGAATAAGATGACAGGTATGGACGTGTGGCTTCCAAGTCTCCTAGTGCTAATGAGGTACCATCTCCAAATCATGTGGTCAGTCCATGTATGTATCAAAGGGAGGAAAGGCTTGGAAAACACTTCTTGGGCCGATAAATGTTGGTGCTTTGTAGAATGCAAAGCATTTTCTGGGCCACTTTCACATCCTTCTTAGGTGGCTATTGTGAACATTGAATGAGATCGTTACTAAAGAGCTGGACACATTAGAAGTGCTCAACAGGGACTTCCCTGGTGGTCCTGTGGCTAAGACTCCGTGCTCCCAATGCAGGGGGCCTAGGTTCAATCCCTGGTCAGGGAACTAGACCCCACGTGCCGCAACTAAGAGTTCGCATGCCGCAACTAAAGACCCCATATGCCGCAACTAAAGATTCTGCATGCCACAACTAAAAAAAAAAAAAAAAAAAAAA
>NC_041224.1:43966978-43983503 GCF_002837175.3 Physeter macrocephalus
AAATAAATAAATATTAAAAAAAAAATAAAGTGCTCAGCAAACGTTATCTGCTTTCCCGGGAGTTTCCAAGAGTGCTTGCGCTGCCACCCAGGGTCAGGCTTGGAGGCAGACCCTCCCGGAGGCCCCAGCCAGGCCACTGGCAAGTGCGGCACTCAGAGCAGGGCCCCACGTGCTCTCCAAGGCGTCTGGACAGGCCGGGAGGCAGACGGGACGAGTGACAGCTGGGAAGGTTTAATTGCTCCTCAGTGGCTTGGGAGTACCTCCCTCCCTTGCCAACGATCTGCATTTCAATGTGAGAAGAGTGGAAAGTAGGATGCTGCTCAAAGGGGTTACAATGATTAATCATTTAAAAAGCAAGATCTTAATTACAGGCCGCAATTTTTGCTATTTAAGGAGTCCATTAGTTGCCAGAAAGAAGAAGAAAAAATTATCACAGGTTATTCTCCTCCGAAAGTAGAGAGGGGGGAGGGGCGGTGGGGGAGAATCAGCTGCCTCTCCAAGATGGGGTTGGGGGCAGGGTCCCAGCCCAGGAAGAGGCCTGGCCAGCAGCAGGACGGGCCCTGTGTGGTGTGGGAGTGAAGTGAGAAAGACGCTTCCTGGAGGCCTGGCAGGGGGGGGGGGTGGGGGTGGGGGTGGGGGAGGTGCAGGGGGTGGTTGAGAGCTGGAACCTCCTGTCCTTCTCTCTCCAGCTCTGGCCTGGCTGGAATCCCGCCTGTGGGAGCCCCTGGAGGCCTCCTCTTGGGCATGGCAGCTGTTGGTCAGCCCCTCCCCCCACCTCAATGACCCCCCTGACCCCACCCTGCTCAGGATGTGAGGTTAATTGCCAGGCCTTCCCCTCTGACCCCTCTGTGGGTTTTAGTCCTGTCTGTTTTCTCAGCCCCCAGGGTGTATAAAGGAGACTGGGGGGTGGGTGTGGGTGTTGGGAGTGAGATAAAAAGCAACCCAACCTCTTTAGCGGATTAATTTACTGAGCCTCAGGGGGCTAAAAGATCAAGAGACCAAGCCTCCACCCCTACTCCCCACCCCTGCCCTGCGGCCCCAGAGGCTCTCTTGGCAAGGGATGTGGACATCTTCCCCGCCCTGGTCACCTTGAAGCCAGGGCACCATCCCACCTCTAAGAAAGGCAGTGCTGCCTGACCCTGAATTCTGGATCTGCAGATCCAAGCCTCCTCTTGAGCTGTGACTGGCAGCTCCTGAATCCCAGAAAACAGCCCCTGAAACAAAGGGGCTCCACCAGTGCAGGACCAGTCACAGGAATGCAAGAAACCCAAATCAAGATGATCGTGTGCATGATGGTACAAGTGCCATCAAAATTAATAACTCAGATGAGTCAAGAATAAGTGTGAGCTGGAACCAGGCCCCAAACTAGCCTTATTCCTATGATACCATAGATTTAAAATAAGTTTGCAAACAAGTCACAGAGTTTACCAGCCTACCTAGAGGAAAGGTTTATTCCCTGCAAAGCCTCCTTGATATTGAGAGTAAAAGAAATGAAATCACTTCTCTAAACTGTCCCTCCTGTCAGACTGATTAAGTGCCTCTGTGTGTGTGTGTGTGTGTGTGTGTGTGTGTGTGTGTGTGTGTGTGTCCATCAGCCTCACTGTTCTAACATTTAGGCCCCCAGAGGGCAGGCCGCTAAATCGGATTGAATGATAATCCCAGGGATTTCTGGGGGAAGGTTGGGGCACAGACTCACAATATGGGTTTGAATTCAAAATACCAAAACTGGTTTCATGGTGACTCTGTTGACAATAGTTCCCCAGAACTATGAAATGAGATTTATCATTTTTAGAGTGACATTGTAATGGTCAAAATTATTTGCATTGCCTCAACTTGAAAGACATAGTAAATAGTGACTTAGGCAACCTATGGACATGATTTCAGTATCCTATTTGAAGCTATGTATGAATATTTTTTACTCACTGAAGCTCTACCTTAGATGTCCTGTATTCAAGGTAAAACAATCCATGCACTGGGGGAGTAGAGTGCTTTACAAGCCGAGAAGCACTGTTCCCAAGGGATTCAGTGCAAGAGTTTTACAGAGCATTAGAAGCTCCAATATTCAAACAGGGCATGACTGGCAAGGGGGCCAGGGATTTCTGTATAAGGCGAGCAGGTCCTATTTTCTAGGATAAGGTAAGCTAGCCAAAGCTGAGTTGGAGGACTGTAGTTGGTGTACGTTAGGTTTCCTTGTCAGTGAGGTTATTTCCCCTGAAGGCCAGCTGGTTTAGGTTTTGATTTGTGACATAAGCTGGGCCACTGGGGCAGCCTCCATTTTGTGGGTCCCACCTGATGGAAGAAATACCGAGGCATGTCATTTAGAAACCAGGAGCTTAGATAGTAAGAACTTGTCTCTGCAATATGCACAATGACGCAAAAAGACAGTCCGTTGATCTGGGAAAGCTAACGAACCATATAATTTGAGTTGGGCTTGAATGATCTCATTACCTACTCAAAAAAAGCCAGAATGAATCCTGAAGTCAAAAAATGATCCAAATTTCTGCAAACTAGACTAGTCTATGTCGTCCTCACAAGGTACACATCGTGATCACACAGAGAAGAGACTGAGAGAGTGTATGCGCGGGGTGTGTGTTTGTGTTTCTAGAAGTAGGGAAACGGTGGAGGGGAATGTTTGATAGGAGTCATTTTGTCCATTAGATTATCTACTGTTTTCTGGCAAAATAAAACCCTGAAGGGAGGAGAGGTGTGAAACACCACAGTATGTTGGGAGAGTAGGACCACTCTGATTGGGTCAGACCCTTAGCTGTGAGGTATTGTAACAACATGAGAGAAGAAGAAAGAGTAATCCCTTGCCCGGCTGGAGGGGGGGGGGGGGGGGTGGGGGTGGGGGTGGGGGAGGTGCAGGGGGTGGTTGAGAGCTGGAACCTCCTGTCCTTCTCTCTCCAGCTCTGGCCTGGCTGGAATCCCGCCTGTGGGAGCCCCTGGAGGCCTCCTCTTGGGCATGGCAGCTGTTGGTCAGCCCCTCCCCCCACCTCAATGACCCCCCTGACCCCACCCTGCTCAGGATGTGAGGTTAATTGCCAGGCCTTCCCCTCTGACCCCTCTGTGGGTTTTAGTCCTGTCTGTTTTCTCAGCCCCCAGGGTGTATAAAGGAGACTGGGGGGTGGGTGTGGGTGTTGGGAGTGAGATAAAAAGCAACCCAACCTCTTTAGCGGATTAATTTACTGAGCCTCAGGGGGCTAAAAGATCAAGAGACCAAGCCTCCACCCCTACTCCCCACCCCTGCCCTGCGGCCCCAGAGGCTCTCTTGGCAAGGGATGTGGACATCTTCCCCGCCCTGGTCACCTTGAAGCCAGGGCACCATCCCACCTCTAAGAAAGGCAGTGCTGCCTGACCCTGAATTCTGGATCTGCAGATCCAAGCCTCCTCTTGAGCTGTGACTGGCAGCTCCTGAATCCCAGAAAACAGCCCCTGAAACAAAGGGGCTCCACCAGTGCAGGACCAGTCACAGGAATGCAAGAAACCCAAATCAAGATGATCGTGTGCATGATGGTACAAGTGCCATCAAAATTAATAACTCAGATGAGTCAAGAATAAGTGTGAGCTGGAACCAGGCCCCAAACTAGCCTTATTCCTATGATACCATAGATTTAAAATAAGTTTGCAAACAAGTCACAGAGTTTACCAGCCTACCTAGAGGAAAGGTTTATTCCCTGCAAAGCCTCCTTGATATTGAGAGTAAAAGAAATGAAATCACTTCTCTAAACTCTGTTACTTTACTATGTTTTGTGGTGGTTGTTATTTTGTTTTGTTTTGGTTACTCCTAGGGCAAAAGCTTCATTTAACGTAGTGTGTGTGTGTGTGTGTGTGTGTGTGTGTCCATCAGCCTCACTGTTCTAACATTTAGGCCCCCAGAGGGCAGGCCGCTAAATCGGATTGAATGATAATCCCAGGGATTTCTGGGGGAAGGTTGGGGCACAGACTCACAATATGGGTTTGAATTCAAAATACCCAAACTGGTTTCATGGTGACTCTACCCTGGCCCCTGCCTCCTCCATCCTCAGACCCCACCACCACCCAGGAGAGGGAGCGTGTCTGTCCCTTTAACTGTCAGGTTCCCCACCTCCCGGGAGGTAGGCACACAGACCCTCACCCATCTTCTCCAACCATCCCTCTACTCCAATGCTGATTAATTTCAGGGTTGGGCACCCAAACCCGGCTGGACCACATTATTTCTGATGTTGGATCTCTTCACTGGTCCCTGCCTTGAAGCCACAGTAATCAGCAGCTTTTAGCTTGTCACTCTCCTGACACTCTTTACTTAGACCAGGAAATGGCAAATGTGATGGAAATAGAACTTTATTATCTGTTTCATTCTTTCCAAGAGAGGAGGGTTGGAGGATGGAGAGGAGGGCCTGGCATCCGGAAGCCATGTCTGCCGGTGATGCTCAGACCATGGGGCAGATGGATGGTGGATCTTAGCCCAGGCCCCGGGGCCTACCAGCAGCACCTCCACACACATTACCTACCCAGGTTCCTCATGGGCAACTGGGGATGCAGATTCATGCCTGCCTCAGAGATCTGCTGAATATCCATGCCTGGAAAAGTGCTCTAACCCCAGGGAGTCCTGGAGGGTTTCAGACGCCAGGCTGCCTCTCTCCTGATAGGGCCTGCACCCCAGCTCAGCTGCCAGCCCAGACAAGTCTTGTGTGAAAATTAGGAAAAGGCGCCCCCTCTGGGCAGCGCTTGCAGGGCATACAGCTTGGGGATTGAGTGCAGGCTGGATTTTAAACCCACTTCCCCACTTGGTCTTCATGACAAGCCCTAAAACAGTTTATCTTACACCGGGGGAAACTGATGCTCCCAGCACACAGCTGCAAGGGGCCTCCCAGGGCCTAGAACCCTACATGTTCTAGGGTTCAACATCTAGAGATGTTGTTCTACATCTCCTGGTAGGCTGCCAACCCACTCCCACAAAGACGTAGAGGAGCATCAGGATCCAGCAAGGAGAGGGAACTGATGACCCCCAGACAGCCCAAGAACCCCTGTCCCCAGCAGTCTGGGGAGCCCCAGACCCTGGACAAGGGGACGGCAGGAGCCAAAGAGAGGCCAGTAGCTTTTATTAATACCAGACACTGCTTTCTGTTTGTGTGAAGCTTTCCCATTGTCAAAGCACGTTCACATCCAGGATCTTGTCTGAGCCCCTCAAACCAGCATGCCGGGGACCCAGGGCAGGACCACATTGTCCATTTTACAGGAGCAGCCCAGAAGCTCAGGGAATGAGACTCACACATCTCTTGACAAAGCTGAGGCTAGGACCCAGCGCTAGTTTGAGAAGATCCTGGAGCCCGTTGGGCTGGGACTTAGTCCCTGATGGAATCGGGGATCTGGTGCCACACTCTGGTGAGAGAAGCATCCCAGATCCCCCCCTGCCTCTCCACGCAGACCCAGTTCATTTACCTCACATTTTCTCAGAGGTGGAGCGTGTGATAGAAGACTTGGCAGGAAAGTGCCTAACCTCCCTGGGTCTCGGTTTCTTCACCTGTGGAAGGGGCTTAATAATAGCATTTATTATTAATTATTAGTAATAGAACCCAAAGGGTCATGGTGAAGAGTCGCTGAAGTGTTGTGTGTAATGCATTTTCCACTATATCTTGCGCACAGGGTACACTCATTACACTCATTAGATAGTAGCAATTTGTATTATGGGCCTAGACCCGGGGATGCAGCTGGGAGGGGACGCATGGGCTCCGCCCCCACCCCCGAAGCCTTGTGTCCCCTGGCGGAGAGACAGCACATCATGTGAGGGTGCGGTGAGGCAAGGCCCGTGTAAGGGGAAGCCCGAAGGAGGGGCAGCTAACTCAGCCACTGGGGCCTCTAAGCCTTGGTGCGTGCCCAGGAGCAGTCCAGGCAAAGAAGGAGAACTAAGTTCTGGCCGGAAGAAACAGCAGATGCCGAGGCGGGTCTGCTCAGGGCACGGCAGCAGCTCAGTGCAGCTAGAGCAAGGGACGCGTGGAAGGATGGAGAGGCCGGCTCCTAATAGGCCTGTGTGAGCCCTGCTGGGGAGTTTGGATTTCTGGGGGCGATGGGGATAGGGGCACAGCTGAGCTCAGAGACTGGGAGGGTAGAAGGAGAGAGAGGAAATGCGGTGGAGAGAGGTGACGGTTAGAAGAGAAGACGGGGTGGAGAGGGGCCAGGTTGCCAGGGGCACCCAGCTCTGGGGTGCAGAAAGTCTGGGTGTGTTAGGGAAATGGGTCTTCTTTTCTAATTCAAATGGAGATACCATGTAGGTTAGCTCTGGTGCTGCAGGGAACCCCCGTGAGCAATCTGGACCCAAGCCCTTGTCCCAGGAAGAAGTTGCCCCCAGTCTCCTGATAGCATCCTCTAGACTCTGAGCTCTCTTGGGCTGGAGACCCTGTATGGGAGATCCCCTGGTGGCCCTCCCTGAATCCTTTCCACCAACAGTCAAGAGCCCTAACTACCTATAGTCTAATGTTTGAACCCACAAAAGTCCCTTCCCTTATCTGGGCCTCAGTTTCCTCATCTGTCAAATGGACCAGTTTTCTTCCTCCTCTCAGGCCCTGAGGTTTGTACCCATTTAGTCTGGGATGCTCAGCAGGCCAGCAACAGGGGCTCCCTGCTGCCTGGATCCCTTAATTCCCCACCCCCAGGCATCCTGTGACCTATGAATGCAGGGGACACCATGTGAAAGGTAAGAACCTGGTTGCTGGACCAAGCACCCCCCGCTTCCCCTGCAAACCTGCTGCTTTGCCCCAAACTGGCTCAGCTGGGGTCAGACCCTCTAGGGCTGCAAGAGGCCCGAGCTTAGTGCCTTCCCTTGGCAGGGGTTAGGTCCTTGTCCTCCCACATCTGACAGGCCCCCTTCTGCTCCAAGGGACAGCCAGAGGTTGGGGATGTCTCTGGCTGCCTGCCTCCCTCCTTCTCGCCCCTTTCCCACAGCTGTGGCTGCACTCCCTCCTCTGCCCTGGGCTTCTGCCAATGCCGAATTCATGTGACATCTCAGAGGGAGGGCTCCTGGGTGGGCAGACAGATGGAAGGGGAGATGCTCTGAGCCCCCTACCCCCGTTCTCCCAGGATGCCCCTCTGCCCTCATTTGCAGGCTCTGAGCAAGCAAGACAGAGTCCCTGGGTGGAACTGAGGGGGCAGCACCTCCGGCAGGAGCAAGGTGTGTGATGGGGCTGCAGGACTGGGCTGGCAGAGGACAGTCTAGCATAACACAGAGGCCTCTGCTTGGCCTCAAGCAATCTCTGAGAGAGTCAGTGACCAGTGGGTCCTAAGCAGGAGAGAGCTGGAGCAGGTGATCCTAGCAGACCTCATGAACGGTCAGAGCCTGAGCAGACATGGCTTGAATGAATCTCTGCTCTTCTACTTCCTAGATGTGTGACCTTGGACAAGTAATTGGACTTTTCAGTGTTTCAGCTCCCTGGTCAAAATAAAAGGAAATAGTGATACCTATTCTTAAGGGTTGCTATCATGCAATAGGTACAAATGCCTAGCACAAGACCTAAAATTTAGTAGGTGCTCAATAAATGGTGCTATGATTCTTTTTATTCCAATGGACAAGTGGCCACATAGTACTTTAGTGCACTGGGCTTTGTGACCTTAGGCAAATTGCATCCCGTCTCTGGGCCATCTGTGAAATGAGGGGCTTGGAGGAGAAGAAACCCAAGGCTTCCTTCTGGTGTGAGCTATATGGTTTGTGGGCACTGTGGGTTGATGAGGGGAAGGCTGTGCTGACTATACCATTTATGAGCTTCAAATCCTGGGCCCCTGGAGATGTTTGGAGGTAGGAGAGAGTGGAGGAAGGGAGAAAAGGAGTAGAAGAAGAGAAGGAACGAGAAGGAAGTTTCAGCTGGGCTGCTCCCATCTGTGCAGAGGAGACCAGGAATGAGTTAGCTACCGGGATGCCTGAAGGACTTCTGGCTTGTGGGAGGTGGGCCATGGTGGGCTCTTCCTAGAGGGCTGATGTCCAGAGTCTGGCCCCTGGGGCTGCCCTTCTGGATTCCAGGGACAGACCACTAGACCTTGAGTCACTGCCTCCCCTGACCTAGAGCAAAACAGGTCGGGTGAGAGCCATTGGCCTATAGACGAGCCATTATCTCCCCCGCGGGCAGGCCCAGGGTGTGCTCATGCGCCCGGGGCAGTACCCCTGCTCTTCTTTGGAGGCGAGGGGCAGACAGAGAGGCAAGAGATCAAACCAGGGTAAAAGGCTTTTCTGGCTCTTTCCTGGAAGGACCAGAACCTTCCCACTAGGTAAAGGTGGCCACTCCCAGGGGATCGCTGGGGCTGGGTAGTCTGGACAGATGGGGCCAAAGCAGCCAGCCCCAGAGCAGGCTCTTTGGCCATGGCCATGTAGTTTGCCCCCCGGTTGGCATTCCTGCTCTCTCTCCTGAACTGTAGTAAAAAGCATGGCCTTAAGGATCAGAGACCCATGGCCTTAAATTTCACTTTTGAGCTGTGAGTCCTTGAGAAAGTCACTTCCTTCTCTCAGGCTTAGTTGTCTATAGGAAGGGGTACTACTGGGAGCACTGAACACCATTATATGAGGCCAGGGCTCGGCATATCAGTGATTCAAGGAGGAGGGGAGGCGGAGGTCAAGATGTCCTGCCTTCCTCTTCCTTTCTTTACTCTGTTCTTCCTCTGGCACAGGGCAGCCATGCATATGCTCATGGTGGGTGCAAGTCCCCACAGACAGGCCTCCGGCCCACTTCCCCACCCTACCCCACTTTCCAGCTGCCTCTTGGGGAGGCCCACACCCAGTGCATCCTCGGCTGCCTGCAAGTCAGCAAACCTTCCAAAAACACTTTGCAGCAGGTGAATGGAGCAAGCCGCATCTTCCTGGAGTCTCCCCCAGCGTTTAGCACGGGAACTGCTTGCTGTGTGTGTCCCGATGTGAGCACAGGAGGGACAGGGAGATGGTGGCCAGTGTGAATAGCCGGGCCCCAGGGGCAGGGGAGCCAATGCAGGCTAGATGAATGAACAGCTCTGGGACCCAGAAGTAGAAGGTCTGAGTCTCCGGCTGACTCACCGGAGCCTGGGAAACCCTCTCCCTGCTGGGCCACAGGCAGGGGTGGGAAGTCAGGGCCCGCAGGCTCTTTGTACCCATACAATCGCAGCCACTCTTCTGGATAAAGGGGTGAACAAAGGGGCCTTCGGAAGTGGCCACGCTGCTCAGCACCCGGGGAGGCCCCAGGAAGCCAGCTCTCACTTGCCGCCCACCCAGGCGTCCTCCCCCCACTCCACCGCCCCATCACGGGGGCCTGCTGGGTCCCAGTCAACCACAGTCTGGGCAGCTGTGCTGAGACTTAATGAAAGCTGAGGGAAACCACCCCCCCGCCCCCCCGCCACACACACTGGCCAAGGGGCCTGGAAAGTACGAGAAGAGTCCCCACCAGGAGCGAGGGGGGGAGCTAAAATGCTGCCTCCTTACTTTCCAGGACAGCAACAGGAACTCGTGACTGATGAGAGTGGGCTTCAGAAAGGTCTTCAGCCTCTGATGAGAGATGGACCCCCTGAGAGGTTGCTGGTTTGCAAACCAGGGGAAGCTCCAGGAGGCTTAGAAACAGCTCCTCTTCTGAGCCATCCCCCCCCCCCCCACCCGCCGCTGGCCAATCACATCACAAGAGCCATGTCCTTAGCCAACTGAGTTATCAGATAGGAATCTCACCCTGGGGACCTGGGACTCTGGGAAGAACTCCGGAAGTGTCCTCCGGATACGGGAGTCAGCATGCCTGGGCTCTGCAGCTCTGGCTCTGTGATCTCAACGGGCTTTATAACCCACTGAACCACAGTTTCTCCATCTCTAAACAGTGATCGTACAGAAATTATGCTTGTAGGATGGCGTGTGCATTATATGAGGTGATGGGTATCAGGCCCCGACACATAGGATATGCTCTATAAATGGCAACTATATTTCTTAGGCCCTGTTTGAATGCGGAATGGTCATTAATTCTAAATAAGTTGTATCCAAAAGTAGCGCTCAGACTAAGGCTTCCAGCGATCTTAGTAACAACCGTTGTATGTTGGGGCGAAAGTGGTGCGCAATAAGGGCTCCTTCTATAGTATCCATCTGGCCTTTTTTAAAGTAACTTTTTTATTTTGGAATAACTTTAACTTACAGAAAAATTGCAGGTAGTACAGAGTTCCGTATACCCTTCATCCAGATTCCCCAAACATTAACGTCTTATACAACCATGGTACGTTTGTCAAAACTGGGAAGTTACCATTTCTACAATACGATGATATAAACTCCAGACTTATTTGGATTTCACCAGTTTTTCCACTAATGTCCTTTGCTCCAGGGTCCAGTCCACATTGCCTTTCGCCACCTACTTTTGTTTGTTGGTTGGTTGCTTGGTTGGTTGCTTGGTTGGTTGCTTGGTTTTGCCGCGCTGCGCGGCTTGTGGGATCTCAGTTCCCCGACCAGGGATTAAACCTGCACCCCCTGCATTGGAAGCGTGGAGTCTTAACTAGTGGACCGCCAGGGAAGTCCCGCCACCTGGTTTTTAGTGGATGAAAGGATGGAAGTGTCATTCTTCATCAGTTTTGCTTACTCCCCGAAGGCAGAGCTTCCAGTAAAGCTGTCTCCACCGTGGGCACGGGATCCACACAAGCTGTCCGGTTGATGCTTCAGTATCTTCCTGATCTGCAAGCAGGTTTCCTAAACTCAGGAGTGCAGGTAGAGCTGCCCTTCTCAAAGCTCTGGATTCGTGAAGGATTTCGGTAGCTTCTTGCTAGCTTGGGAGTCTGTAGGGAGAATTTCAGAGCTGTGCCAGACCACACAGATGGGAACTTGGACCCCAGGAGCATCTGAGAGGCCCTGTGTCCTGGCTGCTTGGTTCCCCCACACACCCTCAGCCCCAAGTCAGGCCATCTTGTAGCTCAGAGGGTGGTTCTGAATCCAGAACTCTTTCTCCCCACACTTGAGCACTTGAATGAGAACCAGGAGTCCCAGCCCATTCCCCAAGCCCTCTTCCCTCAGAACTGGGTCTTGGTGCCTGACGGTGGGCACCCCTGGGTTCCAGCATACCCTGGGAGCAGGGAGTCCACTGGGCCCCCAAGAGCAGGGGAGGAAAGACCCGTTGGCTCCGGTGAGGAAGGGACAATGCCCCTTTTTTCTGGTAGCTGGCAGAGCCTGCCAGGCCGTGAGCTTCTGAATGCCCATTGGAGCCAGACACTGGACTCTGTTTCCCAGGCAGCCCTGTGCCAGGCCTGCCACGACCCAGAGAGAAGGAGCCTTTCTTCCCTGCTGGCCAAAGCCAAGGCTCCCAAAACAGCATCAGCGGCAAGGGGGGCTGACCTTTGTTCAGGAAGCTGAGGCTTCCCGCTACCCCCTGCTTGGGAACCTCAGAGTTGGAAAGGGAAGTGTGCCCCCCACCCTTTGTGAGTCGGGTCTGCTCCCTCCTGACTCTGAAGCTACAGGATTCCCAGCCTGCCTGGCTCACTGCCTCCGGCCCCCATCCACCCGCTACCTATTCATCAACTGCTCTGAAGACCTTCCACAAGGCTCATCCTGTTAGTCTTGAAAGGGGCTTGCATTGAAGACTGCTTAGGGCTGTGTTTGGAAGGAGGGAGAGATTCCAACTGGAGTTACTGTGCCTACTTTGAAGGTAGTGGAACTCAGGCCCAGAGAGGTGACTGATGGGCCGAGGGGAGGGGCATGCATCGGGTCTCCAGACCCAGGATTGGAGTCCCATGTGGCTCCCGGGCCACTTGCCCTAAGGACTCATGCCCCTAGCTCTGTGAAAGGGGTGGACCGAGGTGACCTCAAGAGGGCTTGCCCACTGCCGGGGTTGTTTGCTGTCCACTCCTTACTGCCCAATTTGGGGGTCCGTGGATGAGCAAGTGCAGGGCTAGCTGGGACTTTGGAAGGACTGGGAGTCACTAGGAGGACCGTCTCAGGCAAAATGTCAGAGACTTTTTGGTGTGGCTTTTGGGAAAGCCAAGCTGTGGGGTGCCCTCTCCCACCAGTGCAGCTCTGGGGGAACCCTAAGCCACAAAATTGGGGGCAGCTGCAGCCCTCCCTATGAGCCCATCCACTGTGGCACCCCACACACAGGCCAGAGAGGAGGAGCAGAGATGGAGACAGTCACCATGTACCTACCACACACACCATACACACACATAGAAACTTGTACACAGAGACACCAAAACCCCACCACCATCAGAACCATGGAAACCCAAAGACGAGAACCCACAAACAAGCACACAGCAGATAACAGTTGTTGGATCCTCATCATAGGCACTGTGATGGGTGCCTGATCATCTCACTGTAGACAGACACACAAATATACACACAAAAAGACATAAACAGAGACACACACACACATTAGAAACCCAAAGACTCAGACTTCACAGACTCAGACACAAAAGAGGGACAAACACACCTTGGACCCATGAAGATAAACACACCAAAGTTGTCCCAAGGGATCCAGCCTGGGGGCAGGCAAGTACCTTGTATGTAGAGAACTTGAAAACCATAGTAAAACACACCTTCAGTCTGCTTTTTCCCCCTTTCCCCCGCCTTGCACTGGCAATTCTTTTGCGGTACGCAGGCCTCTTACTGCTGTGGCCTCTCCCGTTGCGGAGCACAGGCTCCGGACGCGCAGGCTCAGCGGCGTATGGGATCTTCCCAGACCGGGGAATGAACCCGCGTCCCCGCCATCAGCAGGCGGACTTTCAACCACTGCGCCACCAGGGAAGCCCACTGGCAATTCTTTAACCACGTCAGTGATAAGATATTCCTCCCCCCGTCCCCAAATTATTTTGTTAATTCTAACCTGTTAGGTTTTTTTCAGATGATTTTTATGGTATTAAAAATACATAACATAAAATTAATCATTTTTTCTATTTTTTATTGTGACTATTTTAACCATTTTTAAGCATACAGTTCAATGGCGTTGAGTGCATTCACAATGTTGTATAACCATCACCACTATTTCCAGGACTTTTTCATCATCCCAATCAGAAACCTTGTTGTACCCATTAAACAATAACTTCCAATCTCCCTTCCCCAGCCCCTGGTAATCTCTTTCTACTTTCCGTTTCTACAAATTACCTATTCTAGGTTTCTCATATAAGCGGAATCATATAACATGTGTCCTTTTGTGTCTTAATGTGTTGGCTTTAATAATAAATATGTAGGCTTCAAGTCAGCACATTTTTTATTACTTATCCTTTAATTAACCCTGTAATCTACATGGAAGTTAATCCCAATAACTCCCAGCTCCATGCAGTTGGCCCCTTATCCAGTTCTGGTGTTTGGAATCAACTGAGTGTTTTCAGGTGCAGTTTGTGTCGCCTAGCCCTAGCTCTGTGATGGTGAAATTGTAGAAACAGGACTTGAATTGCTTAGTTTTATTTGTATTTAACATTTAAAACAGTGAATTAGAGTGTGAGTTGTGAGGCCATAATAGTTTTGTTAGAAAGTGTACATTTTAGATTACATAGGAAATATTTTACTGAATTTGAACAGTTTGTTTAGAACTCAAGTTTCTTCTTTTTAACTTGTTAGTCTTTTATTCTGATTTAATTCTAATGTAATTGTATTCATTACTGAGATAGACCAATATGTAGATATATATTCCCCCCTTTTAAAAATAATGTAATTTAAAAGTATGTATCCATTTTTCCCCTTTTTGTACTATAATGATTATTGTATTTTTAATTTTTTTTTTTTGAAATGACATAAGTTTATATACAAAATTCAGTAAAAGAAAATTTTGGCTGCCTGCTATTTATTTATTGTTATTCATTTCATGATTGTTACTGCTAAAATTTGGTCTTATAGAAGAGGAGTGGTGTTAAGTATCGGCTCAGGGTACATGCTAGCTACGCCCTGAAACGCACAAGTGCATCACACACACACACACACACACACCCCTCCCTCCTTCTCTCTCTCTCTCTCTCTCTCTCTCTCTCTCTCTCTCTGCTAAGTGCCCAAAGCCAATGATCATGGGGTAGGCAAATTTCCTTAGCCGACGGCAGTCCCGGTAATGGAAAGGCGTGTCACCCGCCCACTGGGCTCTGCCTAGGTTGGGCGCCGTTGGGCAAGGTGGGGTCTAGAGTGGATGGGCGGCAGACCGTCTCCGACTCGGACCCCAAGGGACATCTGGAGCCATGGATCCCCCGCCCCTAGCCCGCGTCCCCTTCCTGCTGCACTTCCGAGGCCTACCACGAGGTGCCGCTGTAGCAAAGCGATTCGCCTGTCAGCCCGTTCCGAACCCACTGGGCGACGTTTGCGAAGGGAGCTCCCTCTCTGTGCCAGGCACCGGGCCCGGATCTGGGGATTCCAGATGAGTAAGGTACAGGCTCTTGTCCGGGAACATCGCACAGCCTGGCGGGGGAGACTCACAAGGAAGCAGAGAGCGGCGGTGGCCCGTGGCGGGCGCTGAATGCGCACATAGGCAGGAGGGACACTGCCAGAGCAGCGTGCAGAGCCAGGGAAGCTGAGCCCTGAAGAACAGCAGGAGGAACCAGGAGCAGGGTAAGGGTGCTCCGAGCGGAGGCAGAGGTGTGCACAGGCCTGGAGGTGAGCAAGGATGTTGGGGAGCAGTCAGAAGAGGGGCTGGCTGCGGAGAGCCTTTAGTCGCAGCCTAAAGAGTTTGGGCTTTGCGATGCGGGACACTAGGAAGCCACACAAAGGTCCGGTTGGAGGTGCACTTAGAAAAGTATCCTGCTGTCATTTGTGTTAAAAAAAAAAAAGAAAAGAGGGGGCTGCAAAAATAAAGAATATGTATACATACACTCCTGAGTATTCACAGAATTTATCCAGAAGATATACAACAGTGATAGACAGTAGTTTCCTCTGGGGGTAGGACTGGTGGCTGGGCACAGGGGTGGGAGGGAAAACTTCACTGTGTATATTTTGTTCGTATCGAATTTTGAGCCATGAGAATGAATCACCTTTCTGAAAAATAAACTAAACAAAAATTATTAAATTGAAAATTGTATTTATAATTAAAAAAAGAAAAAGAGGGACTTCCCTGGTGGCCCAGTGGTTAAGATTTGCGCTGGCAATGCAGGGGGCCCGGGTTTGACCCCTGGTCAGGGAACTAGATCCCACGTACTGCAACTAAAAGAGCCCGCGTGCCACAACTAAGACCCGGTGCAGCCAAATAAATAAATATTTTTCAAAAAGAAAAGAAATTAAGATCACTTTGGCTGTGTTGAGTAGGGAGAGTTGGAGAGACAGAGACTGGAAGCAGGGAGAACTGCAGAAGACTGAGGAGGTCCTGAGGAGTGATGGAGGGGGCGTGGGCCAGGCTGGGAGGCTGGGGGGCTGGGGGGCTGGGGGTTGGGAGCAAGCACAAGGCTAGGGGTCTCCAGCCTGGCAACAGGCACTGGGTTCAGCTTATCAGCTTTTCTGTGGCTACAAAAATATAAGGGGCATGAAAACAAAAGTGTTGCTTTTTAAAAGAAAACTGCAACATCCAAATGAACAAATGTTTAATTAGATACCTACAGAACAGAACTGGTGCCTATAAGCCAATTGCCACATACCTCACAGAGTAAATTATATTCAGTGTGCGTTCGTGTTAATAGGTTTGATGTGGGGGGGGGGGAAGGGATGCCCAATGGGAGCCCTGTGGGACCTGCCTCCATTCTGTACTTCCAGGGCTGAAGCCAGGCACCAGGGAAGTCACATCTTGGGCCAGGAGCAAATTTTTAGGGCTATGGATACTCCAAGACATCCTCACACAAAGGCCCCCTCCTGTCCAAGATGAGGGGCAGGATGAGGCAGCTCCCACAGTGAGGCTCTTTCAAGGGAGGGGTACATGGAGAAACAGTGGTGGAATATCTGCAGTGAAAGGAAACCTTGAGACCATGGTGGTCAACCCCCTTCTTGGACAGAAGAGGAAGCTGAGCCCAGAGAGGGGCAGGGGCTGCTCCAAGGCCACACAGCCAGTTAGCTGCAGCACTGAAACTCACCCCACCTCCTCTGCCTCCCAGCCCTCGGCGGCCTCCACTTGGCTCCATTGTTGCCCTGCACGCCCACTCCCAAAGCCAGGAGATGAACTTCAGGGACCCCTCAGCCTTCCCCAGACAGAACTGTCAGTCATTCATCGCTCCAGAAGTATTACTGGTAGGATTCAGGAAGAACTCCTCATCCCAGGCCCTGAAAATGGCTGCACCTCCTGGGGAGAGGAGTGGAGGGGAGGTTTGGTCTAGGTCTCTGGACATTTGCCTGTGTCATAGGCTGGTGAGCTGGCCTTTCTGTAGCACAGTTTCCTCATCCCAGCAGGCCTCCTTCCTGTCAGCTCATGAAAACCACCAGTTCATCCAGCCTCACAGTCCTGATGTACACAAGGAAATGGATTTCCAGATTTGGTTACATAAAAGTTAAACACTTACATGAAGCAAAAAATACCTCATATGAAGTTAAAAGTAAAGTGACAACTGGAAAACATGTCAACAATGTAAATAAAAAGAGGAATAGGGCTTCCCTGGTGGCGCAGTGGTTGAGAGCCCGCCTGCTGATGCAGGGGACGCGGGTTCGTGCCCCGGTCCGGGAAGATCCCACATGCCGCGGATCGGCTGGGCC
>NC_041224.1:43983520-44057850 GCF_002837175.3 Physeter macrocephalus
CCGTGAGCCATGGCCGCTGAGCCTGCGCGTCCGGAGCCTGTGCTCCGCAACGGGAGAGGTCACAACAGTGAGAGGCCCGCGTAGCGGAAAATAAATAAATAAATAAATAAATAAAAGTAAAAAGAGGAATAGTATCTATAATATATAAAGATTACCCACAAATTAGTTTTTAAAAAGCCAAGTAACCCACAGGAGGCAAGGTCCATTGAGATAGTAGCAGGAAAGGGATTCTGTATGGTAGAAGAGTTGGACAAACCTGAGTGTCCTGGAGAAAGTCAAGGAGAGAGGACTCATTCTGTCTCAGTGGGCGCAGGACCAGCCTACCCTGCCTTTCTGCCTCCTGTTTTTGTTTTATTTTGTTCTGTTCTGTTTGTTTGGCCTCATTGTGCGGCATGTGGGATCTTAGTTCCCCAACCAGGGATCAAACCCGGGCCCCTGGCAGTGAGAGCAACAAGTCCTAACCACTGGACCACCAGAGAATTCCCCCAAAAAAGCATTCCTGATTGGACCAACCAGAGGTTTTCCAGAAAGGCAGCAATATCCCTAGGGGCATTTACATTTCTGTGAGACATTTTTGGTTGTCATGATGATGGGGGCACTGTGAATATTTGGTGAGCAGGGGTGGGGGCTAGAATCCCTGAAATTTCCACAGAACAAAGCTTTGGCCTGAATCCCACATGACTTTCAAACGTCCCATGGGACAGAGACATAGGTGAAAAATCTGAGCCTAGGATCTAATCTCACTTTACGTGTTAACAGAAAGTTTTTTTGGCACAGCTTTAATATATATATCGAATATACACCATAGCACAACGACCACTGTGTACATTGAGGAACCTTATGTTCTGTGTTGTTTAGAATCTTCCAAGAGTTACCATTTCAACACAGTCACATAGCAGTGGCATTTTAGTCACCAAAACAATCCATCTGTATCTGTCTGCATCCATCACTGCCATACTCATGGAGGTCTTCTATGCAGGTGAAGGCACCTGATTGTTTCATCATGTCTTCTAGAATACTCTAGAATCAAGAATACCTGGGGCTTCCCTGGTGTCGCAGTCGTTAAGAATCTGCCTGCCAATGCAGGGGACACAGGTTCGAGCCCTGGTCTGGGAAGATCCCACATGCCGCGGAGCAACTAGGCCCATGAGCCACAACTACTGAGCCTGTGCGTCTGGAGCCTGTGCTCCGCAACAAGAGAGGCTGCGACAGTGAGAGGCCCGCGCACCGCGATGAAGAGTGGCCCCAGCTCGCCGCAACTAGAGAAAGCCCTCGCACAGAAACGAAGACCCAACACAGCCAAAAATAAATAAATAAATAAAATTAAAGAAAAAAAGAATACCTGATAAATACTGAGGATGTATCTTGAAATACATATTATTTCATTATACATTTCCTTTTGTTTTTCCTTTACAGTTAGGGCATTGCATTGATATTTTTGCAATTATATGTGTTAGTGGGTTCTATTTTCTACAGACTTCATTAGGACAGTAATATTTGCTATGGAAAGGGGGCACTAGACCTGATGGGATTGGGAACAGCTGGTCTGAGCCAGTCAGTGCCATCTGCCCTGGTGAGGAGTACAGGTCCATGGATTGGGTAGGGCGTTTTCCCTCATCTTCTCTCTTGCAAGAAAGCAATCCCACGTCCCTGATGACTACCAGCAGCCACCTTGTAATCATGAAGAGGGAATGTTCCTGAGGATAAAGCCAACATGAAGGATGGAGATGGAGGACCTGAATCCTTGGGGAGCTCACTGAGCCCTGATACTACAATGTCCAAGGACATCCTTCTTCTGGACCTTCAGCTCTGTGAGATGTGTCCCTATTGGGAAGGCAGCTTCTTGGTACAATGGCATGAGGGGTTTGGGTTAAAGTAGCACTACGGCCTCATTTTCCCCTTCAGAAAGAGAGAATCCTAGTGAGCAGGGATACACCCTCCTCTTACTATTGATCCCAACATGGCTGTTGATATTTCTGACCCTTAAAGGCCCCCAGGAGCCATATCTCAGAAGGGACAGCAGCTGCTGCAAACTTCTGCTGTAAGTTTCTCTCCACCTGAGAAATGTTTGTGGGGTTCAAAGTGGGTCTAGCAGAAAGGCCATGAGTCTAGGTATTTAAAAGAACTTGAGGTTGAGTATCACTGGGTAAGCCAAAAGCAGACTCACAGGCCCAAGCCACAGAAAAGCCAGCACGGCAGAATCACAGCCTGTTATGCACATCTGGAAGGGACTTGAGAATTACCCCATCCAGTTCCCTTCTGTACCAGTCAGAATAAGCACTGTTATGCTACAGTAACAAACAACCCCCCAAATCTTAGTAGCTTGAAGCCACATCACTTATTTCTCACTCATGTTTAAATACCTATTGCAGGTGCTCATTATAGTCACTCAGGCATGCAGGCTGAAGGGAGCTCCATATCAGCCAGTACTTCCACAATTGCCAAGGGAGAGAAATGAGAACATGGCAGGCCCCAAACTAACCATCCCTTTAAGCTGCTTCCGAAAAATCTCTTCCATTCATGTTTCACTGGCCAGAACAAGTCACATGGCCATGCCTGTGTTCACCAGGGTTGGGACGTATAATCCTCCTTCAGGGAGGGTCGGTGAAAGGAGGGACACTGAACATGGGGAAACAGTACTACTGTCTCTCACACCTGGTTTGCAGTCTATGTGGCCACCCTGATTCCACCTGGGCTCCCAGAGGAACCTTTCTATGAGAGCAGATCTGACTCTTCCCATTCCCATATGAGGGCTTTCAGGGGGACCCCATCCTTGACCAGACAAAGTTTAAACCTTCAGCCTGGCCATCAAAGCCATGGCCTCTGCCCACTTCGCCAGCTCCTCTCCTTTTATCCTCTACTTATTCATTTGTCCATAAACATCACCAAGTACTGACCACTATACCAAATGCTGGGTATGAAAGTGTATCCAAGACCCCTCTAGGAGTCCCTTAAGGGGCAGGACTACCTCTTGTTCATACCTAATGACCCCCAGCTCCAGCAACCAGCCAAGTGCTTCATAGCTCAGGACCTCTGCCTAAAGCCCTGACATCCTCCCTCCTCTCATTTGCAGCCTGGTTCCTCCCTGACTTCTGCAAGCTGTGCTGTGCCATTCCTGGACACTCCACCATCACAGCAGCTATGCAATGTATTATTATTACTCGGGCTTGTTCACTTGTCTATCTCCCCCAGCAGATGGTGGGCTCCTAAAGGACTATCATGGGTAGCCCATTGTGAAAAATGGCAACAATTTAAATGTTCAACCATAAGGAACTGTTAAATGTGTCATGGCCATTTATGTTCTGGAATATTACAAAACCATTAAAAATAACGGGGTAATACTCTGAATTAGTAAGTCTCCTTTAGAACTCCAACCTCAGATATAGCGGGGCAGCCTTATCTGTGGCAATAACCTGAGCGTCCACCAACAGGGTACTGGTGAGATGCACTGGAGTCCAGAATTGTATCGAATGCAGCTGTTAAAAAAGAATGAGACTGTTCTATACATGCTGCTATGGGACTATCTCCAAGACACACTTGAAAGGGAAAAAAGTAAGGTGCAAAACAGAGTGAATAGTGTGCTAACATTGTTAAACAAAACAGATACATGGAAAGAATGTACATAGAATGTCTCTGGACAGATATAAAAGAAACTGGTATCAGTGGTTGCCTCTGGAGTGGGGAACCAGGTAGGAAACTTACCTTTTCCGTCTACCCTTTGTACAGATGGCATATTTTACAATGTGCTTAAAAAAAAAAAGTCAGGAAGAAAACGTAGTATCCTGGTAAAGCATTCAAGATATCTTGTTATCTTGAAGTGATAAATTTAGATTTCAAAATCGTAGGTACAATATGACCACTATTTTTCTAGAGAAAAATGTACACTGCATCTCAATGTACAGAAGTGTCGCGTTGTGTGCTATTTTAATAAATTTATTTATTTGTTTTTGGCTGCGTTGGTCTTCGTTGCTGTGTGCAGGCTTTCTCTAGTTGCAGTGAGCGGGGGCTACCCTTCGTTGTGGTGTGCGGGCTTCTCATTGCAGTGGCTTCCCTTGTTGCGGAGCATGGGCTCTAGTTGAGTGGGTGTCAGTAGTTGTGGCACGTGAGCTCAGTAGTTGTGGCTCGTGGGCTCTAGAGCACAGGCTCAGTAGTTGTGGCACACGGGCTTCGTTGCTCCGCAGCATGTGGGATTTTCCCAGGCCAGGGATCGAACCCGTGTCCCCTCCCTTGGCAGGTGGATCCTTAACTACTGCACCACCAGGGAAGCCCCTGCTATTTTAACTTAGTTTTGACATTCTCCTGATGAAAATTCAAACAGTAGAAAAGGGTATAAACATAAAAATATACATTCTCCTATTGCTTCCCTCAGTTCGGCTTCCTGTAGCCTCTGCTCAGCTTATCTTACCAAAAACATTAATAGTCATTAAGTCGGAGTGGAGGACTGCAGGGATATTTTCTTTTCTGTACTTTTCTGAAATTTCTAATTTTTCTCAATAAGCATATATATTACTATGGAAAGAAAAAAATACATACTTTTTAAAAGTGCTTGGAATTAAGAGAAGCCTTTCTTCCTCGCTTCCTTCCTTCCTTCCTTTCCTCCCTCAACTCTGAAGAAACAGGCTTGGTGCTCCTCCACCACCATTGCCATCTACACCATCCCCCCAGCAACGACTTTTGTAAGTTTCAGGAAAGGCTTCCGGTTCCATTTTAAATAAAATCCTCCTTCCTCACCTTCTGCTCTGCCCTCATTGCCTCTACCCTTCCCTCCCTCCTTAAACCTCTGCCACCCAGACCTCCTTTCAGGTGCAGAGCAGCACCAGGGAGAGAAACCTGTTGATTTTCTCGAGGGACTGATCCCAAGAATTCTGTCTTGTTCTTCCTCAGAGACTCTGGAAATGGATCCAAAACACAGGAAGGGAGAAAGGGAAGCAGCCTGAAAAACACCTCTTTCATGGGATCTCCAGTTAAAAACAACAGGCCTTGTTAAAACCTCACCTTCATGAGGCTCCTTCCCGGCCTAATTGTCGCCATGGCAATGACCCCTAGCGGCCATCCTTAATTAACTTAGAGTCAGAGTCACCAAATGAACTCCTCCAGTAAATTGCCCGCCAGCTCAGGCAGTCACACGGCTCCTCCTCTGTCCTTTGGCCTCCGGCACAGGTGATGGGGCAGAAAATTCTCAGCCCCAGCCTTCCTTTCTATCTCCTGATTCTCCCTGGCAGGTCAGGGCAGGGGTTCAGACCCATGATAATACTAATAATAATAGAAATAATAATAGCTACTATGCGAAACGCTTTATTTGCATTATCTCTTTTAATCTTCACAGTAATACTACTAATAATAGAAATAATAATAGCTACTATGCGAAACGCTTTATTTGCGTTATCTCTTTTAATCTTCACAGTAATCCTATGAGGGTTGCACTACTGCTACCCACCTTTTTCAGATGAGGAAACTGAGGCACAGAGAGACTAAGCCAGTAAGTGGCAGAGCTGGTATTTAAACATAGGCTCCAGAGCCACCCTTGTAATCCCTCCACTGGAGGTGAAGTTCACAGGGTCGCCTGCTTCTCTTGAGCACAGTAAATACCTGGAGTTTCTTGTCTACTACTTTCCAGCTGTGTGACCTTGGGCCACTTGGTTCACATCTCTGAGCCTGGTTCCTCATCTAGAGCAGGAAGGGTGATTAAAGTGGGTCAGGGGTTGGGGCCTGAAGAGCCTCATCAGTTCTATTCAGTAATGACTCCTGACTCCATCAGAACCTTCCTGTTGTCTTCACCCTGGTGAGGTTTCAGAAGCAAGATGGCATGAAGGTTAAGAGATAATAAATGTGATCATCCATGCAAAGCCCTGAGCACAGTGCCTGCCCATAGTAAGTGTTCAGTGAATATTAGCTGTTATTATTTTAACTAAGTGGATTAAACTGTCTCAGCTGTCCAAATGTGGAGATGGCCCTGAGAAAGACCTCCTCCAGAATGGGGCTAACAGTTGGGAACATGGGGAAAAGGAAGCAGTGGAGATGGCCCAGTTGCCACCAGTTTTAGGATAGGTGAGCAAAAGGCTCAGGCAGCTGTGGGAGAATACACTGGAAGAGCAGAGTATAGCTGTGGACCAAAGATGGTAGCCACCATCTCGCCCTGGCCTTGCCCATTGAACATGCTTCCATCAGCCTAACCAGACCAGATCAGGAGGTCCAGGCAACAGCCATCAAGGCACATTCCAGCCAGAAGGAATAGGCACTTTCCCTCCCACAAGGGACACTCCCTGGAAGGTGCACAAGATACTTCTGCTTACATTCAGTTGGCCAGAACTTAGACACAGGTCCATACCTAACTCCAAGAGAGGCTGGAAATGCAGTCTTCCTTTTGGGCATGCATGGGGAAAGGGAGACAATCCAGGCTTTGCCACAAACCTTCAAGTTCTTCTCTACACCACCCCTGAGTAATATTTCTAAACTGAAACTTCTGACCATGTCTAAATCCTTCAATGTCTCCCCACTGCCTTCAGCATGAGCTCCAAATGTATGAGCATGGATTATAAAGCCCTGAAGGATCTGTCCCCATTGCTTGCCACTTACCCTTCATTCTAGCCACTCTGGGCCACTGGCCTTCTCTAAATCAGCCATGCTTCCATGACTCTATGCTTTTGCCCATGCTTGGAATGCCATTTTTCTCTCTTCTCCATTTAGTTAGAATATTATCTCCTAGAGTCTTCCCAGGGTCAGAGAGAAAGAGGTGACCAGGACAGACAGGAAAGGGTATGCATTCAGACTTGGGCTGGGGAAGGAGGAGGCGTTCTGCTGTCCAGGGCTAAAGAGAGGCCCGAGCTGGAGATGCAGCAGCCTTACATGTGCCAGCAGGAGGCAAGCTGGGGCTACCCTTGAGTCTTTGAGATGGGAAAAGATGATGGGTTCCAATTTGTTCCTCAACCCCCATTTGACAGATGAGAAAACTGAGACCTGGAGACAGGCAGTAACTTGCCCAAGGTCACACAGAGGCAGAGTAGGGACTCTTGGTCCCCCATTGGTGCTCACACCACACTTGCATTACTAGGTTTAGCCTGTATATGGATATTTTATGGGACAAGGGGCAGTCCTGGAGGCATCATGCCAGGAGGTGTGGTTCATGAAAGGGCAGGATGGGCAGGGGGTACCCAGAGGCCTAGTCTCTCAGCAGCAACCTTTGCAGCCCCAGGGAAACACACACACACCAGGGGGGCCTGGGGGCTGCACGTGGCCTGGCTCTGCAGTTCTCCCATGACTTCAGGAGGGGACGCAGAGCAGTTAAAGAGAGGTGACAGAGGTCAAGGAGCATCCAAGGGAACGCAGGCTCCACTTCTGCAGCCTCGGCACCTGAGAGCACAAGGTTGGTCCTTGTCTCCACCCTTGGTAATTGAGACTGGGCGCTTCGTGCTCCCCCACTGGACAGTGAACTCACAGCCATTGTTCCACAGGTGGGCACTGAGTGAGAGAGCCCACCTCTGCTTCTCAGGGCTGCTCATCAAGGCTGCTCGGGGATCACTGTGATCCTAAGGTCTGGGGACTCTCACTGAGCCCAGGGTCCCTGAGAGAAAAGCCTGCTACCATCTGCCTAAATGACAGGCCAAGGAGAGTCAGACTAAATTTGGGGGCATTGAGTCTTTCCCAACTTGAAAAATAAGGCAAAAGGAGATATCAACTGCACTCCTGAAGGGAGGCTGAGCAAGGGAGGTGGCTCCGGAGAGCCTCAAGCCTGGGCATGGGGCCTGCCAAAGGGTATGTGGTCCAAGGCCACCCAGATTCACTGGTTGGTGGGAAGCAAGAATGTGTCCTAACGCTCCCAGGGCCCATTGCAATCTGGTCCCTATGAGGTTAAGGGGCTGCAAAGCTCTGATCTCACAAGGGTGAATGTCAAACCGTTTCATCAGCTGGGATCTTGAGTTCAAATGAAAAAGAAGAGGAAAATGAAAACTCCGCTAAACATGTGTGCCCTGAATGTCTTATTAAGGCTCAGATAGGTTCTGAGCTGATTTTAGAAGCATGTGGAAGGTTAAGGGCATGGTCTGCCAATGGGGCACTTACCTGGCTGAAAATGTTTAGCCCAGGGCTTTACCACCTCATGGGGTTCCATCCCTTTGGCCACCCTGCCAGCTCCCAGTCCATTTTTCTCTTTCTTCGCCTGCCTGGCTATGTCAATGCCAGCTACCATTTCCTCTTACTCTCTCTTGGTCTTCCCTCTAATCAACCCAACCCAGACTCCCATTTCTCAAAGAGGACCTCTTTGAGGATATATCCAAGGGGCAGTTCTCAGTCCTCATCTTACATGGCCTGTCAGTATATTGGACACTTTTGATCTCTCCTTCCTTCTTAAGACATTTTCCCCCTGGCCTCAAGGATACCACTTTCTTTGTTCTCCTACTCAAAGACTCTTTCTCTTGGCCTCCTTTACTGATTCTCATCTTCTTCCCCTCAAAAGCAAAGTACCCCAGTGTTCAGCCCTTAGAATATTTTTTTTCTTTCTACACTTACTCCCTAGGAATCTCACTTGCCTCATGGTTTTAAATAAGACCTATAATGTAACAACTCCTAGGTTTCAAACTCCAACCTGGGCCTCTCCCCTGAATGCCAGGCCTATAAGTCCAGTTGCCTATGGGAACTGCCCCCCACCCAGCTTTCTGATAGGCCTCTCAAACTTAACAGGTCGAGAGCCAAGCTATCTTTTTTTTTGGCCACGCCACTTGTGGGTTGTGGGATCTTAGTTCCCTGACCAGGGATCGAACCCAGGCCCTCGGCAGTGAAAGCGCAGAGTCCTAACCACTGGACCACCAGGGAATTCCCAAGCTGATATCCTCAATCCCAAAATTCTGCTCTTACTTCTCTCTTGTCAGTTCAGGAAGTAGAAACTTCATCCTTCCAGAAGCTCAAATCAAACCCCTGTAATCATCCTTGGTTCCACTATTTCTCTCACACCCTACCTCCAACCCCTCAGCAAATCATAGCAGTTTTGCCTTCAAAATATATGAGAAATAAGGCAGTTCTCACCCTATCACTACTATCCTGATAGGTGTTTAAGGTGGGAGAAGTAGGCAGGGGCTAGATCATTGAAGGGGAGAGAAGGTGTCTTGGCTGTGGCGAGAACATTTAAGTTTTACTCTGAATTATATGGGAGACCATTGGAAAACTTTAAATATGCTGAGATTTCTCTCTTGAAAAAACTACTCTGGGTGCTGAGTGGGGAATGAATTGAGGGGGCAAGGCTGGAAGTAGTGAGGCCTGTTAGGCAGCTATTGAGGTTTGGAGGCAGGATGATGATGATGTGCATTACTTTCCTTCCGTAAAGAATCCCCCACCTCAGTTCCACCGGAGGAGCCCGTCTCAGAGGTTGGAAGGCGGGCCCGGGGTGTGGCTGAATCAGCTCGCTCTGTCGGTAACACCAGCAGAGGCGGTCCGCGTTTCAGCACCAAAGAGTGGACAGCTCCCGCCCCTTTTCAGAATTGGGAGCCTAGGCGTTCAGCCCGCGCCCAGCGCCCTCGCTGGAAGCCGGCGGCCAGGGGAAGCGGCCCTGCCCCGGACTTAGGCGAACACCCTTCCTTTGGAAACCTCCGTTTGCCACACTCTAAAATGGAGTTGATAACGCCGTCGCTCTGCCTCACAAGGCCGCTGCAAGAGCCGACGAGCCAGCTACCCAAAGACTTTGAGAACACCAGTGGATGGGGCTGCCTGAGAGCAAGACCTCTGAAAAGAGTTTCCGGGACTTCCGGTCCAGTGGTTAAGACTCTGCGCTTCCAATGCAGGGGACGCTGGTTCGGTCCCTGGTCGGGGAACTAAGGTGCCATATGCCGCGGGGCGCGGCCAAAAAAAAAAAAAAAGAGAGAGTTTCCCTACAGACCCCGGAGTTCATTTCCCCAACTTTGGAGAATTTAAAATGAAGCCGAGTCGTCAGCGGGTTGGGGGAAGGAGCTGTTCGAAACCTAATCTGGGGTGGCTCCTGCACAACCCTTGCCCCGGTCTCCTGCACCACTGTGCGTGGAGTCGCTGTTGACAAAGCTCTGGAGAACTAAGCTACTTCTCCGAGAGTTGGACAATCAGTCTGAACTGTTCCAGACAGTGCAGATTTTCTCCCTCCAACAGCAGAGTTTCTCCGGGATGGAATGGCGAGAGCCAGGACTCCATTCCTGCCCTTCCCGTCACTGGGCCCTAACCAAATCTAGTTCCTCTTGATGTGTTTGAACTGGTTTGATTTTCTTGTTTGGAGATTGGCAGGATTCCTTTTCTCGGAGTTGGGGAGCACCACTTGGGAACAGCAGACTGAAGGGACCTTGCTGGGCCAACTCAGGCTCTCAAAGATGCAGTCTTGCTAGGTCAGGGAAGCCAGGAGGGAACACGAGATTTCTCTCTCTGAAATGACTTTTGGGTTTTGGGTCCCCAGAGAGGAGCTTCCTCTCAGCTTCCCTGAGGGAAAGGGAGTGGAGAGTCAGACTCTGGCCTTAGGGATACTGGCAAACCACAGTGGGAGCCAACCTGGGCATCCGGAATGGCCCCAACTGCTAAACCCTGCATCAGTCTGGCTCTCCAGCACTCTCTGCAACTGCCCAAGTCCACACAGTCATCCGGCCGGCCATTTGGCCCTCTCTCCTTCCCTTCCCTCCAGAGTGGAGGCCCAGGAGTCCTCTGGGGCCTTCCCACACTGTGAGGGGGCTCGGTCTTTTATTTATTTATTTTTAAATTTATTTACTTTATTTATTTATTTTTCGCTGCATTGGGTCTTCCTTGCTGCGTGCATGCTTTCTCTAGTTGCAGCGAGTGGGGGCTACTCTTCGTTGCGGTGCGTGGGCTTCTCATTGCGGTGGCTTCTCTTGTTGCGGAGCACGGGCTCTAGGTGTGCGGGCTTCTGTAGTTGTGGCTCACGGGCTCTAGAGAGCAGGCTCAGTAGTTGTGGTGCACAGGCTTCGTTGCTCCGTGGCATGTGGGAACTTCTGAACTCATTGTACAGATGGGGAAAGTGAGGCCCTGGAGGTGACCTACCCTGTCCAGGGTACCACTTTGGTTCCTCTGACCAAGACTCCAGGTGAAGGGGACATCTACCCTCAGCCAGAGTTACCTTAAGTGTCTCTCCTCCCTCCCAGGGGCTTAAGCACCCCATTTCAGGAACTTCTAAAGGGGCCTTGGGAACAATGGCTGCTGCTTCGTCTTTATTTATTTATTATTTATTTATTTTATTTATTTATTTTTTGCGGTACGCGGGCCTCTCACTGTTGTGGCCTCTCCCGTTGCGGAGCGCAGGCTCCGGACGCGCAGGCTCAGCGGCCATGGCTCACCGGCCCAGCCGCTCCGTGGCATGTGGGATCTTCCCGGACCGGGGCACGAACCCGCGTCCCCTGCATCGGCAGGCGGACTCTCAACCACTGCGCCACCAGGGAAGCCCTCCTTCATCTTTAAATGAGGAGAATAAGACTCCTCAGATGAGCATGAGGATGAAAGAAGATAAAAATTCAGCAATATATCCAGCACTCAGTCCTGAGTGGGGGATTGACAGTCTCCCCAAAGGAGCCCACATCCCCCTAAGGGGTTAGTAGTTTGGCTCCAGATGGTTCATAAGGGTTAACTGACCCGACCAGGGTCACACAAATGGAAACGTGTAGCTCCACGACTCCAAACCAAGTTCTCTCGGAGCGCCTGAGAGAGCAGGAGCCAGGCTCCAGACGAGTCTGATGGGGCAAAAGGTGTGGGCGAGGCACTGGCAGGGCCAACAAGGCTGCCCGCAGCTGTGCTAGAGTCGCTGGCTCCGACCGGTTCTTTGGGCCTTTTGGGCGGGCAAGGAGCTGAGCAGACGCATCCCAGGCAGGTCCCCTCACTCCCCCACCTCTCTCCACATCCCACCGCCAGACCTCATCCTCACCCTCGGGGCGTGGGGTGCTGGAGGTGAGGAACGCTCCTGCGGTGGGGCGAGGAGAAAACCATCTTAGGTCATTCCGTTTCTCAAAGTCTTTCTGATGCCTGCATTTCCAAGCCGAGACTCAAACTGTTTTTTAATTAGCTACGATGATGGATTGTCGACAGCTCTGATATTTTAAAATATCTGTGAACAACTATTACGTACATACATATACATATATACATACCAGGGTTCCCAAATTAGCTCTTCTCTCAGCTTCGGACCCGCCACCGCAGGGTAGTGGTGGAGAAAACAGCGCGGCAGGAAGTGGAATCAAGAATGTCACGGTCAAGGCCAGATCCCACGTGGCACCCCCACCTTGTGCCAAAGGGGCTCAGGTTTTACCTCTTCCCGGGTCTCCGCAGGGGTGGCGTGAAGGGCTTGGGGAAGGATACGGTTTTCACTTCCAAACTGCCGTGAAGGAGGCCCTTGAGCCTACGCCTCCAGGCCACAAAGTCTCCCAGGGACTCTAAGCGAGAAGTACTGGGTGCCTACTCTGAGCTGGGTGCTGAGGGCGCAGCGGAGAAGCAGAGCGCACCGCGGCCCTCCACCAGCGCAGGTCACCACCAACTGGGCTTCCCTAGCCCAGGCCCGTGCAGGACCCAAACCGGGGCCCCTCGCGCTCAAGAAGTCGACCTCCACGACAGCGTTCGTTCCAGGCAGGGCACCTCACTGCTCCACCCGAACCCCCAACTTTCCAGCTATCCTGCGGGTGCGGCACTGGCGGGTGCACCGCACACACTGGGTACTCTGTCGAGGGTAATTTCCGCTAGCTCGGCTTGAAGGAGCCGGCCACGTTGTGGCGACTCGGGCTCCCCCTGCTGGCATCCTCGGTAACAACCTGAGCCCGGACCAGCTGCGAAAACTGGAAAGCTTATTTTTTTTAAGCTATAACGGACCCTCTAACCACCACTGTCTGCCATCCCTGACCCCAACCCCTCCTCCCGCCAAAGTTACATGCGAGAAGATTCCGGGAAGATCTTATGTTCCTATAACTTTACTCTAAATGCAAACAAAATGAAAAATGCACTCATCTACCAACAAATATGTTCGGAGCACTCTAATATTAATCACTTTTGCTGGGACTTACCTGGTGGTGCAGTGGTTAAGAATCCGCCTGCCAATGCAGGGGACATGGGTTCCAGTCCTGGTCCGGGAAGATTCCACATACCAGGGAGCAACTAAGCCCGTGCGCCACAACCACTGAGCCTGCACTCTAGAGCCCACAAGCCACAACTACTGATCCCACGTGCCACAACTGCTGAAGTCCGCGCGCCTAGAGCCCGTGCTCCGCAACAAGAGAAGCCACCGCAATGAGAAGCCCACGCACCACAACGAAGAGTAGCCCCCGCTCGCCACAACTAGAGAAAGTCCGCGCACAGCAACGAAGACCCAACACAGCCAAAAAAAAAATAAATTAAAATAAATAAATTTTTTTAAACCGTTAAAAAAATCAATTTGGCTAACACTAACTGAGCAAGTACTGCATGCAAGACATTGTTGGGCTCTTCTACATGAATTTAATTCATTAAACCCTCCCAACAACCCTAGCAGGGTGGTATTGTTATTATCTCTACTTTATAATTGAAGACACTCAGGCTCCAAGAGTTGTGTCCAAGGTCACACATAGCTGGTAAGTGGCTTTGAACCTGGGCTGTCCCCAGTGCCCAGGCCACCAACCACTACATTACACCCTGGAACACTGTGGTTAAAAAGAGAAAGAAAGAAAGAGGAATTGGCTTCAAAGGATCTCTTGTTCTCTAATTTCCCTGGGGAGTTTCTCCTAGAAAGAGAAACAGATGAATGTTTCGTCTAGAGAGAGATGTAAGGGTTTTCCTGGTCACTTCCTGGGTATGCATTTCCTTGTGGCACAAGAATAAGATGGTTTCCCCACATTTCAAAGGAGAGGTAAGGTTAAAAAAATTAAAAACATGCAAATCACTAGCAGTTTGAGATCCCCACCTCCCTTCCTTCCAGGAGGGAAGAGAATGAGGCTTAATAAAGAAGCCAGGAAACATGAAGGAACTCCAGGAACCATCACCACCTCAAAGTGGATCCATCACACTCTTTCTGAGCCTCTCCTTTGTTCCTGGGGACTTGGAGTGGGCCCCAGCCCTGCCCTCACCATGGGCCTGGGGACAGCTTTGGTGCAAGGTGGTAAGTGCTGTGATAAAATTACACTGTGCAGGGTGAGTTAGGGAACAACCATTCACCCTGGAAAGAGTGTCACAGTGAGACAGCCATGGACCCAGATGGGAGTCCAAGAATCTTAGAGTAGAAAGAGGCCTTGAATACCAGCGAATCTATCATTTATACAACACGGGGACTTCCAAGGTGCCACAACTGTACCTCAGGCACAGGACATCAAATGGGCCACTCCAGTCCCTGATTCCAATATTCCAATGTGGAAACTAGAAACTCATTTCGTCACTTTCCACTCAGCCCCAGCATCATCACTGTACCCTGCCCCAGGCCCGTATATTGTGTGTGGTTGCCCCTTTTAAGACTCTACGTTTTTTTGAAGACAGGTTTATATGTTATTCATCATTGTATTCTAAGCTCTGAGCACAGGATCTGACACAGGAGCACAGGAGGGGCTGAACTAAGCAAATTCCCCCAAAGCATCCCTGACTGGTGATAATCTTGCCCCTATTTGAATCCTCCCAGAAATGGGGCACTCACTACTTCTCCATGGGACGGCTTCCCCTGTCAGTCAGTTGGTTGGTTGGGTTCTTCTTTCTGTAGCCTCCCAGACCTAGTAGCACCCACTGAGCCTTTCCTGAGACCTAGGAAGAGCTACAGATTGTACCAGAGAGCCTTCTGTCTTTGGAGCCCAGTTGGAAGGGGAAAAGTGGGAAAGGGAGATTTCTCTTCCCAAAGGGCATGAGGAGACCCACCTGAGCCCCAATGGAGAATCCAGCCCATCTGGAGGTTGAATTCACACACAGTGTGTAGTTGGTTGGAGGTTTACTCTGGAAACTCCCTTGCATGTCTAGCCATGAGTGTCTGGGAGAGGCTGGCCAGGAAATGCTAAAACACTGTAATGGCATTTCGGTTCCAGAGTATTTTCCTGAGTTTTCTCATGTTAGTGTGAGTTATCAGATGTGCATGTGTCCATGCATGAGTGTGCATGACAGTCTCTGTATTTGAACACAGGCTAGGCATGGATCCAAGAACATGACCAGAGCAAGCCTATATCCTGGGGAGGGAGAGGGGTGGGGCATCACCACACCGTGCACAAGCTGGTGAATGTCCTAGAGCCACAGAAGAAATGGGGTCTGGATAACCCTAGGGGTGTATACGTATGTACATATGAGTATGTGTGTGTTCACAAACAAACCCCAGTCTGGGTGGTTTGTGTGTGTGTGTATGCACAAAGACAAAAACAAACTGGTTGTGAACTTCCCTGGTGGTGCAGTGGTTAATAATCCTCCTGCCAATGCAGGAGACATGGGTTCGAGCCCTGGTCCGGGAAGATCCCACATGTTGCGGAGCAACTAAGCCCGTGCACCACAACTACTGAGCCTGTGCTCTAGAGCCCATGAGCCACAACTACTGAGCCCACGTGTCACAACTACTGAAGCCCGCATGCCTAGAGCACATGCTCTGCAACAAGGGAAGCCACCGCAATGAGAAGCCCGCGCACTGCAACCAAGAGTAGCCCCCACTCGCTGCAACTAGAGGAAGCCTGCGCTCAGCAACGAAGACCCAACGCAGCCAAAAATAAAAATAAATAAATAAATAAATTTATAAAAACAAACAAACCGGTTCTACGCCTGGGTGACAGTGCATGTGGTATGCATGTATATTTACAAGCATTTCTAACCTGGTTCTGTGACATTGTGATCTTGTAGCTGAGCATGTATGTATGCATGTATGCATGTGCATATGTGTGTCTACAATGTAATCCCAAGACTATACGTGAATGACTAGGTGTGTTTGTGTGTTTAGATGCGAAGCCAAATCTGAGTCAGGGTCTGGATGACTCTGTGTGTGTGTTTTTCCTGCACACCCCAGCATGCATAGTCCCCAATCCCATGGACACATGTGTGTGCTCTGACTACAGAGGCTGAGCCCAGGTAGGTCCCCAGGCTGGCTGAGCATGTAGGGGAGTATGTATGGGTGACGTGTTTAGGGGCAACCTCGCCGAGCCTTTGTGTAATGCCCACTCTCCATGGCCTCTAAATTCCTCACCCTGGCAGAACCTAGGCTGTCCTTGCTCCCAGACTCCCTTCCCCAAGGAGTCCCTTTAACTTGCAGCCCCTTTCCAGGCCAGGAGGCTGAGAGTTGGGGGATATTCATCTCGGGGCGGTTTTTGTTCCGTCTCATGAAAGGCCTCAATGGCTGGGAATACCATTCTAATTACAGGGAAGCATAGCTTATGTGGGGGACACAAAGGGCTGTGGTCTCATAGCAGCTCCTTCCATCCGTCAAATAAGGCTGTCTAATGACAGGGTGAGAGCTGTGAATGCCTAAAACAAACTCGAAAAGGAGGGAAAATAAAGCCGCCGGGGGCTTAAAATATATTAAATTACCCTGATTAGGAGTTGTGGCTTTGCAGGAGCTGGTTGGAGAGGCTGGGGAGGCTTCGAGTCCTGCTATTCACTTGGGGGGGAGGGGTCAGTAGGTCGGGAGGGGTTCACAGAGCCCGGGCCCATTCTCATGCTAACACCAGGGATACACTACAGGCTTAGTGGGCTGGAAAATAGAAATGAATTTGCCATAATCCTCCTCCTCCTCCCAAGCCCAGGAGAAGCGTTGCCTAATTGCAGCCCCTTAGAGGCGCTGGGCATTGGGGCAGGGCCACACCCTGGAACCTAGGCCCCTCGGCCTTCTCAGGTCCGGGAAGATCCCACATGTTGCGGAGCAACTAAGCCCGTGCACCACAACTACTGAGCCTGTGCTCTAGAGCCCATGAGCCACAACTACTGAGCCCACGTGTCACAACTACTGAAGCCCGCATGCCTAGAGCACATGCTCTGCAACAAGGGAAGCCACCGCAATGAGAAGCCCGCGCACTGCAACCAAGAGTAGCCCCCACTCGCTGCAACTAGAGGAAGCCTGCGCTCAGCAACGAAGACCCAACGCAGCCAAAAATAAAAATAAATAAATAAATAAATTTATAAAAACAAACAAACCGGTTCTACGCCTGGGTGACAGTGCATGTGGTATGCATGTATATTTACAAGCATTTCTAACCTGGTTCTGTGACATTGTGATCTTGTAGCTGAGCATGTATGTATGCATGTATGCATGTGCATATGTGTGTCTACAATGTAATCCCAACACTATACGTGAATGACTAGGTGTGTTTGTGTGTTTAGATGCGAAGCCAAATCTGAGTCAGGGTCTGGATGACTCTGTGTGTGTGTTTTTCCTGCACACCCCAGCATGCATAGTCCCCAATCCCATGGACACATGTGTGTGCTCTGACTACAGAGGCTGAGCCCAGGTAGGTCCCCAGGCTGGCTGAGCATGTAGGGGAGTATGTATGGGTGACGTGTTTAGGGGCAACCTCGCCGAGCCTTTGTGTAATGCCCACTCTCCATGGCCTCTAAATTCCTCACCCTGGCAGAACCTAGGCTGTCCTTGCTCCCAGACTCCCTTCCCCAAGGAGTCCCTTTAACTTGCAGCCCCTTTCCAGGCCAGGAGGCTGAGAGTTGGGGGATATTCATCTCGGGGCGGTTTTTGTTCCGTCTCATGAAAGGCCTCAATGGCTGGGAATACCATTCTAATTACAGGGAAGCATAGCTTATGTGGGGGACACAAAGGGCTGTGGTCTCATAGCAGCTCCTTCCATCCGTCAAATAAGGCTGTCTAATGACAGGGTGAGAGCTGTGAATGCCTAAAACAAACTCGAAAAGGAGGGAAAATAAAGCCGCCGGGGGCTTAAAATATATTAAATTACCCTGATTAGGAGTTGTGGCTTTGCAGGAGCTGGTTGGAGAGGCTGGGGAGGCTTCGAGTCCTGCTATTCACTTGGGGGGGAGGGGTCAGTAGGTCGGGAGGGGTTCACAGAGCCCGGGCCCATTCTCATGCTAACACCAGGGATACACTACAGGCTTAGTGGGCTGGAAAATAGAAATGAATTTGCCATAATCCTCCTCCTCCTCCCAAGCCCAGGAGAAGCGTTGCCTAATTGCAGCCCCTTAGAGGCGCTGGGCATTGGGGCAGGGCCACACCCTGGAACCTAGGCCCCTCGGCCTTCTCACCCCTCATTCCTTTTTCCTGTAGGGCAGGCTCAGGGCCTGGCAGTGGATCAGAGCAAGGTGTGTGTGTGTGGGGGGGGGGGGGCGTAGTGCCAGTGTGCATGTGCATGAGGGTGCACACACACTCACACTCCCTCCTTTTGAGGGTGCAATTATTCACAATCATCCCTTTCCACATCCACATGCCATGCACAGACACAAATACCCCTTCACTTCTCCAAACACACCCCTTCACACACACACTTCTGTAGGCACAAATACAACTCCACACAATTTGCAGACACATGTACCCCTTCATGGGTGAATACACACAGGCCCCAACATACTTTCACAGGCACCCACGCATGGACACACACTCCTCCTCGGTGGCCAAATGCTGCTTCCTAGACATGAACATATCCCTCCAGATAGGCCCCTCAAACCACAGACTTAGTATAATTTCAATGCTTACAGCAGAGGAAACTGAGGCTTAGAACACAGCCAAGGGACTGCGCCACCTGTGTCACCCTATGTAACTGCTGCAGGACCTTGGGTTGGTCTATTCCCTACCTGGGCCTCAGTTTCCTACTATTAAAAGGAGGTGCTTGGACTAAATGTTCTAGAAAACCCCAGCCTAGAAATTGGCTAGGAGGGGCCAGCTGTTAGGGGTTACTCCTGCCCCTTCCCTGCCTCTGCATTTATGTGTGCAAACACACACACTCCACAATGCACATAATAACGATTTTCTCGGTTTTGCAGGGTTACAGACTAGAGGGAGGCCTGCGAGTCCAGTGGCCTGCGTCCGCGCAAGTCCCGCTGCAGGTGGCGCTGCCGCCCGCCCACCCACCTACCTACCTACCTTCCTTCCTTCAGCCGCGCCTGTCTGTGGCTCCGTCCGTGCGACTTTGTCGGTTTGGGACGCGGGGGAGTCAGGTGTGGATTTGAACCACAGAGTCCCACAGTGTGGCGCCCGGAACCCAGGAGAGGCATCCAAACACGTTCCTCCCCGGCCCAGGACGCCCTCTGCCGGCGGATCTGGAACAGGCGCGCCCGGAGGAGGCCGTACGAAGGCACGTGACCATCAGGCCTGACCCGAACAGTCAGCGCCCTGAAACCTACTCCCCCCAGTACTCCGCTCAGCTGAGATAAGCCACGGAAGCGCTGGCCAGAATGGAACGGAGATTGCGAAAGTAAACTCCGCAGAGGGAGCGTGGCAACCGCAAGGCCTCGCCGCCCCTTTCCTCTCGCGGTCTCTAGGAACACCCCTCTCCTTACAGCGCCTCGCAATGAGCCCGCGGGTACGAGCGAGCGGAGGGGCCCGGGGCCAGGGTGGGCGGGCACACCCAGGGTCCGCCGCCGGCTGCTGGCCAACCTGAACCAATCGGCCTCAGCGTTTCCATCTGAGCTGTGGGCAAGGGAGAGCTCTGGGCAGCCAAAGAAGCCAGGAAGAAGCCCCAGAAAGGGAAAGAATTTCCCTCCCATCCACCCCACGAAGAGAGGGCGGGGACGCCGAACCCTCAGAAGACTACCCTCGCCCCCCACCTCCGGGGGTCAGCCGGGGCCGCTGTCGCCCCTCCTCCCTGGAGGGCGGCGCCAAGGCTAGTGGATGACAATAGGGGCACGACCCCTGGCTGCAGTGGGGGCAGGGAGTGCAAACGAGATCCTCCAGGCTTGGGCACTCAGACGCGGTACGTGGTGGCCGGGCATCAGTGGGGTAGAGCAGGGGGCTGGGGGACCTAAGAGGCGCGGGTTTAAGATAGGGGCAGGATTGTTTCAATGAACCGAGGGGTTTCAGAAAACCAGACGGTACAGGGACCGCAGATCCCTCCCCATCCCCTCCAAGGGGTCCACGATATCTGCAGCGTGAAATTTTCAGGGGCCACACGTACCTCCGAGGTGAAATGAGAACGCAAAGGTCTGCTAAGACTAGTTGTGAGGTCAAATAACAGGCTTCGGGCGACCTCAGCACTCTATTCTTGGCCCTACACATTTGCACGGCTCCCTCCCCAAGTATGGTTTGCCAGAGCTCTGCTCTGGGGATTTATCTAGCCCGAACCCCACAAGCCTTCTCCAGGCTTCCCAGCTCCAGGCCAGGTGGCCCCACGCACTCCCATCTTAGGGACAGAGGACATCCGCGAGGCCACTCGTCCGGAAGAGCCAAAATGAAATGCGGCGGGCGGGGGGAGGGGGCGGGAGTTGGAGAGGCTGTTTGAGGACAAACCACGCTGTTTGGAGAGGACCTGGCTCACCACCTTCGCCGAGGCCAGAGTCTAACCTGGAGGGCCTCTCTTGGGACCCCAGCGTTTCCCAAATGGCTGCCCAGGCCTCGGGCCTGGCTGCGCCTGCGGGTAAGCGAACCAGCTCGAGACCCGCCGGGCCCTGATCCGGTTCGACTCCGCTCCTCCCTGGTCTCTTGGGGAAGCCGGGTCGGAGCCCAGAGGGACAGCTGGTATTGAACCAAGGGCGTGGCTGAGAAGGCTGAAAATGGGGGCGCCGACAGGAGAGGATTGAAGCCCTTATTGCCCCAACCATGCTTCAGCCGCTCCTTGGTGATCAGTCCCAATATCGTCCTCTCCTCCCAGTCCCCGAAGCCCTTCGCCACAGTCAGCCGCCCGGAAATCCATAGATTCCTGCGGAAGCTCACACAGCTACGCCGTATAGCACGCCCTGTAGTTTATTCAACGCAAACCTACGGGAACAACGAATTCGAATTCCAGAATATTCTCCAAATAAAATAAAACTTCAGGAGGCGACATTCAGCCTCTAGAACGTGAGGTGCGGTAGTCTCTCGCAGGAGGAGGAGGGGTTTATTTGATGCCCTGTGGGGCGAGAGGGAACCCCTTCCACCTGGGCCTCCCGGAGGCGCCCCGCGGCCCGCGGCCTGGTGCCCTGGTTCTCAGGGCGAGGAAGGCGCCCGCCAGACTCCGCGGCCACAAAAGGGGCCTGAGTGGGCTGGAGGCGGCCCACAAGCAGAGACACAGAAATGCCTGGGTTCTCCCAACACAGGACCACCAGAGTCCAATGGGTAGCCAGAAACTGGAGACAAGGAAATTTCGAGCCATTCCTTGTTTAAAGCATATCTCCCGAAGTCACCCTCATCGTTCCCTTGTCTGCCCTCATGCAAATGGCTCACATCATCAACTACCTCCCTTTAACCGTAAAGAGACGCGGGATCTTTTTTTTTTTTTCTAGAATATTCCAAAAATGAGCGGCTGTATTTGGGTGAATTCCAGCGGGGCCGAGCTTGTTTTCTTCGGCGTGATGGCGCTGCCAGGGCTTGTGAAGGATCTCCGCGGGCCCAGCACCAGGAGGGGCTAGGGACTCAGGGCCACTGGCTTCTTTCTGCGGAGAAGCGCAAGCCAGAGTCCTCGCAGCTCGCACCGCTGCAATCTCTGGTTCTCGGTGTTCAGACCCGGCGTTCTCCGCCGCCTTTCGAGGATAACCCAGTCCCCACCGCAGGCCTCCCCTGAACCGAGCCAGTCACACCCACCAGCAGGACAGCAAGACCCCAAGGGTCCTACCCAATCTTTGGCAAGAGACTGGAGCCTGGATTTTCAGAGGCTGCCGGCGTTCAGTGTAAAGGGGACGGGCTAGGAAACCCCAATAAGCAGCGATTTTCTAAACATCCCGGATTCCTGAACCCCGCGTGATCACCGCCAGGAGCCATGCAGGGGCTGGGAGGCAAAGCCGCGCTGTTGGCAGTGGCTACGGGCTTTTATTTGTTAAACAGAATGAGATCGAGAGAGCCGAATGAAGACAAAGCCGTTTTAAAACGTTCGATTGGCGAAATCTACGCATTTAGCAAACACTTTCATTTTCAGAGCTGCCTGTGGCCGCACGCAGGTCCAGAAAATCGATCGTGTTTCCTGGCGAATTCCACCCAGGGAACAGAGCCCTGGGAACACGCGCCCGTGTACACATGCTAGAAGGAATGGATGAGTGGCTAACAAGCGAGCCGCCAGGATGAAACGCGTTTATTAACTCACTGGTGCGACTTTGTGGGCATCTACATTTTTATGCCTGTTTACCCTGTTTTTATACCCTCCGTGGGGCTGCCACGGTTGTGCGGGCCTAGCCGACCAAGCCTCTGCCGGAAGCTACCATTCGGCCCAGCCGGTCCAGAAAAAGCCACTTTTCCTTGTACTGGCCAGGAGGTTTTGCAAATTGAGGTTGTGCAGATCCTTACATCCTGTCTTTCGTGCTCACTCCTTAACAGACCCAGGTGTGGGGCCCTCCTGGAAAGAGGGGGGAGCTGAAGATAGGAAGGGCCGAAAAGGAGGGTGCAGCTGCGGCCCACCCAGCCAAGGTTGACAGGCACCACGGACACCTTGGTCCACCGTTTCCAATATTTTGCCCAACGTTTAGGGACTCGGGGCTTTATGCAAGTGTGTCCATAGGTCCCTGTAGCCAGAACAGAGGACTAGCCTTTCCGAAGACCGTGCGTTCCGCGGGCTGACTTTTCCTATCAATGGGAGAGACGTAGGTTATTGACCTAGCGGCCTCCTCCTTTCCATCCATTGTTGCAGCTCAATCACGCACTTATCGGAAGAAAAGCGAGTTTATCTTAGCCTCGTGTTGCGAGTGTGTGTGTGTGTGTGTGTGTGTGTGTGTGTGTGTGTGTGTGAGACTAAAGGGTGGGGGAAGTTCTGCAGCCACGACTGTGCAGATGGGTTGAGGATAGACACTTTCAGAAAAGGGCCAATTTCCCCTTCACAATGTGCGCTAAGTACCTGATAAATGGGGCTGGTGTTTATTCATGAGCAGGTACTTTGGAGATGGCGATTAGAACAGCCGCCCGCGCTGCTTAGCCAAGGTACTTAAAGCCGGGCAGGTGCAGCGCTGCGCGCGGCCCGAGCGCACAAAGCCCGCGGCCGCAGAGTCGTGGGGAGGGGCATGAATGAGGGCCGCGCCGGGTCCCGAGGGCGCGTAGCTCGCAGGCACCTTAGCCCTTTGTTCCTCATCCGAAGCCAAGGACACTTCACCGAGGCGCTTCCCGGGAAAACCTCCCCTCTAATTACCAAGAATTCTCCCTTCGTCCCTCCTCCCGGAGCCCAGCCGGGCAACTCTCGGTCTGGCGGACGCGGGGACTCAGCGTGAGACCAGGCTGGACATTTTCGAAAATGCTGCCTGTAAACTGGCTATTAGCTAACCAGCTAAATGACTCAACAGCTAGGAAAGCAACAGAACCCAGGCCTGGGAACAGCACGGACACACGGCTCTAGCCGCCCCCGCCGCCGAGGCGCCACCTCTGGCCGTGCGAGTAACCTCGGGCTTTCAGGTTTTGTTTCAACTCCAAGGGGAGAAAATTGGGGTCTGTCTCTTTCCACAGCTTCCTGGCGCCAAGGTCGTGGGACAGACCCGATCTCGCCCTCAGAGTGGCTCCGGAATCCCTAAGAACCTCCAGCTTTTGCCCACGATCGGCGGCCTTAGCGCGCGGGGAGAGAGCGCAGCTGGTGCGCGGGCCTTGGGGGACCGAGAGCCCGGTCCTCTGCGTGTTTGGATGTGGAGCGGCCGAGTGTTTCCTTTGGAGCCCCGCGGGGTAACCAGTGTCTCTCATCCTCCTGCACCCCCCTTACCCCACCCTACCCCAGGCAGCTAGGGTGCTTCTTATACGCCATGTCCAGGGGTCTGAGGCGCTCGTGGGGTGGGCACTCTCGGACTGATTCCTCGGGCTTGTCCGGTTGCCTCTTTCTAAAAAATAATTGTTTCGAAAACAGATAATTTCTCTCCAGTCCGGAGAATCAGAGAGGAGAAATCTATTTCAAATAAGTTGACTTCCCCGTGAGGAGAAAATTCTTTTGACCATAAATAATGGGCAGGAAACTGACCTGACCCATCACAAGACAGTTTTTTCATTTTCCACCACGAAGAACGCGACGGCTCTCCCGCTCGATGCAGATTAACCAGGAGATTGTACATATTAACGTTCATTATAGATTTTTCTTGGAACCTTGCAGTTAGAATAAATTGCATATAATCCCGATTCCCAGGGAAATCCGACATCCGGGGTGTGAGCGCAAACCAGAATTGGTAACTCAGAGGCGAGGCAGGGAGGGGGGCGGAGGCCAGCCCACTGGCCAGGGACTGGAGCGCGGTGCCACCAGCCAGCCCCCAGCAGGGCCGGACCCAGAGCCAGACGCGCGGGCGGCCGCGGTTAGTTAAAAGGGATCACTAGAGAAGCCAGGCTTCCCCTCGCGTCTTCTGCCAGGACCTGAGTTAGGGTTCGAGGGCGAAGCGTTCTCCCCGGTTAGAGCCTGCGTTCCCTGCTCCAAGGAGACAGGAGGGGCTTGCGGGACAGCCGGCTAGACGCGGAGAGCCCGAGACGCCAGATGCGGCCCCCTCCCGCGAGTCGCAGCGTTTCCAAGGTCATGCAAATAGCCTCGTTGCACGACGGCCTGGAGTAAAAGGTACGGGTCAGTTGAGGAGCGCCGGGCAGAGCCGCGCCACTCCTTACGCCCGAAAGGCGCGGAGCGGCGACCGCAGGGCGCTGGAGGCGAACCGCGTCGTGGGCCTGGGACGGACCCAGCGCGGCGCGGCCTCCTCTGTCCCCACCGCAAAATGGCTGCCGGCCCCGACACGGGGCCCCAAATTTAGGCAGGAGTGAAAGATTGGAACGGGTCGGGGAGGTGGTGGAAACTAAAGGTGACGCATCGCAAAGCAGTTTTTATATTTTCTATTCTCAAGACCTTTAAGGCGCACCCAAAAGATGCAGGTGTGACCAGGAGGAGGGCCAGCAATACTAACGCACACGATTGACTTTCTTAGCATTACAGATTTAGAATAAATCATAAAAATATAATGAATACGCTTCCCGGAAAAGTAGATAAGCCCGGATGTAATCATTGGCCCTGGCCTCCTCAGGTCCGCTTCCCCCAGCTGAAAGTTTTATTTTTCTGAGGAAGCCATTTGGGCAAGTGCAGTCTGTGTTCACGTGGGCGTGGCGCCTCTCACTCTAGCAAAACCCCACTGACCGGGGGTCCTCCCCTCAGGCGCTCTAGTGAGTTAGGCCATGAGGCATGCTAAGCTGGAGCCCTGGGCAGAGTTGCTTGATAGGGTGCCCCCTAAGTCCGACCTCAGATCTCCCCAGCGCCGGAACCCTTTCACCCATGAAGAGCTTTATCAAGTTGTGGAGTAAGTTGGGGCAGGAACCTCCTATGGATTTTTGTTACTCCGACTATTATATCACAAATGACTTGAGGCTTCTCTGGTGGCGCAGTGGTTAAGAATCCGCCTGCCAATGCAGGGGACAGCTTTATCAAGTTGTGGAGTAAGTTGGGGCAGGAACCTCCTATGGATTTTTGTTACTCCGACTATTATATCACAAATGACTTGAGGCTTCTCTGGTGGCGCAGTGGTTAAGAATCCGCCTGCCAATGCAGGGGACATGGGTTTGAGCCCTGGTCCGGGAAGATCCCACGTGCCGCGGAGCAACTAAGCCTGTGCTCTAGAGCCTGTGAGCCACAACTACTGAGCCCATGTGCCACAACTACTGAAGCCGATGCTCCGCAACAAGAGAAGCCACCACAATGATGAGCCTGCACACAGCAGCGAAGACCCAACACAGCCAAAAATAAATAAATTAATTAAAAAAAACAAATGACATACTTCGGTTGGTTGTTCATAGAATCTCTACCTCCTGGAAAAGCTAGGAATATCTCAGTAACCTGGCATCCTCCTCATCACCATCCCAGTGACTGACGTAAAGTGAAGGCTACTGAATGTCAAGTTCTGACCAGAAGGCTTCAGGCTAGAAGACAGACTCCTTTACCTGCTGGCCTTGGTGTATGTTGCCTCTTCCAAGGGCCCACCCCCTACCTCAGCTTCCTTCTCACACAGCAAGGCTTACTGTGGAGTAGGGCAAGGCAGCACTCCAGATGGAGCCTGCTGTGGGGGAAGCCCACCCCTTCCTGATCATCTCTCATCCTCTCTCTGGGCTTGTGATGAAAGGAATGAGGTTTCTCTGACCTTGAAGAGGCTGCAGTAAGGGAAGCAGCTCTTCACCCCAAGACCTTGACATGCAGCGCCAGCAAGGCAGTGAGTGGGCTGAGTTGTACCAAGAAACTACAGTTCTGATGTCCACTTTGACAATGACCTTGGGGGAAGTCCCTCCGCATCTTCAGTTTCCTCATCTGCCAAGAGAGGAGGGTTATAAAAGAAGACTCCTAACTTCTCTAACCTGAGGCTCCAAGAAATGTGAGAGAGGGCAGCACAAGGAATTCCTGCAGACTCCTAAGGACACTTGGTTTCACCCTAACAGAATGAACATTTCTTTCTGAAACATGGTCCTTTGATAAACAATTTGGTAAAATAGATAACTAATGAGAGCATACTGTATAGCACAGGGAACTCTACTTAATGCACTGTGGACCTAAAGGGGGAGGAAATCCAAAAAAGAGGGGATATATGTATATGTATAGCTGGTTCATTTTGCTGTACATTAGAAACTAACACAACATTGTAAAGCAACTATACTCCAATAAAAATTAATTAAAATGGGCTTCCCTGGTGGCGCAGTGGTTGGGAGTTCGCCTGCCGATGCAGGGGACGCGGGTTCGTGCCCCGGTCCGGGAAGATCCCACATGCCGCGGAGCGGCTGGGCTCAAGTAAATAAAATACCCCCCCAAAATTAATTAAAATAAATAAATTGATTAATTAAAATGGGAAAAAAATATTCCAATTTACATTCCTACTAAAAAAAAAAAACAGTTTGGTAGTGGAGTTGGTGGATCCAAGCTGCCTTGGTTTAAATCTGATGCAGATCTGCTATTTACCAGCTATGTGGCCTTGGGCCACTTTACTTAGTCTCTCTGTGCCTCAATATCCTCATCTCTGAAACAGAGATTAATAATGATACCTATCTCACAGGCTCCTGGTGAAGGGTAACTGAGCTAATCTTCATATATGTAATGCATTTAGAAACATGCTGTCACGGGCAAGCTGTTAATATGATTTGCCCAGACCCTGGATGCAGCCTCACACCTTCCCAGTCCTCTTGGTTTCCTCCACTGATTGTCACCATTTCTGTCCCTGCGCCACTGTCAGGATCTTAGCATTCCCTGGGTCCCAGAAGCCCAGGAATGGGATGGAGGAGGGCAGAACACCTGTGTATTGCCTGCTTGATGAGCACTTTTCTCGAGGAATCTCTGCCTCAGTCCTTTACTTATTTTCTGATATGGAAGTTGAGTCATCTCTCTCTCCCTTTCTCTCTCCTCAGTTCCACCCATAGGCAGAAACAGCTGTGTGAAAACATGTGCCCTTGTCTTTAAAGGGTGAGTGAGGGAGGGAGGTCCAGTTGATCTATCCCCACCAAGAGGGATTCTGCTCAGAGGCAATCAGGGCTGTACTGCACAAAACTATTGATATTATTTCCTCCCTCTCTCTCTCTCTCTCTCTCTCTCTCTCTCTCCATACACACACACACACACATACACACACACACACACGTCAGCTCCCCAAGGACAGGGGTTATTCTGTTTTGTTCTGTATCCCTAGTGCCTAAAAACAATGCCTGGTGCAGAACAAGCACTCAATAAATAACTATTAACTCAATGAAAAGAGGAAGAAGTGTCCCACTGATCAGATCAGCTTCTGTAGCAGGGTCTAGTCTTATTCTCCTCATGGAGAGACAATGGCCAGATTTTAAAGTTAAGAAAGAAAAAACAGAATCATCTCAGATTTCTCTCCTTAGTAGTCTGCTGTCTTAGCCTTTAATTCTCTCAATTATCTACAAGGTCCTTCTTCCAACACCCCCCGACACACAGACACACACACACACACACACACACACACACACACACATCCCTGTAAGGGGTTAGGCTCCAGGAGGGACAAGATTTTAAGGGTCTGTGTTTACTTCATCACCTTCAAAGACATCAGGGATCCATGTGACCATCTGGGGGTCTGGGTTATCTCGTACAGAATGGAGCAGCTGTCCTACCACAGTCCGGGCACCTCCTCAGATGCTTGGTTAAAGCATGTGGAGACCAATTGTTGACAGTGTTTTCTGAGGGGCAGGAGTGTTGTTTTTCAAAAATGCAAAGTGACAGTAACATTGTCATTAAAGATGACTGCTGTTAAAATAATCATGGCTTTCACTCTTGGATACATTTATAACGTCTCAAGCACTGGACTAAGCACAACATTTTATTTTATCCTTACAACAAGCCCTTGAGATTGATTTACAAGCCCATTTTACAGATGAGGAAATGGAGAATTGGCAAAAGTCACATATCAATAGTTTGTAAGAGAGAGGGCCAGGGTTTGAACACAAGATTCCAAAGGTTGAGCTGTTCATCCCCACCCTCTAAGACCTACTTTCTGTCTCTGTGTGATAGGGAAAGCAAGAGAATCCATGTGAAATGTGATTTGGGAGGCATTTTCAGTGCCTAGCTCAGAAATAAAGCTCAAATGTTAGTCAAGCACAGTGAATCTAAAACAGCCTGCCTAAGTTCTAAGCCCACCTGGACTGCTTTCTAGATGTGACACTGAAGACAGTTTACTTCACACCTCAGTTTCCTCTTATATAAAAGGGGGCTTATAACAAGACCCATCTCCTTTAGTTGGGAGGACTAAATGAGTTCATATATATAAATTATAAATTATTATTTTCTCACTCCATATCAGAATAGTATTTACACTGCCCTTTGCAAACTTCTGCCTTAAAGTTCCTCATTCTACCCAACCATGCGTTGGGAATCTTGGCTACTGGGACAAAAAAAAAAAAAAAAAGGTTTATCCAAGATGTCACAATAACCCAGGGAGAATCAGATTAGACTCAGGTCAGAAGTTCTCATGAGGAAGAGGAAGGGTCTAGAGCAGCCTTTGCAGACGGTTTTGCAGGAAAAAGTTTCCATTTCCCTTTTTAAAAAGATGTAAACATCTTCCTAGGCTCCTCTGACATCAGCATATCAGTGATGAATCATCGGGAGCATAAAGACATGCAGTAGGTAGGTCACAGTCTCCATTTTTAGTCAACTTCCTGGTGGCCCCGATGAGGCCTTGCAGGAAGGTCGGGGATTTGAGGCAGCACATGAAACCTCAGCCCCTCCAGGCCCTCAGAGAACCCAGTCAGATGGAGAGGGAAAGCCTTACAGAGGCTGAGGGGCTCCCTTCTGGTATTTCTTCTTTTTTAAATTTTAAAGCAATTTGCACAGAATTTTTCTCCTTTCTTTTTAACAGAGTGCATGGACCTAGCCTTTTCCTGCTAATTCTTGCTTGTGAATGAGACCTTGTATTTAATAGAACAGAGGGAAGGAGTCCCTGGGAGATATCTCAGTTTGAACCAATGTTTATTAAAAAAGAAAACAAAAAACAAAAAAAGACCCTCAATCCTCAATGCTCTCTAAATTTATGTGTATTTGATTTTTTAATTAATCCATCCAGAAACTATTTCATTTATCATGTACTAAGCACTTGGCAGTGCAGCTGAAGATGTTAAGAGAGGGAGAGATGTGGGGGAAATCTGGGCAGATCTCCTAGAGGAGGAAACACTTGCTAAAGTTTGGTCAAGTGAAGATGGGAAGGAGTGTACTCAGAGGCAGAAACTTCATCATGACTAAAATTCCAGAAGTAAGAACTCTGGGGAGTACACAGAAGAAGAAGGGAAGGAACACAGAAGGGGAGCAGTGTGGCTTCAGGAAAAAGCCCATCTCCCCCTTTTTATTTTGCTACTTCTAAGATGCTGTGAATTTAGAAACCAAATATCATGGACGTTAGAACTGTGTGTGAAGCACCAGTATGTAAACAACCTCAGAGTGAGCATCTATCTGACAGTGAAAGGCAGGAATGGGGGACAAGGTTTGGGCCACTCAGAAGAAGCCTTCTGTACCCTTTCAGCCTGGCAGTGTGCTGGTGGGGTGAGGTACAAGCTAATACCTGTCCCCACACAGAATCCAGGAACCAGGAACAGCAAGAGGTTCTACCTGCAATAAGGAGGATACCTTATGGCCCCTGCACTGCCACTAAGTCACAGCCCACTCCACCCCACCCCAGCTACCACCATTTGGCCCAGGACCTTCACACACACACACACACACACACACACACACACACACACAAACACACACCCCTCCAGCTCTCCAGACCGAGCTTCAGGGCCTGGGGAGCTAGATTCTAACTGGGGGACCCTCCAGCAGAATCTGAGAGAAAGCAAGGAAGAGCCAGAGCCAGAACTAGCGGCGCAGAAGTGGAGACCAAGAGGCTAACCCGATGAGAGATGGATAAGCTAGACGCCCTTGGGAAAGGCCGGCGACTTCACCGGGCAGACACAGGGCGCCCTTGCCCTCTGTGCCCCCCGCCCCAGGCCTGGTACTCCTGAGAGCCCTGGAGGGGCAGCGCCCCCACCCCCGAGGCCCGGCGGGGCTGCCCTGCCCTGTTCCTGTGGGTCGCAGAGTCCGGGGCGGGGGTGGGGCACAAGGGGTGCAGGCGAACCCCGCCAAGGCTTCTTACCTCAGCGCGAGCATCCGTCCGACCAGGCTCGGTGTGCTGCTGGGACTGCGGGGCTGGGGAGGCTCCCACGGACTCGGATCGCGCCTCCCCCCTCCCCGAGCCCCCAGACCCTTCGGTGGCCCCGAGCGGGGGTGCCGGGACCAGGGCACAGGCGCCGCGCGGGCGGGAGGAGGCGGCTCCTGCGGGGCACGGTGGGGCGGGGCGGGGGCGTCTGCCGGGTCCCGCCCGGAGGGGACTTGGGAGCGATTATCTTGAAGAACAAAGGCGACCGGGGAAGGCTTGGCGCCCCCCCGGGCCCGGCCCTGAACTTGAACTTGTACTTGACACTTTGTCCGGAAGGTGGCGAGGGAACCCATCTGAGCTGGACGGGGGCTCATCCGTTCACCTCTCGTTCTGGGGAGGTGGCGAGCCCGCCCTCCTCGGCGCCGGGAGGGAGCCTGGCATCTCCAGGTGCCCTTGGGCCCAGGTGCGCCCCAAACGGCCTCGGACTCAAGGGTTGTGGGGTCCCCGCGTCCCCTCAGAGAGGAGGGGCGCGAACCAGGCCGTGGGTCTCCCGCCCGCAGGAGTAGGCCGGGGACCGGCGCCCCCGCCCACCACTCCCACCCCATCCTGGACCCGGCCCGCAGCCGTAGCTGCGCGGGGCCGGCCGGATTCTCTGCACGTCGCGTCGGCGGCCGCTATTCAGCAGCTAATTGAACGTTAATGGCAGGTGCGGATGAGGTCACCGGAGCTGGCTTTTCTCACACATTTTTCATGCAAATTCGCGAAACTCTAAACAAATTTAAATAAAAAGCTCTTTGTGTTGCGCGCCCCTCAGTCTTCTCCCTCCCGCCCGGGGTCCTGGCTCCTCCCGGGGCCCTGGGGCCCGAGCCTGCTGCCCGGCGGAGCGCGGCCCGCGGGGGGAGCCGGGCGCCCCAGGCAGCGCCGCCTACCGGACGGCGATGCAGACCCCGCCGAGCCGCCAGGGGACGTACGCAGCCCCAGCCGCTGTGGTGCGGGGATGAGAGACGTTTCACTGGGGTTGTGCGACAGGGCGAGGCTGGTGGGGCACCAGGACTTTAGGGAGGCAGCGTGGGCAGTGGGTGAGTGCCTGGCAACTGGACAGGTGTGGCTGTGCCGGCGTCCTGGCTGCACCCACACCCGCACCCACCAGCTACCTCTGCCTCACTCTCCCCGTTGGTTAAATAGGAATTAAGGTAATGCCCAGTTTTGCATAGGGATGTCTGGGGATTAAACCATGATTGAGGACATGAACAAGCACTTAGAACAGTGCCTGGCACAAGAAAGTCCAAGGGCCTCGTGAAAAGGAATGCTGTGATTTTGCACATACATGGAGAACCTTGTCAAGGGCTTTCAGATTTACGAACCCCTGCATCCCATTCTGGTTACAGAAATGAGATCTGGAGCTCAGCTCCATTGCTTCCCAGCTGCATGTCTTTGCATATTTCTTAGCCTCTCTGAAACCTCTGTTTCCTGGTCTGTAAAATGGGATTAAGTCTTATGGTGGGGGCACGGTGTGTGTCATTGTGAGGATTATATGAGAAGACACTGATGGAGGTTTAGGAGGAGCTTGGGAGCTGTCTCAAAATCCAGAACCTCCAGAGCCCCTCTTCTGAGGGCAGTACACCTAAGATTGCCATCCTCAAGGCTAGAGGTAGGCCTTGGACCACCCAATGGCCTTCATCCCAAAGGACCCTAGCCCAGGTCAGGGAGACAGACTTTCCAAGGCCTTGGGAGGCTTCTTGTTCCACTCTTCCCATCCATATCAGGGATCCACCACACCTGACACACCATGAATTGTCTTTGCTAGTGGATAAATCTTACTTTCCTCACCCATGTCCTCCCCCCAGAAAACTGACCAGAGACATGGAAGGCTTTACAAAGAAACTTTATTTGTTGTGGGCTGGGAACAGGGAGGTGAGGTTTACAGGATGGGAAGAGGCCTCTCTCTCAGAACTTGCCCTAGTCCTCCCGCAGGACCATCCAGGGTGACCCACTGGCCTTGGAAAATCCCAATGATTCCAGCTGCCTGAGTGAGATCTCTGCTCTCCCACTTCTGCTTCTGCAGCTTCAGCTTTCCCTGAGGTCCTCATCAGGCCAGACTCTGGGAAGCACTGGGGCAAGCCCAGGAGTGCCCTCATCTTCCTGTAAGGCCCCTTCAGGTCAGGGGAGAAGCAGAATCTGCAGAACTGTAGGGGACCTGCAGCCAGGGGACTGGGAAGCTGCAGCATTTAGACCCTCTGACCCCACCCACTCCCACTCCCCATTTCCCACCAGGTGGAAGCCCTGGGCCTTCCCCAGTCCCCAGCCCCCACTCTCCAATGCTCACTCATGCTTGTCTTGACCACTCCGAGGAGTGGCTAAACTAATCAGAGTCTCTACAGTCTTCCTCCCCACCACTCCACTGCCCAGTCCAGGGCCAGGCATACTGCAGGAGATAGATGGCATCAGGTAAAATTGGAGGAGGACCCCAGGCAAGGAACACTTTGAGGAGGTGACCTTGCAGAGGCGCGGTTAATAACTCTATGTATGCGGGTAGGCAAGGAGGGGTTGCAGCTTTGGGGACCGCCTCTAAGTGGTCAAGCCAAACAGGATCTCTTTGGGGTTTGGAGTAACAGACTTGAGGTCCAAGAGACGTGGTTTTGAATCTCAGTTCTGGCACTTACTAGCTGTGTGACTTGGGACCTATAACTTAACTTTTCTGGGCCTCAGTGTCATCTGTAAAATGGGTATAATGATAATATCGGCAGCCTATAAAGTTAGGAGGAGTCACTGCAGCCCTCTGCATGTGGTCCATTTTTAATTCTTTCCTGCTCTCTCTGCAGGCTCCACAGCTGATTTGGGTTGACTGTAGGTGTCCCAGGGACCACCCTGCTACCCCACGGATTTCCCAGGGCCCTCTGGGTGCCTGCTTGATCCAGATCCATGGCACCTTTTCCCCCCACCCCACCCAGGTCCATCAGGGGCCCAACGGAGAGCTCCACCGGTGGCAGTGGCAAGGTCCTGGCCTGCCTCCTGTGTGGCCAGACCCATGCCTCCCACTCCTAGAGCCCCGTATTGTTCCTCAGAGACACATGCTAGGCCGTTTACTTTTTCTGGGGTGAAGTAAACAGGGAAGGCAAAGTGCTCTACATTCCGTGTGGTGATCTCTCTCTCAGGACACATGCTGCTTATGCAAATAAGGCCTTTCACAGCCCTGCCCACTCCTCCTGCTGGCCCAAGCCCAAAGGCCCCCAACACAATGAGACCTCTATTGGGCAGTGGCAGAAGGGGGGCAATGCGCCCCCTCTACCGCGTGACCAGGTGGGTGTCGGGGGGCCGCATGACTGGGGCTTCCAAGGCCACCCCCCCAAATAGGCAGCTCCTGAAGGCGAAGGGGCAACGTGTCTACTCTCAATGGAACTGGGATCCCCCCTAACAACCCAATCCCTGCTGAGGAACTTGGACAAGCCAGTCAACTACTCTTCAGCATGGGGAAACTGGAATAATGATATCCACCTAAGCCAGACACAAAGTACTAAGCCTGGCACTTGGTAGGCTTTTAATTAACAACAATAACAGCCATGACGATGACATGTGATTGTTTGGCCTGAAAATGGCCAATGGCATAGTTTCTGGGATGTTTTTTCTTACAACCTCACCACCATTCTCTTGGAGCTCCTACTCTAAGTTGGTTAATAGAAGTTAAGCCTACTATATTAAATAGCCTCTTTACATTTCTCAATAAAAGTGGAAAGAAAATGGAAGAGTGCATTCATCCCTTCCCACTCCCCAGAAGTAGCCTTTTAATACATACTTCCAGAATCTCTTCATATATAAGCATACTTACGACTTTTAAATACACACAAATAAGATCATATTATATTGCCTGTTCTGCGATTTATTCTATTCACCCAACAATATATACTGGCCAGCCTTCCATATCAGCTAATATATAGAGACCTACCACATTAATTTTTGTAGCTGCATGGTATTTCACAGTATGAATGGACCATAGGTTCATTTCAATTTCTTTACATTCTTGAAAAAGAAATGCTCTGATGAACACTCTTGTACATTCTTCTTTGGGAACTTTTGCATGTTAACCATATAGTAAATTTCTAGCAGTGCAATTTGTTTATAACCAAGTATATGTGTCCTTTGCACTTCACACTTTCCAACCAACAGTGTTTGAGAGTGTCTTAGAATAGACACATGATGGTAGAGAAAGGCACCAAGATAGGCAGCTATGTGAGATACAGGCCATGGAGGCATCCAAGGAGCCCACCGAGTAGCACTGCACTGACCTGTTGTCCTGAGGGCAGTGCCCAGTGGCTCTGTCCTATCCAGGCCTATGTGGGCTAGTAGTCCAGGGGTGCCCTGGGTCAGCGGGGAGAGGGGCCCACAGGGGCACTGAATGTGGAGGGCGGGCCAGTGTGGCTGGAGTCCCGCCTGAATGGTTTCCTGCGCCCATTGTCTCTGCCCTGCCTGGTCTCCTTGGGGGGAGTTTATTCAGGGGCTTTTGGAGAAGAGTTGGGCAGGAGGAGGAGGAGGAGGGTGTGCAGTCCTCACCAAAGGCACCCAGGAATGTATTACAGGAGGGAGAGAAAAAGGGAGGCAGGGCGGGGGGGGGACCCATCCCTGGGAGAGACGGACGTCAAGAACCCCTGACTAATGAATAGTGAGTTTGCCCTTGAACCTCACTGGGCTTCGCCATTCTCAGGCACAGAACAAGAGCTGAGACACGTCTGAGCCCAGCTGCATGGGGACGGCGGCGGTTCATCTCAGACAGTTTGACAGGCCGGGCCTTTTCCCTGCATAGCTCAGATCTGGCTCCCGGCTCCCCTGGCAACAGCACAGCGGCATGGCTCCCAGGTCCGGGCCCTTGCCTGCTGCGAGCAGGAGGAGGGAGAAGGAGGAGCACCAAGGGGAGGACAGCTGGGGAGAGGGAGTCGTTAACTCCTAGAAGGCTGGAGCCCCTTGCTTTGGCAACCTCCCAGCGTGCAGCCCTCGGTCCTCTGGGGTGGAAATGTGGATGGCGAAGAGCTTCTGTTTGCTGCAGGCCAGGTTAGAGCAGCTTGGACGGAAGAGGCACACGATGTGACAAGGCCCAAAATGGCGGCCAACAGGTCAAAGGCAAAGACCTCCGCAGGATGGGTTGGGGCATGTTTCCCCAGGTCCCCTGCCAAGTCCCACAGGAGAAGGAATGGGAGCGGAGCCTGCATCATGCCCTCTGGCCCAGTCCTCCTCCTCCATCCTGGCCCCTGACTGCTGCAGCCTCAGGTCAGCGTCTACTGCGTCTTCCCTTTCTGCTTGGCTCTTCCCCTGCTGATGATCTTGAGTGTCCTGGAGCGGCATGGCTCTGTATTCCAATCCTGTGACCTTGGCAAGACCCACAGTTCCTCCTGTCTCCATTTGCAGAGAAGGTGAAAAGAGGCTGTCCCATCACACTTCACAGGACAATCTAAAGATAAGAGAAATAATATGTGAGAGGGAGTTTTGCACTCTGGGGAGGAAGATGTCCTATAAATCTCATTCAGGTATTATTAGGGCGGAAAGTAGGTATTTCTGCTCCCTGGGGTTAGTGGGGAGGAGCTTGCTTGAGGTTGTCTCGGAAGCTCCTCAGCAGAGCAGGCTGAAACTCAAAGGCAGGAGGTCAGGAAAGACAATGGTTTATGTCTGTGGCTTTTGAAGGCTCAGCTTGGATGAGAAGGTAAGATAGACCGACCTTACATTTTCAAGGAACTTTACCTATATCATTGCTAGGCCTCGCTGCAACTTCATGAGAAATATATGAATATGAGGAATCCTCATTTTAGAAATGGGAAAACAGAGGCTCGGCGAGGTTAAGGGCTAGCTCTGGTTAAACAGGGACCTGAGCCCATGTCCACCTGATTCTGTGGCCTGCACTTGTGTCAGCTGTACTGGTGGCAGAGCCACCTGGCTGGGGGTCCTGGGGAGGGGGGCTAGGCACTGAGAAGTAGCATTTCCCCTATGGATTGCTTCTCGGGGCCTGGATCTTCTGAGTCCGAAGAGCCCGGCCAAGCGAAGTAGGAGAGGGCAAGTCCCAAGGCGAGCAATGCAAACCCATCGTGAGGGTCACCTGGTGGCAAACTGAGCCACAGGACAAAGACTAGCCAGAGCACATGGAAACAGAAGAGAAGGCTCCAGATCAGAAGCCAGGAACAAACTCAGCTAAGACTTGTGCTCTCCGGCCAAAGACTCGCCCCAGGACAGGTCACGACCCAGCCTCACAGTCACTTGCCAGCAGTGAGCTGGGTTTTCATTTCTGTAGCCTCTGGGTGCAGAAATGCCTCCCTGCATCCCAGGGCAACTTGAAGGAGACCATGCTGGTTGGGTTTCCTGTGAGCCAGAGGGCTGGGGGTGAGGGTTACTGGTAGGTAGCAGAAGAGAAAAAGCAGGAAAAACTTCCAGATTACAAAATGTCACAGCTAAAAGGGACCTTAGATGCCATCCTAGCCAATGCTCCTTTTCCAGGTCCAGAAAGGGAGGGGGTTCACCCAAGACCAGAAGGAAGTCCAAGTCTCTGACTTCCAGCTAGGTAGGGCTGTGTCTTCCTATGCAATTTGTCACTCTACCGGGCTATTCGGAGCCCTCAAAGGCAGGGATTTCACCCAGCGAGGCACACAGAAGGACCAGGTAAAAGAAGCTACTGTTGGCAGAGCACACCACGTGTCAAGCGGTGGCTTCGGGAAGCCTGGGGCTGGGGCAGATGCCGCCATGGGACCAGAAGCCTTCCTTGATGACAGAACGGGGCTCCACACCCACGCCACCACCACACTCCCAATCCTCCACAGCCAGACGGTAGGGACCACGAACCTCCCCTGGCTGATGAGGAAACAGAGGCATGAGGAGATGGATCAGAACATGGACAGGTCCCTAATCCTCACCCCCAGTGCTTTTAAGAAGGGCCAGGGAGGAGGAGCAGCTTGTGTGGGTGTAAGGAGGGTGAAAGCCCCCAGGAGAAGCTTGTCCCCACAGAGCCTGATGGCAGAGCTGTAGCCAGGGCAGGGCCTGGAGCTAGGAAGGACTTCGGCTCACTGCCCTTTGCTGCTGGGTCCTCTGCCAGGTGGAGCAGGGTGCCCCATGCCAGGCAGACCTGACCTGCTCAAAATGCAAAGGAGATCAGGGATCCTGCATCCTGCAACCTCGTCAGGAACTGCCCTCGAGGGAAGTCTGTGTGCTCGCTGGCTCGCTGATGAACAGACACATGATGGAACAGAAAGACACAAAGACAAATGAACTCCTTTCAGCCCAGCTGTGCCCTCCTCCCTGGGCTGCTGATTTGGGCCAGCTGCCATTTGACTGGCCGGTGCCCATGGTTAAACATTCTGCACGTCACTGCTGTCCTCATCCTCCAAATCATAGCTGTATCAACCGACTTTGAGAAGCTCAACTCCTTCATACCTGCCCCATACCTAAGGGAAAAGGAGAAGGAAAATGAACCCTATTTAGTGTTTAGCAACTCCATAGGGAGGTAGGGATTACTGTTCCCATTTTACAGATGAGGGTTAAAAGGCTCTCAGATATTCAGGGGTCTGTTGTATGGTGATGTCAGAAGCAGAACTCCGATCTGGGCCTCTGCCTTGTCCCTTCTCTCCAGCCAAGGTCCCAGGTCTGGGACCTCCCCATCCCGGTGTGCTGGAAGGCTCTGAAGCACCTGGGCTTGTGCCTAGCATCCCCACCTCATTTTCTTACCTCCCCAGGGTTCTCTCAGGGCTCAGTGTAAGCAGGGGAGGCATACTGCCCAGCACATTCGATTAGTTCTAGAACAAATTCCCTACGCCCTGACCAGCCCTGACAGCATTTTCTTGGCTAGCCAGGGAAAGGAATACCTGCAATGTATACATGGCTTCTCCTAACTGGGAGAGGAAGCCAGAGGATTTGGGGGCTGGGGTAAGGGTGGGGACAGCTACCAAACAATAAAAGCTTTACCATGCAGATAGGGCTAGAGAGCCTAAATCTTGGGAGCTTTCCTCCTGAGGAACAAAGAACAAGGTCACTCCAGCTGCACACAGGGCCCGTGCCCCAGCCCTCCACTGGGTACCACCCATGCTGGTCCAGCCTTGGAATGGTGAGCCATGCTTGGAATGTGATTCCCTGGCTTTGTGTGACGCTTGGTTAGCAGAGTGCGACTCCCAAGATCCCCTGTCACCTCCTAAAGCCTCTGCCAGCCCTCCCCGGAGCACCACACTGATCACCAGATTAAGGAGCTCAGGGCTACAGCTGAGGCAGCTAAAGTCCAGGAGGGAGGAGTGGGGAGGGGTTAGGAGGGCAGTGCGCAGCTCTCCCAAGGCCCTGCCTGCCTTGCTTCTCTCCCCCCACCCCTACTGTGGACCCCACTCTCTGTTCCCACCATGAGTTCTAACCTCTATACTCTTCCTCATTTAGCTTCTGACTTCCCCTCCAGGTCCCCAGATGGAGCAGCCTAGGAGACAGGGAGAGGGGTAGGAAGTGAGTGAGTGCACTGGGGGTGGGGACTGGCTGGAGCCCAGGGCCTCCTCCCCTGCCAGGACTGAGCGCCTGCTGAGGGTAATCCCAGAGGCTCTCTGTGGGTCCCTCTAATCAGCTGCCTGACTCCAGAGCAAGATGCATCCCACACAACAGAAGAGAGAGCAGGAGGGAGCACCAGGGATGGGGGAGGCTGGCAAAGAAGGGACAAGAGAAGGAATTTGGGTGTTCAAAGCTCTTCCCTAAAACCCCAGCACTTCCTGAACCAAAGCCATCCCAAAATATTTAAAACACAAACACAGGAAAAGAAGTTCCCTTCTGTCTGCATAGACTCACCCGGTCTGTAAGAAATGAGATGAATAGGTCCATAAAGACCCAACGGGAAGGAACTGGAGGTTTTGGCACAGGGCTTTTTGGACTGTTGAGTGTCCCAGGCTTAGACTTTCAATCACTAAGAAGCTGTGATAAGAGGGCAGGGCCAGTGGGGCAGGGTGGGGGAAAGGCTAGGGAAGGGCCATGAAGCCAGACCCCCTGGTTGCTGGATCCTAAGACTCCTGTACCTGAACAGGAGGAGCCGTGCTCCACACCCCTGCGCCCTGACCTTCCCGTATTACTGTGAGGGGCTGTAGAGAGCTGGAAACTCTGAAGGCACGACCCAGAAAGCTATCCGGAGGCCCAGTTCGGCAGGCATCCAGCCCCTTCCCAGCCCTGTCCCCCACGTCAGGGCCTGCAGGGGGCGACCGGGACACACCCAGGGCCTTGGCCAGCAGCTGCTCTCGCTCCAGCTTCCCATTTGCCGCCACTGCCAAGCTCCCTTCTGCCGAGCCAGGGCCTGCCTCGCACCACTGCAGGGTAGGGGCAGGAGGAGGAGGGCTTGGGCCGCTGGGGCTGGGTTCTGTGAGGACCTGGGAAGAGGGGCTCTGCCAGCTCCTAATCCTCTACCGGCTCCGAAAACAGAGGCCCACGCTCCAGTGCCAACGGTGATAAAATCCTTCCTCGAACCCCTGCTCCACCCCTGGCCAGAATTCACTGGTCCCATTCCCGTCATTATGCTCAATCAGTGAGTGCTAAACCAACATAGGTTTAAAATGACCACAACCATCACAGACTTTCCGAGTTGGAAGGAACCAGGAGATTCCTGAAGTGCCACTCACTTGTTTTGCCAGTGACAACATTGAGACTCAGGTGTTCGATGAACTGGCCTCCCTGAGGTCAGGCAGCAAGCCAGTGACAAGGACATGCTCATGCCCTGTCTACCAAACCCCTTTCCTGCTCAGGGCCAGGCCCCTTCGAGGGCCTAAAAGAGGGCTTCTCCGTCATATCCCAAACAAGATCCTGGCCCAACTGTGGGCGGCGGGGGTCTGGGGCCAGGGGAGGCCGTAATTCGATAAGCAGACTGGCCATCTGGCTTGGGGACGGAGAAGAGCCCAGACTGGCCGCTTCTGCTGCCTGGTCCCGGGGGGCCCTGTGTCGTGGGAGACAGACTGCCAGATGGACAGGCACTGGCCCGGGTCTGGGTGGAAGCCAGTGAGTTCCCTGTAGTCAGAGCTAACCAACTTTCAGACGTGGTGGGGTAGCAGTAGAGAAGCCATGGGGAGCAAAGCCAAGCCCCCCTAAAAAGACAGAGAGACAGAAGAGCAGGATGGGGGAGCCAAGATTCCCACCCAGGCTCAGAGCCTGGCTCCCCAGGTAGGCCCAGCTCAGCTCCACAGCCACAAACAGGTCCCCCTCCCGGGGAAAGGCAAACACATCTCCCCTGGCACCTTCTCAGACATGCATGCAAAACTAATTAACATGGGGAGACATGCGAGCAGCCGGCCAGCTCCACACCCTCGAGTCCACGCAAACAAGGCGAGCCCTTGTCCAGGGGACGTGCACAAAGCTTTGTTGCTAATTTAGGCATCTGTCTCTGTCTGGTCTGGTCCTCCTGCCTGCGCTGGGGTTTTTCCCAGCCCCTCGGACAATGCTGGGAACAGGCCTGCCGATCCCTTATTCAACTCACACCCAGGACAATGAGCTCATTGTGCAGGCCACAGAAAAAGGGATGCTGTGGGGGGAGTGTGTGTAATGGGGCATCAGGAGTGGAGAAGGGTGGGGTGATGAAGAAAATGGGAACCCAGCAAAGTGTTTACTAACACAGCCCCTGCAGCTGCCTTGGGCCTCTCTCCCCTCCCCTGACTGTCTGGCAGCGGGGAGAAGTCCTGGGACTCAGAGGTGGGGGACCCCAGAGTGGATGAGGGGTCTTGTACCCACTGGGCCAGCAGATACAAAGTCTGGCTCAAATCTTTGCCTTATTGCCCTTTCCTACCTTCAACAGCCTATAGCTACCCCTGCATGTCCACGGCCAACGTGTTTTTTATAGCTTGGTTTGGGGGTTCTTTCTCCTCTTACTGCTGACTGAGCAATGTAATGTACAGATCCTGAATGCAGAGGAGGAGACAGGGCTGAGGGGAGAGGTGCTGGTGACTGTGCAGGGTGGGACCTGCTGTCTCGGCCATTGTCTTCAGGCAACATTTCATTTTCTCCTCCTTCCCAGCTAATAAATTAGAGAGGAGACCGTGAGCTTCGAAGGGACAGGCTCCCCATGGACGGCGGGTGGGCAGGTGGGAAGGCAAGTCTGTAAGCTCTTGGCAGATGGGGCTCACCCGGCCCTTGGCTGCTTACACCACACCTGGTCAGACACTCGCGTGTAGCCCTACACAATGAGCAGCACACACACAAAAACCCTGTATAGATAGATAGATAGACAACTATATCTATCTATCTATCTATCACACACATGTAAATATATATACAATACATAAATCCCCTGAGATTCCTGAGGGGGAGATCTGGGGCTTTGAAATGCCCTCCCTCCTACCAACAGCCCCCAGCTCCTTGTCGCACTGAGCCCGCCTAGACAGGCCGACGTAAACAGACACGCACAGCCTGACACTGACACGCAGACACAAAAAGAAACACACACACCCAGAGGCAGCCCCAGACACACACGCTGACAATGGCATAATGAATGCAGGACTGCGAGTGCATTCAGTCAAAAGCCCACGCCGCTGGTCGCCCAGCACCAGGGTGGCTGAAAGGTTATGGAGAGGCTGCACGCCAGCTCCCCAACAACCTCCTCCCCCGCTCTCTCCCAGGACAGATATCAGCTATGCGGGAGGTGAAGTACAACACCATTCCAGGCATCTAGATGGAAGCAAATGCCTCCTGAGACAGAAAGGTTTGGAACTGGTCTTAGCCCTTAGTCAGGGTTATCTGAGCTGCCCTGAAGGATTTTTTTAATACAGAAAGAAAAGGTGTTTGAAAGTCATCTCGATTGTCCTGCATTTTGAGAAATGTCTTGAAGCTGGGGCAAAGTGGAGCCTTGCTGGCGTAGTTTTCTCTTACAGTAGAATCCACAGGTTGGGGTGATTTCTTCCTGCAGTTAAAATAATTTTGAGAAGGGTATGCAGGATGAAGAGGAATACAAATGGTAAAAATCTCAGAGACTCTTTAAAATGTGCTTCTGAGACTAACAGAGAATGAATGGCTCCCTCTCCATTGGCCCAGAGCAGTGGAAATGTATTAGGTTGAACCATACAAAATCACCAATATTTGACTGTTTTTGATCTATAAAAAAGAAACTTCATATGAGCCAACCTAATAGGCAACTGGCTTCAAGAACTATCGGGTGTACTTTCCCTTTTTAAATTTCCTCTCCAAACTGGAGAGCTCATTGTGTAGACAGGTCAAAGTAGCCGCTGGAATGACCTGTGCACACACACACACACACACACACACACACACACACACACACACACATGGCCTGTGGCTTGCATCAGGCTAGGACCCACCTTCAGACTCTTCCACCAGGGCTCCTGCTTCTCCTTCCCCTGTCTTCTGACTTTGGAGCACATCCTGGCGAGGACAGAAGGAACATGAGACTAGAACAGAATGGGAAATGGCTTCTTCTCTGGAGAGGAGTCAGGAACTAGCATGGGGGTCTGTGCATGTACTTTGTCCTGGAGGAAACATCAACCATGTGGCTTCGAGACTAAAGCATGTGCTGTCAACTGGTGACCAAATTTAAACCCAAGGCCAGTCTCTGTGCATATGAGACTCATTCAAACTGCCTCTAAGACAGCCATGCACAGGAAGCTAGAAGGGTGAGAGGCCACCCAGTGTGGGGAAGGCTCACTCCTTGTCAGCAGCTGGACATCCACTGTCCTGTCCCTCACAGAAGGCAGAACATAATGCATCTTCCCGAGAAATCACTCTCACCAACCTCTCTGGAGTTTCTCAGGGAAGGAAAGATGGAAGGTTTCAGAAGCGGAGTCCAGCACTGATCCGCCTCCCACTACTTGCCTCTTACTTGTCCACAGAGGAAACCCTGTCTCACATATGCTCATCTTGCCCACCAGCAACAGTTGGCCTGTCCATACAGAAGCTGGGGGGAGGATACTTCCCCGAGAGTCTCCAACTGACCTGGGACTCCATTCAAAGATCTGGAACCACCTTCCATGCAGCGGGAAGTGGCATGGTCCCTCCTACATCTCGTCAGAGTGACAAGTACTTTGACCACAAATGCCATGTAACTCCTAGCGTTTTATCTTTCTAAACACATACACGCATTGACCTCAACAAGAAAATCACCAAAACAGTAATAACAACAATAAGATGAAACCTGTTTGGCCTTTCTCCTCCTGGGAGGCAAGTGAGAGAATGAGATCCTGTAGTCTGGGCTTTAGAGCTGGTGGATGCATTTACAGGCTGGGCTCCAACCTAGTGGCTAAATGGATGACCCTTTCAAATGCCAGAGGTGTTGAGAGAAGGCATCTGGGCGCCCACCGTTGCTAACTTACATGCAGGCTCACCTCCCAACCAGTCTGAGCAGAACCAGGAGAGAATTCTGGCCTTGAGGCCCCAAACAGTGTTGGATTTCTTCTGAGGAGAAACCTTCTGTATATGAATTCACCCAGAGGTAATTTATCATTTGATTGCATTTAAGACGTTCCTTACCACTCAAATGCAAATCTTGATAGGTTACTCCTATGCTGATTCCTAGGATCAAAGTTGTTTCTTAAATAAAGAAAAGGCAATTGAGAGGTCACAGTTCTATAAAGAACCAATAGAATCTGGAAAACTAAAGTTCGAACCCAGGCTTCCCTGGTGGCGCAGTGGTTAAGACTCCACCTGCCAATGCAGGGGACACGGGTTCGAGCCCTGGCCCAGGAAGATCCCACATGCTACGAAGCAACTAAGTCCAGGTGCCACAACTACTGAGCCTGCGCTCTAGAGCCGCGAGCCACAACTACTGAAGCCCGTGTGCCTAGAGCCTGTGCTCCGCAACGAGAAGCCACCGCAATGAGAAGCCCACACACCGCAACGAAGAGTGGCCCCCGCTCGCTGCAACTAGAGAAAGCCCGCGGGCAGCAAGGAAGACCCAACGCAGCCAAAAATAAATAATAAATAAAATAAATAAATTTATTAAAAAAAAAAAAAAGATGGTCCTTCCTCTGAAAGAATGCTCTGACCAGCTGCACAGACGAAAAAAAAATCCTCCATCTTATTACAAATGACTGGACCAATTAACAAGGAAAGCATCGTTTAATAAAGTGCCAAAGGATGTGGTCCATGCGTTGAATGCCATACACGGTGGAAGAGAGGGGTTCCTGACCCTGCAGGAGGGCTTCTGTCTCAGAGAATATTTGATCTTCTGTGGCCATCCACAGTGACCCACAGAAACTCTAGAGCCGCGAGCCACAACTACTGAAGCCCGTGTGCCTAGAGCCTGTGCTCCGCAACGAGAAGCCACCGCAATGAGAAGCCCACACACCGCAACGAAGAGTGGCCCCCGCTCGCTGCAACTAGAGAAAGCCCGCGGGCAGCAAGGAAGACCCAACGCAGCCAAAAATAAATAAATAAAGAAAAATTAAAAAAAAAAAAAAAAGTTCTAGCCCGGGCTAAATGGCAGCTTAAGGTCACCAAGGGCAAAGCATGAAATGGCCTCTGATCCAGCTCTACCAGGCTCTTGGGGTATGGAGAGAGGCAGGAAAGCCAGGAAGCCGCAAATGGGTGAGAAATGTCATACCCCCAGTGTCCGCTAATCCAACACACCCCTGCCCGGGGCCTAGCCTTCCCGTTCTGAATAGGTAGATGAAATTCTATATTATACAAGCTTTAAAGTGCTGGGCAAGGGATGGTGGTTTTCTTCTCTGTATCCCCAAGGCATTGCCCAGAGCCTGACACATAGTGCTCAATGAAAGCTGAATGAATAAATGAATGCAGTAGAAAAAATACAATCTGGTATGGGAAGACTTCCAATTTCTGAGCTCCACAGTTCCCTTACAAACTGGGATGGTTTCACGGCACAGCCCTGGAGGTACTGAAATCTAGGCCAAGAGCCAACAGCGGTGAGAGGTCCACAGTGGATGTGATGTGTCTACTCGACTCAGGCTGGCCTGGCAGCAACCCACACCCATCTTGCACATGGTAACGAGACCAGTTCCCCTAGCCTGTCCTCCATCACCACTGTTCTTGGCCGCCACCATCTGACCTGCTCTTCATACCCAAATCTCTAACTCAGTCCTGTAGGACTCATGCCCACCTTTGAACCTCTGTTCAGGGAGTCCTCCCCGCTCCTCAGCCTAGAAGACCTTTGGGGGTACAATGAGGCTGCTCTGACGACTCCACCCCACACAAAGTCCTGCTCTCTTAACTCCCGTGGCCTAGTCAAGCTTTGTGCACCTCAAATGTGTGCCTTCTTAGGCTAGTTTCTGCTCCAAGGGGTCAGGGAACAGGTCAGGGCTTCTTCTGGGGCTCTCTCTGGACCTCGGAGCTGGGAGCCGAAGCAGTCAGTAAACGCCATGACTTATTGTAGAGTGACTGACAGAGAGCTGAGCCCAATCGCCGCCTCCCCTGTGTCTTCACTCATTACAGACGTGTGGCCCACCAGTGAGATGGTCCCCCGCGGCAGAGCCGTGCTGGCTCACTCGTGCTGGCTCACTCGTGCTCAGCCCCCGCCTCCCCCCAACACACACATACCCACTCCAAGGTGGCAGGTGGGGGATGCAAACTGACACTTCTTGAGTGCCACAAGGTAAGTATTACTACCCCCAAGTCTGCAGATGAGAAAATGGGCTCAGAGAGAGAGATGAAATAGTGTGCCCCAGGGGTCTGAACTAGGTCACACAGACCCTGACACCCACTGAGCCACACACACTTCCTCACACCACCATGATCTTTTCTTTTTCTGCCTGTAGTATAGTTGATTTCCACCATGATCTTGAAGCCTAAGATCCAACAGCAGAAGAGAGAAGAGCGGACTAGAAACAACTAAACATGGCTTAAAGGAAGCTGCAGGCTCAACGGGAGGGGTGGCTGTAAACTGGAGGCCTCCCTCTTTTTACTCCCAGCCTCCCAGCGCTCCCCAAGGAAATGACACGCCCTCAGAGGCACGCACCACCTCTCCTGTCCTGTGCCACCAAACTGGGTGAATCAGGAAGAAGGTCTAACGTTCTCTGTTTAAGGACCAGATGAGATTAGACAGAGGATGTGGAGACCTTTGCCTTCTCTGGAAGACAGAACGCTACCTCAGGGGATGTAACATTGCAGAAGGCGGAGGTTCAACCTCGTCCCAGGCAGGTGCAATCCCTTGGCACCATGGGCAGACTGGTGGGCTTGAATCAACCCCTGACTTTACAGATTGAAGCACAGCCAGGCTATGGACCACACTGACAATTAGGAGAAAGCTAGGAGTGGGTGGGATGCTTCTCCCTCCTCTGAGCATCTCACCAGGGGCCTAGCACTCAGCCTTCCTACGCAGATCATCCAAGTACATTGCCAGTCCGAAGCAGGAGACACTAGAGAGCCATCCTCTAGCAACCCAAATGAGCTCCTGCTGCTTCCCAAAGCCCAGGCTGACTCCTTAGGAGATGAGGACTCACAGGGGACTCAGATGCTACCTACCCAAGGGCTGTAGCTTCTGAAACATACCCCATGCAATCACCCCAATGGCATCTGGCTTAGAAAAGAAGGGCAGACCCTAGATTACTTTTATTACTCTTTCTGCTCCCCAAGAGACAGGCCTTAAAGGAGGTAAAGTATGCAAAGTGTTAGCGCAGAACTTGGCACACATAAGTGCTCAATAAATGAGTCCTGTCACCATTATCATGACTCATTATGATTTCCTGGCTGCCTATTCCTCACCTCCCCGGCTCATGTGAGGAGCCTTCTTTTCATAACCTCAAGGGTTACTGGAGCTCAGAGGCCCTTAACCCAGTCCAGGGTAGGAAACTGAAGTTCTGAGACGGGGAGGTGATTGCGAGCAAGGCTGGACTCACAGCCAGGAGTCCTCCGAGGTGAGAAGGCCTCTCTGCCCTCTGACAGCAGGATGAGCCCAGCGCCTCCCCAGAAAATCTCTCTGAAGACCCGAGGCTTGGCAAGGAGCCAGGGCAGGAGGCTTCTCCAAGAAGATGCTGGCTCTGAGCCAAGGCGCATCCCAGAAGCTTCAGCTCACAGAGAGCAGCAGAGACTCAGGGGAGGAGGGGCAGCCAGGAGAGGGGCAATGAGGAGCCCTCGGGCCAAAGGAAACCTGCTTTAAGTGGGTTTGGCACGAACCTGGGATGCACGGCTGCCTTCTCATGCCCTGTGGTTTCCACACATCTGGGAGACTATGAAATCACTTCGAGGTCAGGAACTGGGGGGGCATGTTCCACCCCTGGGACAACCCTCCTGTCATCTACATCTGTGCCCATACAAACTCCACAGGGCACTACTAAACCTCCAAGCAAAGACTCTTCTGGGGGTTACCCACTGGCTTTCTTCCTCCCACCCTAAAAGCTGAAAAACATGATGCTGCCTGTGGATTCAGGTCTTCTGCCTCAAAGGACTGAGGGGTAACCCCCATTTAAGAGGCTATACCAGCCTCCAGCCTGGCTTTTCCATGCACAGAACTCTCTGTCGCCAGAGACCTTCCAGGGGTAAATCAGGATTAGTTACTGAACATTGGGGCTGGAAGAGGTCTCGATTCTCTAGTCTAGCTCAATGAAAATATGAGCGACATGTATCACTTTAAAATTTTCTAGAAGCCACACCAAAAAGAAGAGGTAAAACTAATTTTAATAATATATTTTAACCCAGTATTTATTATCATTTCGGCATGTTGCACTGCCTACGGCTCATGAGACCAACGGCGGTTAGCATACTGGACAGCTCAACTCTTGACTCCAGCAACGTCCCCCATTTTTGGATGAGGATGTGACCCAAGTATCTAAAGAGAGGGCTCCAGTGTAGAAAGGGAGTCCCCAAACTCCATCCCTACAGCTGGGCCCATCAGCCTTTCCTTTCAGCCTCCTGATAAATACTCGTGGCCTATGAAATAGATCATTTTATGATAAATCAAATTCAGGGGGGCTGCAACTTAAACCTACTTGGAATAGACAACCTGGAGAAGAGTAGAAACTGATATACTTGACATCACAAGCTCCGGAACAAAGACCAACAGAAAGGAACAGAAGGGAGGTTCTGGGAGATCTCTGCACGGGAGGCCAGTCTCGATGAAGACCTCTGTGTGTGCCACCCCTGAGCAGGGCCCCCTGGCTCCTGAGGGTTGTAAATACCCACACTCCAGCACTGGGTCTGGTGATTTTTCTACCACGGCTCCCTGGAGAAACTACCCACAAAAGCTCCTCTCTGCTTTAGAAGGCAAGAACAAGTCGTGCATTTACCCAGTGCTTCTAGTCTTCTTACTCCGAGTCGCCATGCCAACACACAGTCATAATTACCGAGGAACGCGCCAATAGTGGCAGCATTGACAAAGACACTATATCAGGGCCTGTGAGCTAAGCAAGGTCAGGCTCCTTGCGGCCCCCAGCTTCCTGCCCACTTCCTTTATTCCACTCTGATCCATCTCTTTCCCTTCATTCTCTTCCTCTCCCACCCAGATGGTCTCTGATTATATTTTCTCTGCAAAGAAAGGCACTATGGCTCAGTGTATAAAACACTTTTATAGCAATTAGGAGACAGGTTCTCCTTTGAGTCCTGATTTTAACTTGTGGGAAAAGTCACTTTAACATCTAGGCCTCAGTTATTTCGCTGTGAATGGGGAGAATATTTTGGACAGTGCCTATTCAGCAAGTGGGTGCCTGCATTTAATTCACCTACTAAATTCAGAGGCCGGTGTGTGTCCCGTCAACTCTAAGATCTTCTTTATGATCAGCACCAGAGGTACCAGAAGCTCAGGGAAACAAAAGAAGGTTCAGTTCAGAGAAGGAGTTGGTTCTAATACCCTGAGAACAGCAGGGCTTATATCTCCCCCCAGGAAGGGTGAAAATCTCAGAAAAGGAGCCAGGAGCAGCTGAATGGTGGGCTCTATCCGATTATAAAAAGATGAGTGGGATGGATGAGAACTATCAGACTAAGTGACAAGCATCCTGAGGCCCCCAGTGAGAACAAGGACATGCACCCATTTAAAATGAGAGGTCAGAAAAAGAAGGCAGACAGCCATCACCCGGGCCCTACACAAGAGCGCCCCAATTTCAGGACACCCAGTGCACCAACATCTGAACTTACAAAGGAGATAGATTGGAGGCTGATGATTAGCATCACAAAATGATTATTCCCTTTGTAAAAGGCTTCACTGCAGGACTGCTTTAAATAGTGCATTTAAACCATGATCTGATTTGCTAAATTCGATTTATACACATCTACTGCCTAAGCTGGCGTGCGGCTGTATTTACATGTCTTCCCTTGGCACGGAGGAGGGGAGAGGCCAGCCATTATTTGGGGCCTTTAATCCTTGTAGACAGTAACTAATCTGGGGAGCTGAACCCTGTTTTTCTTCCAGAGCTGGGGCTTTAGCTGTAAACTGGTCTCAGCTCTCCACCCTGTTTTGCCTGGGCAGAGCCTGCCCAAAGACGATGGTCAGGATTTGGCTAGGATCTGTTGGAGCATTTCTGTCAATAGGGACTGCTCACCAAGAAGCAGACCTCCTTCCCACACACCAGGGGTGACAAGTTTCCAGTACAAATTTCCAAAGAATCTGGTCTATGGCAGGCTCACCAAACTTATTCAGCACTGACAGTTATCATGCCAGGGGTTCAAAGGTTACCTTTTGGGAGGCATGAAAATCTGCTAACCTGTATAAGTTCTGGGGATCTGACAAGCCACATTCTATGACTTGTACTTAAGCCACAGGAACCAAACCTGGGAAGGCACAGAAAGGGGGGCTCTCTACCCAAAGAGGACAAAAGAATGGATCTACCAGGCCTCACGGCAGCTGTGCTGAGGCCATCGGGAAACCCTCCTTAGTTCACATAAAGGGACTTGTAGGTCTCACTGACAACATGTCCCTTCAAGAGAGAAATGACCCAGGGAATTCCCTGCTGGTCCAGTGGTTAGGACTCTGTGCTTCCACTGCAGGGGGCATGGGTTCGATCCCTGGTCAGAACTAAGATCCCACATGCCACGCAGCACGGCCAAAACAAAAAATAAAATAAAACAAATAAATAAAAATGAGAGAAAAATAACCCCTTCCCGTTAGGTCCAACAATGTGATAGGACAGTCAGGAGCCGGACAACTGCCAAAAGGGGAAATACACTACCCAGTTCACACCATTTGCCAAAAGAGAGAGAGGTCTAGGGAATTCATGGGCTCAGGAATGTAACATTCAAAAAACAAAGTCCCTCCAGAGGACTGAAACCAGAACATCTCTCCACCACCACCCCTATCTCCGCAGCACAGAGCTTTAGTCTTTAAGAGAGAGATCCACTCACTCATTTACCAGATATTTACAGACACGCACAATGGTGAGCCCAGCCTAGCACTAGGAACTGGGGCAAAGGAAGGAAGAAGACAGCACACAGGTCTGAGGAGTTTATAGTGCGGAATTGAGGGGTCACTAAAAACAACTAAACCATTGTTGAGAAGCCCACTAAAGCCCGCTCCTGAGAGGTTGGTAACTGGACTGGGAATCAGGAGCCCTGGGTCCCATTCCTTGCTCTGCTAGCTAACTTCATGACCTTGGGGACAATTACTTAATCTCTCTGGGCTGTTTCCTCATCTGTGACATGAGCAGTTGACCTACATAATCACCAAGCTTTAAATTTTCTATAAATCTTATGGAGGGAAAAAATGTTCATATCTCTAAAAATCCTGATGAGCTTCCTTTTTTGAACAAGGTTATAAACCATCATACTTTCTTCTTTGTCTTGGCTGCTGGGAGGCTCAGAACAACCACAGTATTAAATCAGAACATCTATTTTAGGCCAGAGCTTTAGGCCAGGAGGTTGGGGACGAGGTGACAGGAGAGTCCTCATATGTGAGCCCTCATATGTGATGTGGGGATGGGGGCTTGGATTCAGGACAGGCTTGGTGCTTGTTTGAGAGATGAGACACAACAGATGAATCCATGTGTCTGTTGTATGTATGCAAGTGCTGAGCCTGTGGGTAAGAACTCAGGCTTTGGGGCAGACAGCCCTGAATCTACATCCTGGCCCTGGCTCTGCCGCATCCTAGCTAAGGCCAAAATCACAAAGAGGTAATCATCACGCTACTTATCAAGCTGAGGACCTAATGTACATGAAGTGCTTAGCAGCGGGCCAGGCACAAAGCAGGACTCAAACACAACTAACGTTACTGGAGCTCCTTGGTCGGTCTGTACAAATTCACACGCGTGGAACCTGATTTAGGGTAGCGGTGGGTCAACTGGGTTAGTTAGAACAACAGCGACTGAGCTTAAATTATTCAACCTGGTGGAGGAGGCGGGGCGGAGGGCACAGAAGAGCCACAGCTTTGACCTTTGGCCGGAGGCCTGGAGGGGGCGAACTCAAAGTTGCTCCACCGGGCCAGCGGAGGAAGCAACGGACCCGAAGCAGCCCCAGAGGATGCGAACGGAGCCTCTAGGCCTGCCCCCAACCACAGCGGCGACGCGGAGGCCCTCGCTAGACCGCCGCCCCCATCGGCGGGGCTCTCTCTTCCTGGCCCCCGCTATCACTGAGCTCCGGAGCACACACAGGCCCGGGAAGGGTGGCTTCGGTCTGCTTGCCACTCGGGCCTCGCGGTTTCCAGAAAAAGCGGGCATTAACCATGCGCCTGACATTCCCCGGAAATAAGGAAAGAGTGCGAAGCGCCCGCGGTTCCGGGCTCCAAAATAACGACATTTTTCAGCCCGGCCCGCTCAAGCCCGGCTGCACCCGCTCGGGCCGAGAGGAAGGCCGTCTCCGCCCCTGCCTCAGGCTGGTAAGTGAGTAGGGCTCGGGCCGGAAGCGTCTTTTTCCGCCGCCGCGACGCGCACCGCGGGGCTCCTCGTCTCCGGCCGGGAGCGCACTTGGCGGCCTGGGGGGCGCGCGGGCAGCCGCGACGGAGGGTCCGGTAGGGAGGTGGGAAGGAAGACGGCGGCCGTTCTCTCGCAAGGCGCCACCCCCCGGGGGTAATTAATACCCGGAGGGCCTGCCCGGGGCGGACGGCGGCCGAGACACTGCGGGGCCGGGCGCACTCGACGCGCGTTCCGCCTCTGCGGGCCCGCGGCAGGGCGAGCGCAAGGAGGGGCTCGGCAGGGCCGCGGCGCCGCGACCTACCTCGTGCCCACGCAGCCATCTTGCCGCCGCTCTTCGAGCTCTCAAAATGGCCTCCCGGCCCCGCAACGCGCCCCACTCGAGTCTCAGCGCAGACCAGGGGTCACGGCCGCGGGCCTCCTGCCGTCTTTCCCGCCGACCTCGGCCAGCCCCGGGCGTCCCGTTTGCGCCGTCCCGCCGCCGCGCCCGCGCTGCGGGGCCTGGGGGCGCTCCTGGTTACGAAGGGCGTTGGCCCAGGCAGTGCCCGGGTGTACACGAGGTGTGAATGCTTAAAAAGGATTCTTACTTTGCTTGGGCTCGTGCCCCACTGCGGCACTCGAGTCTGTGCCGGTGACTCCCTTTTCTTTAGCCCAGAGACTGGGGGCGCGGGCACAGGTCCCAGCCCTTCCGGGGCCGGCCGCGCATCCCCAGGCGGAGGGGCAAGGCGCTGGCTACTGCGCGCCTCCGATTCCCGCGGTAAGCCGACGGGGGGAGCATGGGTGTCCAAGAAGCCGCGTCGCAGGCCGGAACCGTCACAGCCGCCATTTACTTGGGGCCTACTGTGTGCTATACATTGCGCTCTGCGTCAGCTCTGCCGAATTGTATCACAAAGCACCACAAGCCAGTAAGTGTATTGTTAATGCCATTTCACAGGGCGTTGCGCATGTGTGTTTGACATTGGATCTGGGCTTAGGGAGGAGGGTTAGGGCCTTTCTGGTGACCCAGGTTAAAACACAGCCGCTCCACCGTCCTGATCTTGGAATCGCCCAACCTCCGGGCTGCAGGCCGGCGAGCCCGCTCTTGGAGACACCCAGGGCAGAGTTGGGGTGCAGGCAGACAGCTCCTCCTCCCATTCCCTGGGTCTTGCCACTCACCTTGCCTCCGGCGCGCCCTCCTGCGAGAGAGCCAGTGCCCACAGCTAGTTCGTGCTCGAGAAGAGGGCGTCGAGCGCAGGCGGAATGGCGCGGAAGAGGGAAGCGCTTGCAGGGGAGTAGCTGTAAAACAGAGCGGAGACATCAGGCACCCCCCATGCCCGCCCAGAAGCGCGCCCGCGTCCGCTCGAAGGTGGGGTGGGGACACATGCGTCCTCCAGCTCATGTCCACAGCCCCGCTCTCTGCGCCTCAGTCTCACCCGCCTAGGACGCAGGAGGGAAGCCCGGTGGGGTACTGGCTAAGGGGGATTCTGGCCCGGCGCTCCTTACCGGCCAGGCATTTAGCCATCCGCAGGTATGCCGCTGGAGGCCCGCCCTCCGGAGCGAAATCCTGCTCGCTGGGAGCTGGAGCTCCAGAAATGGAGAACCGTGAGATGGGGCATATGGGTGCACCTAGGGCCCAGCACACTGCGCAGAGCCTGCCAGCCAGCGCTCCGGAACGATCCTGACTAACCCCCCCACCCCGAGCCCCGACAGCAATGTTCATGAGTCCTGAGGCCCAGAACCTGGCGGAGCTGGGATCCCAGGCGCCAGCTATTAGAAATCCCTAACCGCTGAACTAACAAGGACCTGCTGGTGATGCCCTCTTGGCCTCGAAAGTCAATTCCTAATCTGTTCCCTTCAAGGCTATAGACATTTGTGTGTCCTCCTCCTCAGCCAGCCAAGCTTGGACCTTTATACCCATTCCAGCGCCGCCCCCCCTTCCACACTGGGTGCTCCTTGGAGTCCTGTTTTGCCTCTCGATTCAGGGGCCCAGTGGACATGGCAGGCACTGGTCAGTTCTTCCAAGGGATTCTTGGACATCCATTGGTGCTTTCATTCTGTCCCCAGCAGGTGGAGGTTTGAATTTCAGATCCAGACATTCATTTGCACCCCCTGTCTGACCCTGAAGAAAGCTATCATTTACTCAGCACCTACTGTATGCCAGGACTTTATTTGTATATTTTACTTAATTCTCACATGACCCCTGGAGGTGTGGGTACTATTATTCCCATTTCACAGATGGGGAAACAGAAGCCCAGAGAGGTGATATGACTTGTGAAGGATACAGTGAGTCGTAATGTTGAAAGCATGCCCCCAAATCCTGCCTCACAGGCGTGGGCATCCCTTCCCCACCCCACCCCCAGCTGTTGCCCTTCTGAAATTTGGACTGCTGGATTATTAACCCAGTCCAGGATAGTCCTGAGTTCTCCATTCTAGTGCCTCCACTCAGGATTGTCACCCTTGGGGCAGAAAAGGCCACAGAGGAGAGCCCGTCCTCCTGTTCTCCCCATGACCTGTGATGGGGAATTTCTGCAGCCCTCTGGGCACCCCGGAGGCATTTCCACCCTCTTTAGCTTGGGTCCAGAACCTTGAGGGAACCTGGTAAAGCCTCATGCTGGCTAATAATCCACTCCTGATTTTTAAAATCCCAGTCTACACAGTCAAAGAAGTGGGTGACCTGTATTATGATCAAGATAATTCAGGCAGGAGAAAATGAGATGAAGGGGCAGGAAGGGCATGATATTTTTACACACAACCCCAATGGAGACCTGGGGGGATTCAGGAGCTAAAAAGAGGAGCATTACTAAGAAATGCCCCTGTCTCTGGTACCCGCAAGAGATTTTATCCCAATTGATAATCACACAGGAAGCTGTAACTCCCCCAGCCTCCAAGCTGAGAGGTGTTTTTTCTTTAAATGACGTTAATGTGACGTTAATGTTTCTTTTGTTTTCTTTTTAAACGAAATCTCTATAAAAAACAACCTCCACTTAAAGAATTATGTCCATTGGACCAGAGGTGAAAGCAAGAAAAAGCAAAATGAAAAAAAAAAAGTTTGGGCTTTTTCAGAAGAAGAAGATCAGGGAGACAGCCGCCACCCCCAGGCTGCCTGACACAGCAAAGATGGCAGTTGAAGGTTGAGATGGGGTGGGTACAACCAGACTTAAGAGACACCAGGAATGTGGGTAACGGAGGGAACAAGGATCTGAAGCCACACTCTCCAGAGGGCAGAGGAGAAAGATCCTTTTCAAAATAAACCCAAGTCGAAGAGTGTGAGACCAGCCTAACCTGGGGGAGTGGCCATGGTACCCAACCCCCTTTCCAATTTGCAGTCCATCTCCACCCTAACAAGACAGAGAAGGCTCAAGAAATGCCACTCCCCGCACATTGCTGCAACACACAAAGAACCTGGGTTTGGCCAGAGACAGAGGAGAACAGCTCCACTCATAGCACCTCTTAATTCATGGGGGGAACAAAAACTAGGTTGCAAGCCGATGTGGGGGGAGGTGAGGCTGACCGGTGAGGGGCTCCAGTGCCTGTGCAGATGGAAGCTGAAAGGAAGTTCTAATTAGCACAAAGCTGGCACCTTCCATTAATAGCTCTCCATCAACTCCTGGATGCCACTGATGGGAGACAAGTTGCAATGTGTGAGCTTCACCTGTCCCCTGATCATTAACAGACCTCGGGTGAGACCAGGGCTGTCCTGAAGAAAGACCACCTCAAACCACCAAAAAAATCTAATTACAGGTCTGACTTCTGGGCCCATCCGAGGAGAAAGTGTTTAACGCGAGTCCGACGTGACCACAAACACAAAATCTCCTAAGAAGTCCTGGCATACATTCTATGTATTTGACACTCTAGATAGGTCAAACAGATCCATGGTAAGAGATATCTGAAGGGGGTTGGGGAGGGAGTGACTGGGAAGAGGCAGGAGGGAAGTTTCTGGAGTGAGGGAAATGCTATCTTGAGTGTTGGTTACATGGATGTGACTGCATTGTACACCTATGATCTGTTTCTATATGTAAATTATACTTCTAATAATATACATGTAGGTGTATAAGTATGTGGCAGTGTATCACACACATGCATGCAAAGGTCTCAGCCGCTGACTGATTTCTCCATAGCCTGTGATCTCCTTGATATGAAGGTTCACACCCTTTTCAAGGGTCACAGTAGAGAAAGGGGCCAGAGCAGATGGGGAAATGGGGCTGTGCACATCTCACAGACACATAGCCTTGGCTGGCCTGGTAGGGAGGAGGAATGTCTGAATTGAATCAATTAGCTGCAGAAAACTTCAGAAAAGAAGTAAGGCCCTTCATAAAACCAAAGCCCACTCCTTAATCCCCAAAGGCAATCCTCTCCCCCATTCCCATGGCCATTCCTCAGTAAACAAAGAAATCCCTCCTTCCACATCCACACCTCAATATTCATTATGAGCTGACGTTAGAGACTGCATTCCAGCCTCCCAGAGTGCCCTAATGACTGGAAACCCAAGGGCAGATGACTGAGGGGGTTTCCTTTCTCTTTCTCTCCCTCTGCTTACTCTCAACATCTCCTCTCCCCTTCCCACGGCAGTCTGTCCTTTCTTTCCTCCCTTCTCTCCATTTCTCTTTCTTCTTTTCTTCAAATTAGTGAATAAGCAAATCAAGGCAAAGACATCACTAACTGTACCTTGTTCATTTATTTTGACAAGTGCAGTTTAATTTTAATCATTTATGATAATACTTCATAGTAGACGAGTAAATGTGCTGGGGTATATTTGGTAACATTAATGAAGTCTGCCTAATAGGAACCTTCACTCCAGCACCCTGCCTGGAGAGCTGCCTGCTGGAGAAGTGGGGCGAGACCACTGGTCTGTGGTAGGGTGTGCAGTTTTTTGTGGGGGCGGGGGTTGGGGGGGAACTTAATGGGTTTGAGGATTAGCGAAGGGAAAATTAACCCGATTCTAGAGAAGAGGCAAATATGCAAGCCCATAATCGTGTGTGGTGTGGATTGTGTGTATTTAAACACCGAGAGAGCACACTCTGTGATAAGGAAGCCCAGGCGTGCACACATGCCACATACATATTTACACATGAATCTCAAATGTGCAGATCAGCAGAGTCCCAAAGAAATTAGGCCCTAGGCAATTAAAAATTGAAATAAAAATGGAAAATGTGATACACAGAGTTCTATATCTCTTCGAAGTACCTTTCTCCTACATATCATATGCCTCAAGTGGGCAAACATGGTGCAAAATGTGGAAGATAATAAGTAGGGTAGGGGGTTTCTTTCACTGGTGATTACTTCAGAATGCTCCCTCCAACACACAGTGAACCATGAAAAACAGGTCTCAATCAATGCAACATTTTAAATGGGAGTGATCTTTTTATAGCTCTTCCTTAACCCTGCCGCCATCCTTAACATAACTGATCATCATATAAGTGTACGATTCGGTATATAGACCACATATATATAAGAATGGGTATACTATACATATGAGTGTGCAATCATTTGGTCCAAACACATAGATATCTGGTACACCTCAAGACATAAGCTCCAAAGCATTTACATTATTATCTACAATAATGATAGACTTGTCTTAATATAATTAATGCTTAATTTTGAATGTAAAGAAATAGTTGACCCTTTATTTAAAAATAATAGAAAAAAAAAAAAAAAGGACCTCAAGGTTCCCTGTTTCCCATCTCTGCCTTGTTTGCTCATAACCAGGGTGGTTTAGGGACATTTCAGGAGACAGAAGTGGGTTATCATGAGACCAACTGCACTGCCTGCCTCAGGATAGAGCGCAGGATTCTCCCAGAGTCTACAGGCTAGATTTGGTCCAGTTCTGCGGGCAAGAACTAAAACTCGGCAATTGCTCGTTTCTCTTACTGGATGATTCCAGTGGGAAGAAGCGAGGCTGCTTGCCAACTAAGGTGTGCCAAAGGCTCAAAGACCCCTTTCTTGGCATAGCCATATGTGTGAGAGAGGGCAGGTAGAACCTGCCTGCACCCATGAAATGCCTTATAACAACTTCCCACCCTCCAAGCAGAGGAATGTCTTGGCCGTTAGTTAGAGCAAGATCATCAGCCGGAGACACCTGGCTCCCAGCTTTCTCGCCTGGCCCCCAAGCTCCTCCAACCCGTCTCCTTAAAACCGTGGGCTGGCTCTGGCGTGGGAAAGGCAGTTTGGAGCTTTTCACAACTCCAGTATCCCCTTGAACCAAAACCAATTAGCCTGGCCCAAGGTCCTGTCATTGAGGCCCTGGCCCTCTTTTCAAACCCCTGCAGCTCAATTGCAGTGAGGGGGCTGGCCAGTGAATGCTGGGACCACTTAAAGTGGTGCTTAAGCCGGACCGGCCTGGAAGGAACGAGCCAGCACTATAGGAGCTGCAGCAGCCCATTCTCAGAGCCACTGACCAAGGTTTTGTTCCAGCCACAGCCCCGGCCCTGACTCTATTTTGAAAAACCCTCCCTTCCTCTCTGATTCCCAGCTGTCTGGAGGAGCAATGAAAAGCTGGCTCTAGGAAGCCATGAGACACCCAAACTTGGCTTCCCCAGACAGAAAGGAAATCCCTATGTTCTGAGTTCCGTCCCCAATTATCTTTCCCTCCCTGCTAAGGGAGAAGGAGCTCTGACACTGATAGAGCACCCACTGTGCCACTCAGTGCTTTCCATCAGGAGCATGCACACCAGCCCATCTTGTGGATGATAAAACTAAGGCTCAGGGGAAGTGACTTGCCCAAAATCACAGCCCTTAATAGCAAGGCAATATGGGGGGAACTCTGAGAGCCCCTGAACACCACTCCCTTAGGAAGAGAGACACAGAAGAGGGTGAGAGATTGACCAAGATGGAGCTTTGGACCAAGATGAGAAAGAAGAGGGGAACACCACCTGGGGGAAGGGAAGATTCCTGAACACAAGTCCCAGCACATGCTCAGGTCTCTACCAAGGCCGTGCCCACATTATCCATTCTCTCCCTGCCTGACCCAAGTTGAACTGACCCCAGGGAGAATAGGGTTGGAGTGGGGATGAGTTGCCACAGCCTTCCTCCAGCCCCCCCGCCAGTCACCACCTTCCTGTCCTGGCGGAGTGAAGATTCGCCCTCTGTGATGGGCGGCACTGCCAGGGCGCCCTGGCCGTCACCATGGTGACGCACATCCCACCCTAGGCCAGAGCTGATTGGTCACTCTATCCAGGCTGATGGAGGGGGTCTAAAGTCTAGGCGGGATGGGGGACCGAGACACCCCGACACACACGCGAGAAAGAGATACCAAGGGGGAAATGAAGACTATTAAAATGGCGCCGCGGCCTCCACGGGGCCTCCGCTGTGGGTGCGCATACACGGGTTGGAAAAATCCGGGCGGTTTTCTTGACCGCGCCGCGTCGCCTGGGTCCTGGAGAGCGCATAAATCCCGCTGGGGATGCCCCGGGGCTCAGAGCCGACCCCTCCCTGCTTTTCCCCGACCTAGGCGTACAGGACTGCACACCCCAGCTGGCTGGACCCGCCCCGCGCGCGGCACGGTCGGGCCGGGCGAGCGCGGCGGATTAGCCCTGAGCCCGCAGACCCGAGGGCGCGGGGCGGGCGCATTTGGGGGTGTGAGGGCGGGGCGAGGCGGCGACCGCGCCTCTAATCCCAGCGCTGCGTGTGGGAGCGGCCGGATCAGGGAATTAGCGCTGTAACTTCGGATTAGTAACGCTCGCTAAATGAGCGCCTAATTCCGACCCTTCATGCTTTTCAGCGTCGCGGCTGGGCCCTGGGAGGCCTTCTGGCCTCGCTCCCTCCGCGCTCTGGTCCCATTTCCCGGGAGGTCGGCCGGCGGCCGTGGAGAGCTCCCTGACCGGCCTAGATCAGGCCTCTGGCCGCGCCGCAGCCTGATTTTCGGCGGCGCCCAGTGATGCCAGCTTTTCATTCGCCGAGCAGAGGCCCGCCTCGTCGTCCTTCGGTCGTTCACGGTTGGGAGTTCGTGGACGAGTGAGAAGGAAGCCCTTGATGCCTCACTCACCGCGGTGGCTGCCCTGATTCTTGCCCCACCAGTGGCTTGGTCTACGACCTTTGGCGAGCCACCGGGCCTTACTAAGCTCGCTATTTCTAGATGTTAAATGAAAGGGGTTAGGTGAAGAGCATCTTTGAGATCCCAACCAATCCCGGCTTCCAAGCTGCAGCTTCAATTGCGTTCTCAGGCTCCCTAAAGCCTTTTTTAGTGGGGTGGGGGTAGCGGAAACGTGCGGCAAAAATGTAGCCCAAACATGAGGAGCCTAGTGGCCAGAGGAGACTTGGAGGAAGGCCTTCCTGGGGCATGAGAAGAAGAGCCGAGGAGGGCCAAGGCCCAGGCGGCTCCCCCAGGCCTGGGCAAGCCAGATGAGATTTGATGGGGTGAGGCACCGATTTTGAGTCTGTGCCTCAGGCTTCAAGTGTCCAGAGGGGATTCGAACATGGCTATGTTAGGGGTGGGCATTCATACCCGGAGGCCCAAATCCGGCGGGTTGGCCTCTCTCCGAGGGCCACTTCTGGTGGGTGTGGGGTGGGGTCCCGGAGGTTAGAGTTCAGGCGCTCTCTGTCCCCCGAAGCCCCACCGCGATCCTTTCCCTGACCCGGAGGTTTGTATCAACGAATTTTTGTAAAAAGCAGAAAGAAAACTGCATGCTCCCCTGCTCAGGCGCCTCCTCCCCCAACCCAGATTTCAGGATTGAGGAGATGGGTTGGGACCTTGGTTTAAAAAAATTTTTTTGTTAATTAAAAAAAAACATTTGAATTATATAGACACAGCTGTGAGGGTGCAAAGCCACCGGGTTACTAGAAGAACTAGTTCTTGCAAAATAGCAAAGGATAGAGATGGTGGGAAGGGAAGATGGAAGCCCAGGACCCAGGCCAGCTGGCTGGGAAAGAAGGCAGGGAGCACAGGGTGAGGAGGCAGGAAGAGCTGCTCTGGTTTCTTCCGAAATGGGGTCACGATCAGTGCACAGGCTCCCAGGTGTGCTGAGAAGGGAGGGGCGGCCCGGGGGATGCTACCCGTGGCCTCCAGGATCCTGAAACAAGATAGCCACCCTTTGCCTGCCTCTTGCCAGGAAAAAGGGAGACTGGCCTTTAAAAATGGGGGAGGGGGTGTCACACAGGATGCATGAAAACTCTACCTGGTGATTATCTCTAGGGATAACTGGGGACAGAGGGAGGACAACTGAATTTCCCTGCCTGGACTTTTGTTTTCTTCTTATTTTAATTTTATTTTCAATAGCTAACACATTCAAGTGGTCAAAATTCAAAAGGTGATACAGTGAAAAGTCTCCCTCCACCATCCACCTCAGCCTCACAGTTGCTCTCCCCAGGGCCGATGGATTTCCCTTTTGTACTGTTTCAATTTTTGCTTCTTACACATAAAACCTATTTTCAAAAAAATTTTTTGTTAAGCAAAGGCAAAAAAAAAGGCTCGGAGGAATGAAAAATGGGAAAAGATTTCTATTATTAAGAGGGGAGTGGGCAGGTTCTGGGTAAGAGGATGGGAATGATGGGCCATATAAAAAAGTGAGGGAGAGGCTCTGGAGAATGAAGTGGGCAGAGATGGGAATAAGACCTGGGCCCAGCTCTGCACTTCTGAGCCGTGAGAGCCCCGAGGAATCACTTTAGGTCTCCTGATTTGTTTCCTTCTGTATAAAAGGGAAATGGAATGGAGGTTCGTGTCTGAATGGTGGCTCAAGTTCATTCCAGCCTGCCTGTCACAGCACTCACACACCTACATTCCTAGAAAGCCCCCCACACCATCAGGGGGTCTGAACCCACATTGGCTCCTTTCTTCCCTGAGGCATGGCAGGGTCCACGGCTGGGTCTACAGCCACTCATCCCTGGGAGCCCAGGAGGTTCCCCAAGCTTCCAGGGAGCCCTGAGCTTCAGGACGAGTCAAGGTGTCAGGGAGGAAAGTGACCTGGAGGCAGACAAGGACCTCAAAAGGGACCCCAACGCTGTGTGCTCTGTGCGATCCTGATGCCCATGCAGTGAGCAGGGGCGCGTCCCACAGCCCGACGCCCAGCTAAGAGGGGCTGGGAGCTTGAGTGGCCGGGTGTGCTGCATTGGGTTGCCATGGGAACGGAATGCAGATTTCCCCCAATTGCTTTTTTATTTGCTAGACATTGTAATACATCTTATGTTGCAAGCAGAGAGGCGGGGTGCGGGAGAGTAGTGGGAAGGCGCCGGGAGCCTGCCTGCAGCCTAACCACTCCGGGAAGTTGGGGAGGCGCGGGTGGGAATGGCCGAGCCAGGGCTGGTGCAGAGGTTGGCGGGGTTGAGCTCGGTCCCTCCCGCCCGCTCGCTCGCTGGCGCTCGGTTTGTATGCAGGGCAGGGCCGGCCCGTCGGGGAGGGAGGCCTCCCGCCCCGGCCCCTAGCCATTGAGCGCACTCCTCGCCAGTTCTGCTCCGCTTCACGCTGCACACAGACCCCCCAACTGCACACAAAGGCAGCTGCCAGAGCCCGTGAAAAGTGATCAAATTATCAAGAACTTGACCTCACCGAGGGGCGAGGCTCCGGCAACCCCCAAGCCGTATGCTAATGATGCTCAGGGGCTGACTCGTCGAATAATTCGATAAAGGGCGCATTGTTAGCGGCAGGGCAGACCCCTGCCCACCCTTTCACTTACCCCCACTCCCACCCCCTACCGGCCGCTGTCTCACTCCGACCACATTTGCATCCCAAAATCCCCGTCCGCAGCTCCGGGAGAGGATTGTTCCAGCCTGATTTATGGGGTGAAGGCGAAGGCTGGCGCCTTCCCCGCCAGCGACCCCTCTGCAACCCCATCCCCCTCCCTTCCCCCGGGCCGCTCCACTTTGGGGTTCCTACTTTGGCGCCGGGGGATGGGTGGAGGCGGCGAAAGAGGAGTAGGGGGAAAGCTGGCAAGTTCCTCCAGGGTTCGGAAAGTGTCCCCGGAGAGAGAAACGAGGTCAGGTACCTGGTCCGGGCGCGGCCGCTCGGCCGGGCTGGAGTCCGCTGGGCCGGCACTGGGCTCCTCTGGGTTCCTCAGGCTCGTGTGGGCCGGGGCGGCCGGCGGGACGGGCGCTCGCACGCAGAAGTTGTGAGAGTCATTTCTACTTTCGGTTATCTAGCTTTATGACGGCTCTGTGGCACTCATACAGCTAGATAACCAAAGAGAGAAACGGGCCTCCCTTCGCCACCGCCTCTGTCGCGCCGTTGGCCCCACGTGCCGCTGTCCACCGGGCGCGGAAACCGGAGCGGGCGCCGCTCTCGGAGCCCCGGGCGCACGCGGAGAGCCAAAGGGGACCGACAGACACACAGATACACTGACTTCCACAACCAAGGCAGGCAGCCCCCGCCCAGTTCCCTCCATCCCTCCCTCCTCCGCCCTCCTAGCGCGTTCCTCCCCGGCTACCCGTTCTGTGCGTCCGGACACCGGCGCTGGCTGCCCGCTCCGACGGCGTCCCGGGGCGCACTGAGAACACCCGCGCGGTGCGCTTCGGCAGCCTAGGGCGCCCCGGCCGCCCCCAGCGCACTGGACTGCCAGCCCTCCTCTCTCAGGCTAATCGCCCCGCGGGGAAGTGACGTCAGTCCAGGGATCGGCCAATCACAGGCTCTCATTCAAATCCCAGCCCCCTTCCCGCGCTCCGCACCACCCAGCCTTACAATGGCCTCGGCATTCACAGGTTCCCCTCTGGGAGGGCAGGGAGCGCCCCCGCTGCTCTCGAAAGCATTAGGGCTGCGCGCCAGGGTGCGCACCGTCTGGCCTTCCCCCCAACTCCTTTGCCTTCCCCCAAGACCCTAGGAGCCTGGCAGCCACCGTGGACCATCAGAGTTAGGGAGCTACGGTGACAAGGTTTGGGGACGCGCTGGTGGGGCGTGGTGAAGGTCTGTCTAGAGCGGCCAGATGCGCACTTGGGAGGCCGAGAGCCTAAGAGTAGGAGCTGTTTAACCTTTAACTTCCCTTTCCCTCTCTCACGCCCAGCACCTTGCAGTCGACCCAACCCACGCGCCGAGACTGAGTGAGAAGGGAAGGAGGAATTAAATGTCCTGGTGCGCGTGGGTCGGTTTCCCACCCATTAGTGCATGCCTGGCACGCAGAAGCTCCCGAGACATGCTACACTCGGTCCAGGCCCTGGCGCTCAGTAACAGGCTGCTGGGTCCCTCCTCTCTCTGCAAGTCTAGGAGGGTACAGCCGACTGTGGCCGGCCCCTTGGAGATGTCCTAGGCCCTAACTGCGATGCTGGTTAAATTAGTGTTCCACCGGAAAATGAAAGCACAAACCTTTGCCTCGGCCCTCCTTCTAGGGCTCTTAGCACACACCTGGCCTACTCACTGCAAGTAGCTCAACAAGGGGAAGGGGCTGCCACCCAAGACCTACCAGAGTCACCCCCAAGTAAGCCTGACACAGACCTGGAGGCCCCATTGCAGCCTCCTAGAGGTGAGTGGTCCATGGGCGCCCCTTCTTGCTCACCCCAACCATCACCCCTTTCCTCCTTGATGTGTGGCTACCCTCCAGCCTTAGGTGCTGAGATTCACCTTCTCACGCCAGCCATCCCTGGGAGGCAAAAGATTAAATATGAAAAATGTGATATCTTTGCTCCCAGATGCCCCCAGGGAAAAAAAATTTAGTCCAAGAGCTAGGGAGAGATTTGGCAGCGGAACAGGCAGGTGGATTCTCAACTTCCAGCAGTCAACACACCAGTTTTTTCAGATCAGAGACTGCTGCACAGAGCACCTGAGAGGTTGGGCAGAGGTACCCTTGAGGATCCATTTTAGTGGGCCCTGGAGCACTGAGCCACTCACAGCCAGGCAAATCTCCACAGGATGTGTTCCAAACAAGTGCGCAAAAGAGGGTAGCTTGGAAAGGATTTCATGATTTTTCTAAATCATGAAATTTTCTAAATCATGAAACGCTTTTCTCTCCTATTTGCCCCTAAAAATGACACATCTCCATTTTGCCAAGGTCTCAATTTTGTCAAGTGCCTGTAGCCCCACCGCTTGTCTCAGGTTTGTTCTATTTTCATCCTGACCCTAAATCCAAGGCGGCCTGCATCTCACTCCCACCCTAGTCAGTTTATGCCAGACCAGACCTAGCATTTACATATCTCCCTCCCAATCCCATTTTGCACACACATCCCTTTTTCCAGAAGGCGAACAAGAACTGGAGAGAGCCACAACGGTGGAGGAACAGAGAGAGGCTGACAGCAGCCCTGGGGAAGGAACCACCCGAATTTGGGCCCGAGACAGTTAATTCCAAAGGATTACCATAATTGGGAGGCGCCCCTTACTTCCCCTCCTCCTGCAGCTCCAGGAACCTGCACTGTCTCCCCTTCTTGGTGTGTGTGGGTGGCCTCCAGAGCCCTAGTCCTTCTGGGCCACCCCGGGTGGGAAGGGTGGGGCTGCGGAGGCTGGAAGAGGCGGAGAAGCACTGCTCACCTGCGAGAGAGGAAGGGGAGAGAGGGAGCGTGGGGGAAGGGAAAGCGAGGAAGAAGCCCCTCGGAGTGTGATTTAAGCAGGATGCTGCACAAAATGGCTCCTCAGCGAGGCTCACGGTAACACAACGGCGCCGGAGGCCCGACTGGCAAGCTGAGGGCGGGTGGGGGCTCTGGGAGGAAGAATTAAAAGCCTGATTTGGATTGAGTTCAGATGCGAGAGGCCACTGTTATCAGGGCCACATTTCTGCTACCCTTTATGGGAAACTGAGTCCCTTGGCGGGGAGCAGGTGAGGCCAGCCAGCAAAGGTCCCATGCCCTGCTTGAGTGGGACTGTCCCAGATGAGCGACCCTTCCCCCTCCCTCTCCCCCTGCAGCACCTGGCCATTATAGCACTACTCCCAGGAAGGAGGCCACAGAAAAATCCGACCTTGAGGGCATAGGCATCGGGGAGGAGGCTGCTCTGGTGGGTCAGGGCTGACCTTAGTCTCCCTGGTCTGGTGGCCGGCCTCCATGCACAGATTAGACAGAGGCCCAGGAAATGGTCCAGGTTGATGCCAAGTGGAGGTGCATTGTGTGGGCCTGGCACCGCCAGCTGAGGTGTCAGGCTGTCGAGCAGGCTGATTCCAAGCCCGAGTGGGGAGAAGCTGATCAGCCCTGGCCCCGATCACTCTCTTGTCTGCACATTGGACTGGGTCTGGGATCTGTGCGCTTTGTCCCACGCCAATCCCCTGGCCTTGGCCCGTGGGCCCAGCACAGGCCCTAAGGTGATTCGAAAGCAGGCACTGGGGCTGACTGAGTTCTGGGTGTTGAGACTAAAGCGCCAGCGGTGGTGGCTGAGCCCTGGCCATGGTGCTGAGAGCCGCCAGCTGGACCTCTCTTGCCACCACTCCCTTTGCTCCGATCATCCTTGGCTTCCTCCCCACAGTCCCCACCCAAGCTCCAGGGGTGCCAGCAGCTACCAGAAGAAAAGAATGACAGCTAAAGAGAGAGTCCCGTTGGCAGGTGGCTCCTCATGAGGAGGCTTCCCTCCTAGGCACCTCCACCAAGGGCCAGAGACTTCATTTTCATCCTTGAATCTCCACCAAAGGACAGAAGGGCTCCTGGGCCCCCGACTCCTGTATCTACAGAAATGCCCATTATTGCTGCAGTCACACATATGCCCTGTACCCCTTCAGATTCACACAACCTGAAAATCTCTCCTCCCACACTTGGCCCAAACACCCATCTAGCAGCCTGCCTAAGGCAAGTGGCAGATACCTTGCCCGTGCAGGCACACGTGTACACAAGCGCTCTCATACCCATTGGCAACCTCAGCTGCTTCGGCTCCGAGATGGCTTTGGCCCAAGTTCCTGTTTCCTCTTGGTGGTTACACAACTCAGTGCGAGGGCCCTAACTACCCGCAGGAGGGTGCCCTCCACCCCCCCATTTTAGGACACAGTGAGTTAACAGGTTAAATGGAAGGAGAGTAGGCAGTTCTGACCCTAGCCAACAGCCCTGTGCAGAGACCCATTATCCTGCTACCAGACTTGCTTTTATCCAGAGACTGAGAGCCTGAGACCTATGGAGCTCCCCAAGCTCCATTAGCCATGGGACCTGACATTCAGCCTGGATCTAGCCTTCCTTTCCTGGGCCCCTCTGGGCCTTAATTAGGAGACAGTATCTCAGGTCACAACCTAGGCCAAGTCCACAGTGCCGTTTCCGTACTGCCCCCTCCCTCCCTTGCCCCTTCATCAGGCTAAAGGTTTGATTAAGCTGATCTTCCTATTGTCTGGAGTCTGAAAGTCCAGCACTGGACTAACTCAGATGGACACAGCTTCCTGCACCCAGGGCCCTAGGGGCCTCCACATCCACTTTCATGTACACCTGGTCAGCTGGGCTGTGGTGCCCTCTATGGCTCCCACATCTAGCCTCCCTTTCCTCAGAAGCTAAGGCTTAGGCACCCAGGGTGTGGGCTCTGGAGAGACCCAGGCTGGGCAGGAACTGGGAAACACCTCTCCTGAAAAGGCATGGGCAGAGCAGCACTCCTCCCCTGGGGTCCCCAGCAGCTAGCATTGCTGACAGAGGCTCCTGCGGTGGAGATTTGCATGATACCCCTACCTCCGTGCCCACCTATCCTACCTTCTGGCCTCTTTTCCTTGATTGAAAGCCAGACCATTAAACTCCATTCTCTCTCTATATATAGCTGGAGAAACCACCTTTTTCAGGGTATGAGGGGCTCAAAAAGGGGCTCCCTTTCAGCCCCAGCATCTCTATTTCTCCTCAGTCACAAAGAATCAGACTGTTCTGGGTGCATGCACAGCCACCACGATCTGACCTGGAGCCACTCCCAGCTTCTGCTACCTCCCTGCCTTGCTGTGGGCCAGCCTGGACACCCCCCACCTCAGACTTCTCCCAGAGAAGCCCCTCACCAAAGCCTCAACCTCCACTGCCACCCTCATTCTTTCCAAGCTCGCTGGAGCCTGGGATGGAGGAGGTGGAAGAGACACCCTCAGACAGATCCAAGAGGCCTGTTCTGGGGCATGGAAAGGGGAGTAGAGCAGAAAGGATTTTCCAACAACTTCCCAATACAGAAGGGGAAAGCGTGCCATAAATCTTGTCTAGAGTGGGTACTGTGTGTTGCATTATTTCTTAAAATATTTTTTTCAGGAAGCCACTTTCAGGGTTGTTTTTGTGGGGGAGGGGATACGAAGGAAGAGGAGAGTTAGGGGCAGAGGGGAGGAAGGGGGAGATCGGAGGACTCCAGGAAGCCTCACTTCGGAAACATTCCCTCCTTTCTGCTAAACCTGTCTGCCATCCCACAACTTCCATTGGCCCTGCGCCCTCCCCTCTCTGCACACCCAAAGTCCTCACCGCTGGGCGCTTGCCACTGCCCCACGACCCTTGACCTTGGCCTTGATGATTTGTTGGGGATGATGGGTCAGGATCCAGAAGCTGACCCCACCTTCCACCCGCAGTCAGAGCGCACCCCGCACCCTGCCCGGCAGCAACGGGAAGCCCAGAGCCGCCCGTGCTGCCCAAGGGGGCTGAGCAGGGATGCCCCAGCCCCCTCTCCCAGTCCAGACCAGCTCCCTGATGCCGCCCTAGGCGAGACTACCACCCTGGCTCCCTAGCCCCCTCTCCCCAGCCTCACTGAGACACAGCAAACAGCGGCACTTACGGACCGGGAAGGGGGCCGGGGGCCAGCGAGGCAGCGGCGGGGGTGGGGCGGCTGCGGGGACAGCGGCTCCGCGGCCCCTGATCTGGCGCGTTCCCGGGCTCAGGCCCGGCTCCGGCCGCTCTCCAGGCGCCCCTGCCCCGGCGGACGCACGGCCGAGAGCCGCAGGAGGCGAGCAAGGCAGCGGTGGTTCGGGGGCTCCTGGCGGTACGCGGCTTCTCCGGGCTCTGAGCAGCTCTCAGCGCCGCCTTCTCGGGCGGGCACGGCCCGCAGTGACGTCAGCGCGGCTCCCCCCGCCCCCCCTCCCCTCACCCCGACCAGTGCGGAATGGAGGGGGCGGAGGCAAGCTGCTAGGGGCTCTCGTCCCCGCGCCCCGGCGCTTCCTTCCCCCGCCCCGCTTGCCTCCCAGCTTTTCCCGGGGAGTCGCGGCGCCATTCGAGCCCTCCATTCCCCTGGCGTCGCCAGACTCGTCCAGAGCTAACAACAACCTGGGAGCAGCGGGTTGGAAGCCTCGCTGGCAGCTCTGAGCTAAGGGATCCGGGGAGAATGCTTTGGGGAGAATGGAGAGCTGGGAGGATGGGGGCGTCTACTCTCTGGGCTGAAAGGGGACGTTTGACCTTTTCCCCTACGCAAGCGTTGGTTAGGCTGAGGGTATCCACGCTGGATTGGCCGGTCCCGGAGCCCCAGTGTGTGCTCAGAAGGGATATTTTAGCTCGGGGAAACGTGTCCCGTGCGGAGCGGAGGGTGCGCTCCAGTCTGGGTCCTGCCTCTCCAAAGCCCAATGCCTCCGCCTCCCCTCTCCCCGCCCTGTCCTGGGCTGTGCACCTGCAAACTCCACGCTTTTGGCCGACGGCGCCCCGGAGCCGCTGTCCAAATGCTGAACTCGGCCTCCTGAGAGGCTGGCTCCCTACGCCCCGCTCCCTTCGCCCAGCCTTGCTCACAGGGGCCGGCAGGGGGTTCTGGGACACCCAGCGTGGAACCCCGGGAAACTTTGGTGCTCCACTGTGATGTCGGAAAGCTTCAGGGAAGGAGGCGAGCGGTCAAGGAGAGGCGGGAACCGAGAGGGCAGGAAGAGCAGCGCGCCTTGTCGGTCGCCCTGCCTTGTCGCCGAACCACCGTCTTCCCCCGCGCGCCCTGGCCGCTCGTCCCGGGTCCCCTCTGCTTGTGTGTTTCTCCCGCCGCCACAGCAGGGGAGGTCCCTCCGGCTGAACTTGTCAGCGGGTTTCACCATCCATCACGAGCCAGACAGACAGGCCAAGTTCACGAGCAATGCTGTTAACCCCTTGCAAACTGAGCGCCTCCCATAGGAGGGGGCCGCCTGGCTGGGGCGCGCTCTCTCCGATTCTAGAGGCATTGCCCCCTAAAAGCTGTGGCCGTCACAGCGCCTTTCTTCTTTCCTACTTCTCTCTTTCCTGAACAACTTGAGGAAAGGTCTAGAAGAGGGAAAGATGATTTGTCTCGCCACCCCACCACCCCAACGCATTTCTTGACCATTCTTTTTCTGTCATTTTATTTACTCTTTTGGTCGCTATAACCTCTCCTGTTTCTCCTCTTCTAAATTACTTTGACAACAGTGAAACTGACTGATTTTCTAATTGACTTCCCCTTCTTCTGCTTTGTGACAGTTCATTGTGGAAAAATTGAGAAAGATCAGAAAAATATGAGATAAAAATAATAATTGGCCTTAATTTCTACACCCAGAGGCCTGACTTTAAAAGAAAAAGAGAGAATATTCTCATTGGAAGAATCTCGATTGCTGGTTGTGTGGGGTAGGGTGAGCCGAGGTGGGGAGGGCACCTAGCCTTCCTGAAATGGATGGAGAAAGAAAAACAAAAACAACCTCTGAGGAAAGGATCAGAGAGGGAGACCTGTCCAGAGAGATCCTGCTAGAGGAGTTTCGGAGAGACCCAGTGAGGTGGAGGGCTAGACACAGGGACCCAGAAGAGAGAGAGAGAGTGCATTTAGAATCTCCACCGGAAAACAAGGGCAAGGCCCAGTCACTCCCTCCCCCTCCCCCCTCCCACCCTTTGGCCTCCATTCTAGCATCCAAAGCCCAAGAGAAGCTTCTCCTAGTCTCCCGGGGCAGCCCAGCTCCTGAGCCTGGCCCAGAGTGGAAGCCTGGGGTCAGGATTCCTACCCTGAGCAAAGACTCAGCCCTGCTGGGGAACCCTAGCCATTTCTGGGAGAACTTTCTCAGCCTCTCCCTGCGGTCCGGCCGACTTGGGCCACTCTCCCCTCCTCCCCCCATTTCCCATTGAATTCCTGGCGTCTGGTGGCTGGCGGCAACTAGGGCGACCTACCAACTTTTCCCCTGGGCATTTTCTCACCCCCTCCACCCCCCAGTGCTTTCTTTTCTTCTCCCTGTGCTCTTTTTGAAAGGAGGCACCCAGGCCCAGAACGTGTTCTGCAGTTTAACTACTTCCAAATTCTTTGTTCAGGTCACCCCGGGACTCCATTGTCCGCTATTGAGAGCTCAGGGCGGGCGGGCGGGTGTGCCTCAGCCGAGCAGGCCTGAATCCATTAGGCCGCTGCTCTGGCCCCTGCCGCCCATTGACGCGCCCGCCAAACCCGGGCCCTGGCTGCCTCCTCCCGTCCTCTCCACTCCCGCTCTCAGCTGCCCTTTTTGGAGGCCGCGGCGGAGTCCGCACGGGGTTATCTGGGTCTCGCCCGGTCTGGAGGGAACGAGCACGGGTGCAGGCCTAGTGTAATTCTCGCCGACTCTCTCCCAGCCTGCACGCTCTCACCCGGGGGCTTGCCCGAACCCTGTTGTTTGCCGGCTGTGCAGCTTTTGAGGAGGCAGTGGCCGCGGCCTCAGGAATGGGGGAAGGGGAAACAGCCAGCAGCGCACCTCCTCGACTTCCCCACCCTCCCGCTGCACTCCTGCAGCCTGAATTTCCCCTTCCTCTCTTTCCTCGGGGCCCAGACCCCCAGCTTCCAGTTGGATCAAGCCTTTCCTGAGTTAAGGGTGTGAAAATAGGCGGTCCAGTTTTCGGGGAGAAGCACAGAAGGGCGCGCCATCCTCGTCCTGCGCCCAGCGTGAGCCCCATGTTGCCCTCAAAGGCTGGTCTCCTCAGCGTGACAGCTCTTCTCCCAGCCCACTGGGAAAAGGACAAGAGATGCTCTGGTCTTAGTCATGACTTCCAGGCTCCCAGGGTGCCAGGGCTGGCTCCGCAGCGACCTCACCTCTCCTGCCTCAGGACCCGAGGAGACGGAGAGCGTGTGAACCCCTCCGGGAACTCAGCTTGGTGGTGCGAGCCTGGGGATGGGGTTCCGACGCCTATGCCCTGCCGAGCGCTCTAGCGAGTGTCCCTCGGGTCCTGTAGGGAGGTGTTCTCTCTCTGAGCCCCGAAGAGCCTAGGAGAGACCGAGCATTCAGCTTGAACCCACGGAAAAACCTCGAGGTCCCAGAACGAGTGCCCAGGAAAGGGTCAGTTGCTGTTAGCATATCTTTTCCCGGCTCCCGAAGGTTCTCTTCGCACCGCCCCCATCCTGCTCTCCTACTGCGGGATTATGGGGTCACTGAGTCCCGGGTGAATATCGACGCCCAGCCCCAGAGGTCACTCAAACCTCTGCTTCGACCTGCCCTGTCCAGTTCGAGGATCGGCACGCCCTTCCCAGGAGCAAAACTCGAGGGGAAAGTGGTAGATGAGCCCATGGGCGGGGCGGGGTAGGAGGGCCGGGCCCCTCGCCGGAGAAAGACAGTGTATAAGGGCGCGGGGTGCAGAGGAAGAGCGCTGGGTGGTGGGCCATGCAGGCCGGGGAGGGAGGGAGGGATGGAGGGAGGGAAGGAGGGCGACCTCCTTTGCACGATCCCCGTCCCCGAAGCCCCATGACTCGGACCCCCGGGCTGGGACCGCCGGGGAACAGAGAGCGGAGACTTCCAAGAACGGATTGCTGCCTAGATGGATAGCGAGGAGGCCAGATTAGCGCCCCCTGGCGTCTCTGCTGGAGCTTGCACAGTGCAGCCCGGCCATCCCCCTTACCCCTGGCTTCCAGACCTGAAGCTGGGGAGGCTGAAGCCCGCGCACCCCTAAGACCTGGCCGTACAACGACAGGACTCTTACATGGCACAGGACTTACTGAGGATATTCCAGCCTCCCACCCTAAGTCCTCCTCCTTCCGTCCTTTCTATGCGTCCGGGGTACTCCTGTTAACGGTTCTGACCTCGCCGCCCTCGGGAGCGCGGCTCCGCGCGCTGTCCAACAGCGCCCTCTGGCCGACGTTCCCGGAAGGTACAGGTGCATTCCCGCCTGAGCAGAGAAGCCTCCGGACCCGCGAGGCGCCTGCCTGATGGTTTGGGGTCTCGATAGAAGGGACAAGGATGCAGTAGCCTAAAGAGAACCGGGCATCTATTTTCACTGCTAGCTCCTCTAGGCCTCTCAATGCAGATTAGCCGCTCATGTGTATGGGGTCCTCTCACCTGTCAGGAAACAGGCACTTAGGTAATGGGTCACCAGTGAGGCAGCCAGTCAGCAAGGCTAAAGTTCACCTCCTCTCCTACCTAGGACTAGGACCTCTGCTACCTTGGCCTCCTTTAGGAAGGTCCCATGGAGACAGGTGGACAGGGCAGGCTCAGGACCTTCCCCAGGGTTCTTGTAGCCAGGCAATCTGTGCCCCTTGTCTCCGTGGCAGTGTCAGTCACTTCCCAGCCTTGCCCTTCCCACCTCTGCAGCTTCCCTTTCAGGCAGAGTCCCTTTCATACCTGTAGGACCTCAGAAAACTTAAAAAACAAAACCAAAAAAAGCAAACAAAAAACTTCTCATTGGCCTAAGGGCCTCTTGTTTCAAAGGTGAATGAGAGATGGGTAAAGGAAATGGTGGGATCTGTGGGCAAACCCTGGGGTTTGGAGAGTCTTGAGATTCCCCCTAGGCTCACACCTCCAGTGGTAGGAGCATCTCTGCCCGCCCCAGCATGGTGTTCTGCTTTCTCTCTGGTCATACATTTTGATGGGTTCTTGACATTCATTCAACAAGTCTGTGCTGACCTCCTACTATATGCCTCCGGGGACAAAACTCAGAGAGGGTAGGTAACTTGCTGAAAGTCACACAGCTAAAACTTGCTGGAGACAGGATTCAGCTTTGGATGTGTGCCACCCTACTTCCAACTCTCCTCTTTCACCTGAATGATTTCAGAGGTCTTCTGGCTGGGCCTCCACTTCAGAACTCAGCCCCCTCCAAAGTGTCATCCACGCTTCTGGACGAGGACCCTTATAAAATGCCAGTCTGATCATATCTCCTCCTTGCTTAAAATCCTTCAGTGGGGTTCTACTATTTTCAGGATAAAAGCCCATGTTTCTCAGAGGCATACAAGCTCCCCCTGTGACCTGACCTGTGTCCCCTTCTCTGTGTCCCTGACACTCCCACCACCCCAGATGTCTTCATTTCCCCAAGGCCCAGACTCTAGCACCACTCACTCCCTGCCTCTGTGTGCACCTACCATTTTTCTGCCTATAATACTCCTCTCTCGAGTATCTTTTATTTATTCATTTATTTTTATTTTTTGGTGTATTTCCTTCTGATTTTTTTAATTTTTTAATTTAATTTTATTTATTTTTTTATACAGCAGGTTCTTAT
>NC_041224.1:44058302-44058788 GCF_002837175.3 Physeter macrocephalus
TTTAATTTTTTAATTTAATTTTATTTATTTTTTTATACAGCAGGTTCTTATTAGTCATCAATTTTATACACATCACTGTATACATGTCAATCCCAATCACCCAATTCACCCCACCACCACCACTGCCACCCCCGCCACTTTCCCCCCTTGGTGTCCATACATTTGTTCTCTACATCTGTGTCTCAATTTCTGCCCTGCAAACCGGCTCATCTGTACCATTTTTCTAGGTTCCACAGATATGCGTTAATATACGATATTTGTTTTTCTCTTTCTGACTTACTTCACTCTGTATGACAGTCTCTAGATCCATCCACGTCTTAACAAATGACCCAAATTTGTTCCTTTTTATGGCTGAGTAATATTCCATTGTATATATGTACCACATCTTCTTTATCCATTTGTCTGTCGATGGGCATTTAGGTTGCTTCCAAGACCTGGCTATTGTAAATAGTGCTGCAATGAACATTGGGGTGCATGTGTCTTTTT
>NC_041224.1:44059027-44113204 GCF_002837175.3 Physeter macrocephalus
TGTATCAATTTACATTCCCACCAACAGTGCAAGAGGGTTCCCTTTTCTCCACACCCTCTCCAGCATTTGTTGTTTGTAGATTTTCTGCTGATGCCCATTCTAACTGGTGTGAGGTGATACCTCATTGTAGTTTTGATTTGCATTTCTCTAATAATTAGTGATGTTGAGCAGCTTTTCATGTGCTTCTTGGCCATCTGTATGTCTTCTTTGCAATAAACCCCTTTCCATTGGCCTGCTTGGAGGAGGATTCTGTTCTCTGCCCCTGCCAGCTCCCTGACCCAAACCCCTCCTGTCAAGCCTGGCCCTCCTGCCTCGTGTGCCTTCCCACATGGGCAGCGCCTGGCCGTGGGCACATCTCATGGAAGCAGCCCTCCTGAGGACTGGGCAAGATTCACAGCTGGCATAATACAAGTGCTTCTGCTGAACCAGCTGCAGGGCGTCACTGTGTGGCAATTGTGACACAGTCTGCAGTCCACTCCACAGCCAGCTCAGAATAATGTGTTTATTTTTTATTTATTTATTTTTGGCTGCGTTGGGTCTTCGTTGCTGCGCGTGGGCTTTCTCTAGTTGCGGTGAGCGGGGGCTCCTCTTCATTGCAGTGCGCGGGCTTCTCATTGCGATGGCTTCTCTTGTTGCAGAGCACGGGCTCTAGGCAGGCGGGCTTCAGTAGTTGTGGCACGTGGGCTCAGTAGTTGTGGCTCACGAGCTCTAGAGTGCAGGCCTGGTAGTTGTGGCGCACGGGCTTAGTTGCTCCGCGGCATGTGGGATCTTCCCGGACTAGGGCTCAAACCCGTCTCCCCTGCCTTGGCAGGCGGATTCTTAACCACTGCGCCACCAGGGAAGTCCAGGGATCGTGTCTTATTCATCTCCACATTCTCAGCTCCTAACTCAGAAGATAGGGGCAACGTCTCTAGAAGCTGCACCCTCCTAAAGAGAAAAAGCTGCCGAAATACTTTGCATATTTCTGCTTATTTTCATTACTCCCATGGCGAATTCTGGCATCTCTCTTCCAGAGACAGCAACAGAAGTCTTTGAATTATTGCATATAAACATCCTCACATGGTATACTCTAGAGCAGGTTTTGGAGAAAAAAAAATGGATCTTCCTTGTGGACCACAAACTTCTCATAAACCAACGGTTTGGTGGCAAGGGCGCTAACAAAGGTCATGAAATGTTAGGTGGTACTGCACAAACTGGAAAGCTAAAACAACTTTATCCAGATTCCCTGGCATCTCGTATTCTGGATAGAAGCAATTTTCAAGGCGGAAGTGAGGCCAGGGCCATATTCCGGTCACCTCTGAGCAATGCAGCGGAGATGTGGGACTTCCAGCAACATGTTCCAGTGTACAGTCTTTAGCTTCTTGAGAATCTGTAGGCGTTTTCATAGTTAAGGATGGTGACTATTTGATTCCTGGATCACAACCGCAGCAGGGTGTTGTTAAAGTCAACAGTTCCATGGGGCACCTCTTAACTTCCTACCTTCCAGACAGTGGTGGAAGTGTAGCTCCTCTGGCAGGCCAGCTCTTCAGCATTCTGAGAGTCACTCCTACAAGTCTAGCCTCCAACTGCTTCCCCAGTCCTTCCAGCAGTTTTATAATTGCCTAATTCTCTACATTAAATTCCTTGAAATTCCTTTCCGCTTAACATATCAGAGTGGTTTCTGGTTCTTGTGCAGATGCCTGATTGATATAACTTTTGTTCCTTCCTCTGTTAATTTCCCAAATGTTGCTTGAAAAGGGGACGCAGACCAGGCAGTGCCGTGGTAAAGAAACGGCTCTTGCCCTCAAGGAGGCCCAGCCTCGTGCTAGTCTCCCAGAGCTGTGTGGTCACACCACCCTGGGGCACTGTGTTCAGGTGGGCGCTGTAGTGGACACTGTTGGGTCCCCATCCAGCTCCCCTCCTATTCCTCTCATAACATCTGATGTTCCAGGGCAAGCGCCTGCAAGCTCCTTCAGAAGACTGGAGCTTCGTCAGCTGTATACTGAAGGGCTGAAGTGCCTGGGAGTTTATGCCTCGACTCCAGCCCCAGAGCAGCCTGTAACCAATGATATCTTGTGCAGAAATACGAAAGTCCAGCTCCCTCAAGGACAAACTCTGAGGTGTGACTCACATCCCAGGGCCTTCTGCAGAAATACACTGAGGCTGGGACTTTGCTGGAAATCCCGTCTTTGCTGGGCTTCTACCCCTCCCCTATCCTGCTTCCCCAACTCCCTTCCCAGTTCACCTGGAGCACTTCATTAGCCTGCGGATCCTTGCCTTGGGGTCTGCTTTGGGGGAAGCTGACCAAAGATGGCTTCTTAACTTAAAAGGGACATTGACTGACAGAGTGATCAGGGCCTTAGGGACTTTGGTCCTCAAGCTGTGTAAATAGCAGAGGCTGGGGAAGGGGTTGGCCTAGAAAGAGGAGACCAAAGGGATGCTGTCCATTGAAAGGCAAGACTGTGAAAGAGCAGGCAGAACGGCATGGATGCATCCAGAAGCCGGAACTGCCCTGTGATGGTTAATTTTGTGTGTTGACTTGGCCAGGCCTTGGCACCCAGTTTTTTTTGTCAGACACCAGTCTAGATGCTGCTGTGAAGGTATTTTTAAAAGATGTGATTAACATTTAAATCAGTGGACTTTGGGTAAAGCAAATTATCTTCTGTGATTTGGGTGGGCCTTATCCAATCAGTTGAAGGCCTTAAGAGGAAAAAGACTGAGGTCCCCTGAAGACGAAGGAATTCTGTCTCCAGATTGCCTTGGCCTCAAGACTTCAGCATCAACTCTTCCCTGGGTCTCCAGCTTGCCATCCTGCTCTGTGGATTTCAGACTTGCCAGTTCCTATATCTATAAATACATGTCTCTCTCTCTCTTGCTCTCCTCCTCTCCTTCTTCCTCTCTCTCTTTCTCTCATATATATTATATCTCTTAATATATAGCTATCCTATTGGTTATATTTCTCTGGAGAACTCTGACTAATACCTGCCCCAAGCCAGGGGCAGGCTTTATGTTGATAACACCACGGCGGGGTCCACCACAGGAAGGCTGGCAAGCCAGGGCAGTGCAGGTCCTGGGTGGTGGTGGGGGAGGACCAACGGCCCAGGGACATGCAGGTCAATGGCAGGAACCAATCCCAAAGGTTCACTGAGGACAGGCCTGCCACCCCAGACCCCAGCTCAGCAACTGAGTAGAGGCCACAGGGCAGTGGAGCAGGGTGGCCAACTCCAGAGCCGTTACTGGCGTCACCAGGGAGATGTGTGTTGACCTCTGTGGCACCTGCCAAGGCGGGGGCTGGAGCTCCCCAGCAGCACCACTGGGGACCCTGAGCCTGAGACCAACGTTCTCATAGTCCTTTGCTCTCATCTCCACCCATCACTTATTTGCTGTGCGACTTTTGGCAACTCATAACTTTTTTGCACCTGAATCTTTTCTGTCTGTAAAATGGGGCTAGTGGTGTTCCCTCCTCATGGGGGTTATTGAAAGGATCGAATGGGACAATTGTTAGAAAGCACTGTGGGGCTTCCCTGGTGGCACAGTGGTTGGGAGTCCGCCTGCCGATGCAGGGGACACGGGTTCGTGCCCCGCTCCGGGAGGATCCCTCGTGCCGCGGAGCGGCTGGGCCCGTGAGCCATGGCCGCTGAGCCTGCACGTCTGGCGCCTGTGCTCCGCAACGGGAGAGGCCACGACAGTGAGAGGCCCGCGTACCCTGGTGGCGCAGTGGTTGAGAGTCCGCCTGCCGATGCAGGGGACGCGGGTTCGTGCCCCGGTCCGGGAGGATCCCTCGTGTCGCGGAGCGGCTGGGCCCGTGAGCCATGGCCGCTGAGCCTGCACGTCTGGCGCCTGTGCTCCGCAACGGGAGAGGCCACGACAGTGAGAGGCCCGCGTACCGCAAAAAAAAAAAAAAAAAAAAGAAAAAGAAGAAAAGAAAGCGCTGAGGATAATGCTTGAACATAAGTGATCAGTCCATGTTAGCCGCCAGCTTTTACTATAGCAACGGCCCCACCCTCCTTCTGAGTGCGTTCTGAGATACTAGGATTACACAAGTCAGAGATTTCAGTAACTTGATCTGCCCAAACAAGAAATGGGCTTCCTGCTTGAGGTAGTGAGCTCCCTGTTGTTGGAGGTATGTAAACAGAGCCAAGAGAATGGGTGAACCAGAGAGGGATGCCCTCAGGCTACAGTTCATCTGGGGCTTCAGGAACTGTGTTAAAGCTTGTGTGCTATGTGTCCAGACTGTGAAGGCCCCTCCTGATTTTAGCCTTTAATGGGTTGCTGGTTTCCATCTCCTTGCTTTCATGCCCTGATTTTCTCTCTGCCAAGCCCTTGTGATTTGGCTGCTTCTCCGTCCCTTTTGGTGATTGAAGTCACCCTCCCAGCTAAGGCCAAGGGATGCCAGCCAAGGCCTGAATACCTTCCTCAGTCCTGAAACAAGGAGTTTCAGGTCCCTGCTCTGGCTTCAGAAGGAGCCAGGCAGGCACTCTGTCTCCTTCTCTGAGGCATCTCTGCCTGTCTTGGTGATTGCAGTCCCCGCATCATGACAGTCCAGTTTTGACAGCTTGTAGAGCAACCTTGTTCAGCTAGGATTGCCTGCTGAGCCAGGGCCACCATGCACAGTTGTGCAGGTTGGGTACTGCATTACTCCAGGGGGTGCCTTGGTCCTTCCTCCCAGGGTTGCTTATTGCAGGGGGAAGGGAAGCATATCAGAACCTTTAGGTGAGGAGGAATGTCATCCTAAAAAATATATCCATCATTGGATATATTTTTATATATTCAATATATAAAAATAATTTCCTTTTGAGAAAATGAAATCCTGCATTGTTTAGGCAAGACAACCATAGAAAGTAAAGGTTGACTAAATCTTCTTTTCTGATGGGGCCTGTGGAGAAGATCTTGATTCTCAATGGTGTGTGCATCTGGTGTGGGGAGAGCAGGAGATGTTTATGTCTGTTACAAGGCGATCAGAGAAAAACGTTGAGAAATCTCATTGTCCCAAAGAGTGGGCGAGCTCCTGGCTGCCACCTCTGGTGTTCAACAGGGGGTGAATGTACGGTGGAGGGCACTGGACAGGCTGGGGGAGGGCCAAACGGGGTAAAAAGGCAGGGGCCCCGGCCACCAGCAGGAGGGGTCGGCCAAGGGGTGGCTTTAGGCCCCGCTTAACCTCCAACAGCCTTCTATAGCCACCCCAAAGAATACCAACAATCACGATCCTATCCTGTGTTAAGAAGGGGAAGGAAACAAAGTGGCCCAGCTCTTTGTGCTGTAGAGGTCATCTGAGCATGTGCTCTAAGTACAAGCAGTGGATTCCCTGTCAGGGACCACGTGCCTCACATAGTTCCAGGCATGGAGTTGGCACTTAGTAAATCAGGGTTCGTTTCCCCTGAGGCCTCCCTCCTTGTAGATGGCTGTCTTCTCTGCTCTGTGTCTTCACATGGTCTTTCCTCTGTGCTGGCTGTGTCCTAATCCCCTCTTCCTATCAGAACACCAGTCAAATTGGATTAGAGCCCACTCTAATGACCTCATTTTTACTTTATTACTTCTTTAAAGACCCTGTCTCCAAATACAGACACATTCTGAGGTACTGGGGGTTAGGACTTTAACCTATGAATTTGTGGGGGACACAGTTTAACCCATAATAGATGAACTCCATCCCACCCCCATTTCCCATCTAGGCTGGTGAACTCCAGCTTGCTGGGGCCAGTGTGGGTTTGGGACAGAGGGGCCATCACGATGCAAAGACCCTGCCCATCCATGTCCTAAGGTATGCGGTCCAGGTCCACGGGTCTTACTTGGTCACCAGGTCACTGGACCCTCTTGCTCCCCTTCCCTTCCTTCCCTGAAGCCTGGTGTGGCTCCCTGAGGGCCCCGCTGTCATTCCCTGATCCACACTCACCTGTCCCTACCTCACACATGCTCAGAAATCTGCCGTCGGCTCCTTTTAGCCATCAAGTCCCACATTCACCCTGGAAACTCAGACTGCTCCAGACTGATGCTGGCCCCAATTTCTGCCTGGTTGGGGAGAGAGGCTCTGTTCTTTTGCATTTCTCCTGTCCTGCCCCTGCTCTGTGGCCAGCCAGGGACAGCAGTAGGCATCATCTCACTCCAAGCTAGAGCAGGTCATAAGACGTATCTCCCCAAAGGCCTATTTTCATCATCCAAAGCCTTTTTTGTTCTAGATATACGCTGGTTCTAGATCAGGAGAGATCTTGTGGCATGTATCAGGGCCATGTTCCCAGCAGCCTGTGCCGGTGGCGTCTGTGGGTGTTTGCGTCTCCGCTAATTTGAAACGCAACGATGCCACCCTTCTGTGCCACAGGGGCACCTCCCAGCCCTGTTGACCAGTTAGTCATCACCTTGGCAGAGCCCACAGAGCCACATAAACCATCTGGAGTGAGGAAATCCAAGTGAAGCGAGAAATCAGTGGAAAACAGCCAAGTGTCCAGGCAGTCACATATATTCTTGTGTAAATGATTACCTGCGGGCACAGAAAAATAATCACTCTGTAGTGTCAGGTGAAAGCCACGGGTGTAGGTCCACTGCATGTAGTGAAAAGTACAAATATACCAGCTTCATGAAGTGCACTCACCAAAGCGTCAGCAGTGATTATCTCTGGGTGATGGGCTCGGGGAAGCCCTTTGAATTCTCTTCTTTTTGTTTGTCAGTACGGGGGTGGTGGTGAGGGGCAGCTTGGGTCTAAATGGGATTCATACAGTCTGGGCTGGCCTTGTGGACTAACAGGATTTACAGCCAGAAGGCTATTTTCATGTGACCTTTGGGAACTACAATTCTAGTTCCACAATCCCACCAACCAGGATTCTGGTCACCGAGTCTAATGTGTGTAGTGGTTTCCCCACATCAGCACACAATTGTTGGACACCAGCTGGGTGTCCTGTTATTCAACTCAATCTGACACTGTGGAGATAGCGTCAGACTCCACAGGTTAAGGACTCAGTCCCACAAGACCACCCTCCACTGCAGATGTCCGTTGCAAGTCCATGTTGTCACCTAGGCTTCTGACCAACTGGAAATAAATCAGAGGTTCCACAACCCCTTCCTTGGGTTTGATTAATTTGCTAGAGTGGCTCACAGAACTCAGGAAACTGACATTATCTACCCAGAGATAGCATCAGACTCCACAGGTTAAGGGCTCAGTCCCACAAGGCCACCCTCTACTACAGGTGCTAATCGCAGCTCCATGTTGTCACCTGGGCTTCTGACCAACCAGCTATAAATCAGAGGTTCCATGACCCCCTCCTTGGGTTCGATCAATTTGCTAGAGTGGCTCACAGAACTCAGGAAACTCATTTACTCACTAGATTACTGGTGTATTACAAAGGATATTAAAGGATGTGAATCAACAACCAGATGAAGAGTTACACAGGTCGAGGCCCTGAATAAAGGAGCCTCTGTCCCTGTGAAGTTTGGGGAGTTTGGGGACTGGCAAGGTAGCATGTGGAAGGGTTATGGGTCACCAGCCTGGAAGCTCCCTGAACCCTCTCCTTTTGGGTTTTTATGGCGGCTTCACGACATAGGCATGATTGATTCCTTCATTGACCATTGGTGATTGCTTGCACCTCCAGCCTCTCTCTCCTCCCTGGAAATTGATGGTGAGACTGAAAGTTCCACCCCTCTATTCAGGGCTGCTTCCTCTGGCAACCAGCTCCCCGTCTTTAGAGGACTTCCCCAAGTCGCCTCATTAACATCAAGCCAGTTGTGGCGGAAAGGGGCTTGTGAATGATCAGACACCCATTTCACTTTTTTTTTTTAAAGGGAAAATTTATTTATTTATTTATTTTTGGCTGTGTTGGGTCTTCGTTTCTGTGCGAGGGCTCTCTCCATTTGTGGCGAGCTGGGGGCCACTCTTCATCGCGGTGCGCGGGCCTCTCACTATCACGGCCTCTCTTGTTGCGGAGTACAGGCTCCAGACGCGCAGGCTCCGTAGTTGTGGCTCACGGGCCTAGTTGCTCCGCGGCATGTGGGATCTTCCCAGACCAGGGCTCGAACCCGTGTCCCCTGCATTGGCAGGCAGACTCTCAACCACTGCGCCACCAGGGAAGCCCCCATTTCACTTTTATGGCTCTGCAGTGATTTCAGGAACTGAGGACAGGAGACCAAGTATTATAGCAAGAGATGTTCCCATTGCTTTTATTGCTCAGGAAATTCCAAGGGTTTTGGGAGCTGTGAGCCAGGAAGCATGGATAAGGACCAAATGTTCATTTCTTATAAATCACAACATCACAGGAATCTTCTGAAAGTTTATAAATTCTGTAATAACAATAATAATAGCTAACTTCCATGGTCTTTACAAGGGGCCAGGTATTTGCCAAGCAGTTTGCTTTGATTTTGATGCATAGGTACCCCTGGCATCCCTATTTTACAGATGAAGAAACTGAGGCCAAGAGAGGTTGAGTAACTCATCAAAGGTCACACAGTGCTAAGAACCCAGCTTTTTTTTTTTTTTAAAGAACCCAGCTTTTTTTTTTTAACATCTTTATTGGAGTATAACTGTTTTACAATAGTGTGTTAGTTTCTCCTTTACAACAAAGTGAATCCGTTATACATATACATATGTTCCCATATCTCTTCCCTCTTGCGTCTCCCTCCCTCCCACCCTCCCTATCCCACCCTCCCTATCCCACCCCTCTCATGGTCACAAAGCACAGAGGTGATCTCCCTGTGCTATGCAGCAGCAAGAACCCAGCTTTTAACCACTCATGCTGACCACCCTTCAAAGTTCCCTGTGGTTTCGGGAATGACCGCCCTCCATCTTCCCATCAGAGGAGCCAGGCTCTCAGGGTGCCGTGCTGGGGGTCAGCTGGCATGCATAGAGGCCTCGATGGGTTGACAAACTGTGCGACTTGTCCCTGAACCCATGTGAGATGTCCCCAGAGGCTCTGAGGAGCACCTGGGACTGAGGGCTGGGGTCCCGGCTGACACCTGTCAGAGCGGGGATCAATAATGTCAGTAATTCCAGCTGTACCCACAAGGTGGCGCCACCAGGAGAAAGGGATACTGATTTTTTCTGTTGTATGAAACTTTTAAACATTAGGAAAGTGACACACGCCTCTCATAACAAGGCAGAGGTGTATAAAGAAAAGACTTCATCATCCCCCCCACACACCTTCTTCTCCCTCCACCCAGGAAAGTCAGGTTGAACCTCTCTACTCTTTTCTCCAAATTCCAGCAAACATCAAACACAAAGGTGAAGGACTTTTTGTTTGTTTGTTTTAACTTTGCTTTATTTATTTTACTTTTTACAATATGGGATCATCCTATACTCAGTACTGTGCAAACTTCAGTCTTCATTGAACTGAATATCACGCCCTCCCTCTAGATTAGTGAACAGGTGATTTTCATTATTCAGTAGTCACGCTCTGTAAAGTCGTGCGAAAACGGGGAAGAAGCGAAGGCTGAACCAGCGCTCCTAGGGCAGCACGGGGTTGGGTTCCTGCCAGCCTCAGGTCACCGCATTTTTCTCAGTGGATCAATAGGTAGCTGTATAACCTTGTTTGGGGGATGTTTCTACCTAAAGACATTTTATTTAATATATATTGTTGGTTCATTAACGTTGCACTTAGGGTCAACAACACTATAACTCATGCCTGAACAAAGCTAATCGAATGGCCGTATTTTCTCCTTAAGGCCCATCTTATACTGCTTCCACTTGGGAACACCAGACGGTGCTTCACTCACCACTAGGCTTGGGGGTCATTTCAAAGAGCGAAATCACCCACAAAAAGCGTATAGATGTGAAAAAAAAAAGTGGCCCTGCGTAAACTGCCAAAAGGACACTTGTTTGGCATCTGAGAGCTGAAACAAGAAGGCAGAATGCTGCCTTGCTGGACCTCAGCTGGAAACGCCAGCGCTCCACCACTCAAAATTTTCCTGGCTCTGCCCATGTTGGAGAATGTGCAAATCCCAGCGTGTATTGGTTTTGGGGTTACAAATGAATTTTAGAGAATAGGTGAATTCACAAATACAGAATCCATGAATAATGAGTGTCGACTGTATATTGATTAAGATATATTTTCTAAAATTTCTACGATTAGTCTGTGGGGGTTTTTCGGTGTAGGGTGGTGGTAAACAGAAAAAAATATTAGTTGCTTAAAAAAAAAAAAAAGACAGGGGTTGGGGGGAGCCGTTGAGCTTTCACCTCCCCTGTTAACTCCATTTGCCACCCTGGTCCCTCGTACGGAGATAAAGTGGAAGCAGCCTAGCTGGTCCCAGGAGGTGGCCCTTGGCATGGGCTGTGGCCAGGGGATGTGGGAGGCCCCAGCTCTCCCCACGAGTCACACAGAACTCTGACGAGGGCAGGGAGCTGAACAGTGTCCTGAGGCTTCCACACCGGGGGGCTCACCTGATCGTGAGGGAGGCAAAGGAGGCATTTTCTCCCCATTTTACAGATGAGCGATGCCAGTTCTCAGAGGTCCCCTGCTGAGGCCACGTAGTGCTGGACATGACCTACACTGGCTCAGGCCTCTCACCTTGACACTTCCTGCTGACATTCATGGAGTCAGTGCTGCTTCGGGGCCCCTGGGGGCCAAGCCCCTGGAAAAGAGTGGATTTTCTCTTCCCTTCCAGGTGGGTCTGACTAGAGGACCTGGAAGGCCTGTGGCAATGCCAAGTAGAGGTCTATGAAAAAAATGAGTTTGAATCCTGACTCTACCTGTCTAAGCTATGTGACCTCAAGCAAATTATGCTGGATCTCCGTGGGCCTCAGTGTCCTCATCTCTAGAAGGGGAAAGTCATGGCTTCAGAGGGAGCTTGTGAGGTTTATCTGCGGTAACATTTGCTGATTCCCTATTCGGAGAGGCTTTGGTTGTGTGTCCACTTCCCCTGAGCTGGCTGGCCCAGCAGCAGGGTAGGTAATGGCAGGATAGGGCCAGAGAAGGTGGCCAAACGCCTTTTCTTCATTTGGCCCGTCCTCCTGAATGCAGTGTCCCAAGAATGAACCATTCTGCCTGACATGGAGGGCAATGGTCTATGTCACATCCAGGCCAGACCCCGGCTCACTCCAGGGCACAGCGATCCCGGATGCCAAAGCCACCAGGAACCCCAGAGACCAGCCTGTCTAGCCCCTTTATTTTACAAAGGCGAAGGCCAGTCACTTAGGATTCTTCTGGCTACAAGCACCAGAAACCTGATTCAAACCAGTTTTGGCAGACAAAGGGGGAAATTTTTGGCTCACAGAGCCAAACTGCAGAAAGGGAAGGGATGACAGGAGCCTGACGTCACTGGGGTCTCGTCCGGCTCTCCTCTCCTCTCCCCGCGGGTCAGGCCAGCTTTCTACACACCACAGGTGCATGGCTGCAGCAGATTTGAGACCTGACCCTCTCTTCTAGCTGCTGTTTTAAAAAATCCCAGGCAAAGAGCCTGATGGGCCCCCTTTGGCTCACCTGCCATCTTTAGATCTGTCCCTGTGGCCAAGGTGGTGCCCGCAGTTCTTTACAGACCACCTGTGGGCGGCAGGGTGTGTGCACGGGCTGGGTGGGGAGCAGTAACACCGAGGGTCCTGCCCAAGGAACCATAGTGATTTGACTGTCCCCTGCGGTCAAGGTGAACGTGTGTTAAACGTGGAAGTAGATAATGTATGGAGGGAGAAGAATGACTTCTTTTTCTTTGTAAAGTTTAGTGTAATGTATGATTTTTGACCAATAACAAGTCCACCATTCCAAATTCAAAAGTTACCGCAGGATTGAAGTGAAAAGTCTTCCTGTGTCCCCGCCCCCTGGAGATGTTCATCGATGGTGTCAGTTTCTTGCACTCTGGGAAAGGCAAAGAGCCTTTGGAGCTCCCCTCAGGACTTCCAGGGTGGAGGGGAGTCCCGGAGAGGACCAAGAGCCAGTGTTTGCTGCTCCCATCTGGTCCTGGGGGTGTGCCTGCCTCTTGGTGGGCCTGGCCTCCCCTGCTCTTCTGTCCTCCCAAGCTGAGCCCCGGGAGAGGCGCGGGTGACCCTGGGGCTGGAGTGTGTCAGCAGCTTCCACGATGCCCTCCCCTTCCCACCCTGCCCCGCTGGGGCTTAGATTCCAATCCGGAGGGCTGGCCTCATCGTGACCTCCCCCACCCCCAGGTCTCCTCCTAGCCCATCAGACCCAGGACTGGCAGGAGGCTAGGACACCTGGACTGGGTGGTCAGAGTCTGCTCTCTGCCAGGCGTGGGTTGCTGAAGGAACCAGACACACACCGACCCACTCTGGTTCAGAGGTGCCGAATCAGAACAGCCAAATCCCACCCACGTTGATAGCTGAGGGGTGAGGAGCCCCGTGCCGGTGGGTCAGAGCAGCCACCTTTGCTCTCTGACCCTTGCAGTGGGGGCACAGTTTTCCCCTGGGGTCCTGCCTCTCAGAGCCCAGTCACACTTCAGCGGCCTTTGCTTCCAGCTGGGAGTCACTGAGTCTCCCTGCAAACCCAAGGAGGGGCAGCTGATCCCTGTCTTCTCTTGCTGTGGATTCCTCGGCTTATACACCTTGCCCAGGGCCCTCACACTGGGTATCCCCCTTGTCTGGAGCCAGCAGGCTTCCTCAGCAAGGTCCCCAGGGTTCCTCTGTTTGCCTGGTCCAGGCCTGCCCTCCTACCAGCTTGTGTCCTCTGCTTTCCAAGATGCTGCCGGTCCCTGAGCTGAGGTGCCTCAGGCCCCAGGCCCAGGCATTCAGCCTCTCTTCCCTGCGGTCTCTCCCTTCCTGTGAGTAGGGGTCAGGTAGAGCTGGTGGTTTGCTGGCAGTTTTTAAGGGTAGCCCGGAAGTCCCTCTCCTAGATCCCCATTCTTGGGAACCCACAGAAATTGGCGGAGAACTTGGCCAGAAACATGGATGGAGCACTTGTTGTCCTCTGAGCATGAACCAGGCCCAGTGTAATGAAGAAACAACCCCTGCCCTCAGTGCTGGGAGCCAGTGTGCATCTCCCAGATGCCCTTGCAGCTATGGTCCTGGGTGTGATTTATATTCTGCCTGTGAGATACACTCGTGAGAGATTTGAGAGGCCAAAGAGAGGCAGGGGCCGTCTTCCTGTGGCCCTGGCACAGACCAGCTCTGGTGGACAAGACTGTTGTCGCAGCCCAACTTGGTGTGTCACTCTAGTCACTGCATTTGCATTGTGGTGGCAGCAACGGTGGTAGCCGTGGCAACAGTGGCCTCCTGTCCTCTAGAATCTGGCTCCAGATCCCAGCTGCAGTGGTGTGACCTTGAAGCAAGTCACGTTCTAACACCCACTATGCCAGCCCCTCCAGCCATCGTTATTCTTGCTGGTGAAGTTCTGTACCACATCTCATTTTGCTTGAAATAACCAGAGTGTTTCCTAGTTCCTACTCTGAATGATACGGGTATGAAGGTGAAAAAGAATTTGTTCTCACTGGGGAGATTCATTGGTTCGCGCAACATATATGGATTGGGCACCTCCTTCCTGCAGGCTCTGTGCTGGGTGCTGGGGATACAAGAGAAACCAGACACGGCTCTCAGCGAGCTCACAGCTGGGTGGGTGTGTGGGTGAGGGCGGGGGGAAGCTAAGCCACCACGGCCATGTGATCTACACCACAGGGTGCGCTGGGAGCCCAGAGGAGGGTCCTGGCATCAGTCAGGTTCAGTTTCAGGAAACAGAGACCTTTCCAGATATTTTAATACAAAAGGCAGTTAGTACAGGGAATAAGGTGCTTACAGATCTTTGGAAGGGCTGGGGGGTGGGCTCTCAGCTGGGCCTCCAGAATGACTTCTAGAACTGGGCCTCTAGCAAAGCGACCATCCTGCCACAATCACAGCCATGCCTGCAACTTTGCATCAGTGTGGCACTCCAACGTCGTGGGGAGAGCTGCCTGAGCTTCCCAGGCTGGGATGGCCTTCCAGGTTCATCACCATGTGGTTGCGGCAGTAGCTCTGGTGACCTTGCGCATCCTGTGTTCTCAGATGAGAATGTTCATGGCCCCTTCACGCTTCCTGAAAGAGGATGCAATCAGGACGCTTGGTCACCATCTGGTTTGGATCACCTCCATGGGCTAAGCGTCACCTCATCGACGTTTAGTCTCTTTCAGACCTGGTTGGTCCACAGCTACCTTGACTCAGGTACCTGCCTGAGTCCAGCCAGTTGTGGCCAGGGGAGCACAGCTGGCTTGCTGGGTAGTGGGGCCTTGGGCATGGCAGGCCTTTGTGAGCCTCCGGCAGGAGGCTAGGGCACCTGGACTGGGTGGTCAGAGTCTGCTGACCCCACCAGATGCCAACCTGAGCTGCTTCCCGGCTTTATGCTCTGATGGTAATGATTATGTGATTGAAACTAATCTCTGCCACCTGAAAGTGTTTCTGGACCAAAGCAGGGAGGGACTAAATAAATAAATAACCAGACCAATCTAAACTTAATGGCACATTACAATTATCAGACATCACAATTTCCCCTGAAGGACAACAGACAGAATCTTGTCTTGAAACCCTGACAATTAAATGCCAGGGCAAGATGACCATTTTCTTCCAGAAGCCGGATACCTGAGATGTTCCCCTACATGTAAACACCTGATCTCAGAGAGTCTTGCTCTCATTTATCCCCCAATGAATGAATGACTTAAACCTTTTTTTGTACCTGGGATGGGATGGGGTCTGTCCCCTTTTAACAGGAGAGCAAGACAATCTCCACAAAAGTTCTAGGTGCTTAGACTTTAGCCCAACTTAAGGAAATGTCTCTGCAAGAGAGAAATATGCGTTTCTTTTAATCCCACAGCCTATATTTTGAGCTTAAAATCGCTAATGACAAACAAATGGCAAGAAACCCATTTACCATCTCTGGCGGGTGTGCAGAGTAGTCACTGCAGGTCAAGGCTCCGTGGGTGGTGCTGTGCTCATCCCACAGGGGGCGCTGCTCGCCAAGCCGGGCCTGGCCGGGATCTAATAGATTAGGACATGGGATTTGCAATTTTGCAGCTGGCAGAACAGGCCACAGGGCCCTGGCCAGGGCTTGGAGCCCGTGGATATTTCAATCCTTCAGGAACTGAGGGTTCTGCCCTTCTCTGTCTGGAAGGACACACTGCGCTGATACCATGGCCCCCAGGATGGATCCTTGTGGGGACTTTTTTTTTTTCCAGTGATTTGTAGAAATGTCACTTCCAGAAGTTGGCATTTGTTTAGTATGTGAAGTATGTACAAGTATGCAAATGTATATCAGAGAAGGCAGTTCAGTTGCCTTTCTCGTGGCATGCACATGTGGATTGAGATGCTTGGGGCTGATTAACATCAACATTTTAAAAATGAAATTGTCTTATTGACCGAGAACCTCATCTTTATCTTAAACTAAGATACGTTAACTGAGTGTCTCCTCACTACATAGTGTTCATAATGTTTCATTCTTCTGAGGGAGGAACTTATTTTCAGGTGTGGATTTTTGTAAACCAGCTGAATTTCTTGCTGGTGTCTGTTAGTTTTAAATTTTATATGTTGAATTATACATTCAATGTATATTTAATATATAAATTAGGTATTCTATAGCTGTATATATTAAAATTATATTTATTATGTGATAGTTTTCAATTTATGGTAGAAATAAATCAAGTTTTCTTTTTAAATACTTCTCTGTATCAGAGATATCTCCAGTATCATAAATTGTTGTGGAGAATCTTGTGTATGGCCTGGTCTTATCTTGGTGAAATTTACTTCAGTGAAATTTAGCTAAAGAGATAAAAAAAGAAAAACTCGATCATTTATTCAGCAAATATTTAATGAGTACTTAATCCATGAGAGTTCTTTCCATCACAAGCAACAGGAAATCAACCCAGATGAGCTAAAGCAAAAAGGGTCTCTTGCCATTGGAAATTTCAACATTGATGGGCGATTTGATGGTAAGGAAATCCTGTTCACTTTTTGGTGGAATGCCTGCTTGGCTTGGCTTCATTAATAAGCCCAGTCCCTGGCTGTGGGGACTGAGTCAGCTCCTCAGCCCTGGCCAGGAGTCAGGAAGGGACTATTGGTGTTGGCCAGGGGTGGGGTGGGGTGGAGGGAGACAATAAACGTCCACCTCTATGTACCAGGTTCCATGCTAGGGACACACAAATGGTTGGGGGCACGGTCTCTTCTGGTCAGGAAGCTTCTCATCCACAAAACCAATGATTTGCATTTCCATTAATTCCCTTTTTTCCCTTAAACTACACAGGTTTGACATCAACAATTACCCCTCTGAAATATGAAGCACATTTTGAAAATAGCCCACACCTCTCATCCCCAGTTTTACACACATGCCAACTTGATCCCACAGGTGGTAGATGGAGACCTGGCACGGCAGGAGCTGACCCCAAACGAGCCCTCTCCTTCCCATGTGTTTTTGCTAGAAACAGCTCAAAAGAGATGGTCGCCTTCTGCTTTCTGAAGGCTGGTAGGTAGCGCAGGTCTGGTTATTTCAGGGACAAATGCCCTGGAGGTGCTCATAGCGCTGGCACAGCTTTTATGGAGGTGCTGACATAAGAATAATCACACCTTACATTTTGTGAGCGATTACTCTGGGCCGGGCGCTGTTCTCAATGCTTTACATGCAGAGCTCATTTGACCCTTGCAGCAACTCCCTGGTGCTGGTGCTATAACTGTCCCCATTTTACAGATAAGGAGACTTATGAACTACATGGTAAATAATATTTGGTTAAAAGACCCCTCCTCCCTTCTTCATCCTGTTCCTCTTGTTCAACTCCCTTGGTGGTCCCACTGGTCAAGCACAAAAGAGGAAGACTCATGAAAAATATTAATAAACTCACATGTGGTACACACTGCTATATTTAAAATGGATAACCAACAAGGACCTACTGTATAGCACAGGGAACTCTGCTCAATATTATGTAACAATGTAAATGGGAAAAGAATTGGAAAAAGAATAGATAAATGTATATGCATAACTGAATCACTTTGCTGTACACCTGAAACTATCACAACATTGTTGGTCAACTATACTCCAATATAAAAGAAAAAGTTAAAAAAAAAAAGACCTGTATGTATCACTCAGATACAAATATAAAATGTTAAAAAAAATAATAAAAATAAACTCATTGTGCCTTCTGACAAATATTGGGGCAGCTATTAGCATGACCTGGGATCTTACACCAGTCACTCTGGTGTGAGCCAGTAGCAAACCCAGGATCAGGGTTGGCTTTCTGTCTTCTCAGACTCCCTTTCTCACATGGGGTGTTTAGTGGGCTTGCAGAAATGCCTGGTGGGTTTGGAATCATACAGTGCTTGGGTCCTATTCCAGGCCCTGCACTCACTGTGTAATTTTTGGATAAGTGAGTCAACCTCATACTTGTTATTGGAGACTTTTTCGTTTTTCCTCTGTAAAATGGAATAATAATAGTACCTACGTACCAATAGTACCAAAGGGGTTATTGAGAGGACTAAAGCAGATGGTACTCTAAAATGTTTAGCCTGTTTCATTTGGCAGTGGTAGCTTTTGATAGAGGTAGAACAGTGATATTTTCTCTCTGAGGCAGAAACTGCTGAAGCTGGTCTTGGCAAACATGACAGAAAACGGTCACCAGGAAGTAAGCTCACTAGAGGTACCCTGGAGGAGCAGGCCGTGACCGAAGAGTCCCTTAGTCAGCAGCAGTGATGCAGAGTCTGCACCAGCCTGCATCTCCAGCACCAGCCCATGTCTGGCACATAACCTTGGAGCTGGGGTACACAGCTTTCAGGGTGAGTGGGTGTTTACTGTGTAACGCAGTTATTGAAATCCTTGCCCCTAGAGCAGGTCTCCCTGGGTTCAAATCTTGGGGAAGCTCTACCACTTACCCGCTGTAGGGCTGTAAGCACCCTACTTTACCTCTCTGTGCCTCACTTTCCTCATCAGTAAAAGGGGATAATAATAGTACCTCTATCCTAGGGGTCAATGCGAGGATTAACTAATTAGGTGCCAGAACCTGACATCTAATAAGTGCTGGTTGTTATTAACCAAGCTCCAGCCAGGGCCTGGCCCAGAGCATCCAGTGAGACACAAGGTCAGTCTTCCTGGGAATTCACAACAGTGGAAGGGGAGATTTTAAAAAAATCCGCTTTTGTTACAATTGAGGTACATGCTTTCCAAAAAAGTACAGTGTTTCAATTTGGACAGGGGGTTCCTAATAAATTTGTCTCTTGCTATGTGGGAGGAGAGGTCCAGGGAATTGTAGGGAAATGTACGTGGCTTCTCAGGTATTACTAGCAAAAATAGACTTTTCTAGAAGGACACACTCTCGCAGGAGCTCCCAGAAAAGATGGGAGGGAAGGTTGGGGAGCTGGGCTCAGAACCCTGGAAACAGTGCAGCCGGGCAGGAAGGGCTCATGCCTCCGGGTACCCTCCCTCAGCAGGAATCAGTGTCAATCAGTTTTACCCTTGCTGAAGATTCTAATTCCAGGGCCAGGGTACCAGACTGGCCTGAAGTACCTTCTGGGAGGGGCAGGCATCCTGCTGGACATTTCCTGACACTGAACCTATGGGGATCCTGACACTGAACCTATGGGGAGGGCTGTTCTCTTAATGGATATCAGGCAGGTCCAGCAACACCATCCCCGGAAGTGACATTCAGTTAGGGCAAGAGAGCTTAGCTTTTTTGTACCATGGACACCTTCTAAGAATAATGTCTTTTCAATGTATAAAACACATAGGATTACAAAGGAAAACAAAGATAATGAAATATTAGAAAAAACAAATAGGTGATATAATATGTAATTTTTTGGTTAACTCATGAAAAAGGAGATCAGGGCAGTGGCCTACCACACTGTTATTTTGAAGTACAGATGAGTGTATATTAGCCATAAAAAGGAATGAAATTGGGTTATTTGTAGAGACATGGATGGACCTAGAGACTGTCATACAAAGTGAAGTAAGTCAGAAAGAGAAAAACAAATACTGTATATTAACGCATATATGTGGAATCTAGAAAAATGGTACAGATGAACCTGTCTGCAAGGCAGAAATAGAGACACAGATGTAGAGAAAAAACGTATGGACACCAAGGGGGGTAATGGGGGGGGGTGGGATGAATTGGGAGATTGGGATTGACAAATATACACTAACATGTATAAAATAGATAACTAATGAGAACCTGCTGTATAGCACAGGGAACTCTACTTAGTGCTTTGTAGTGACCTAAATGGGAAGGAAATCCAAAGAAGAGGAGATACTTATCTCTGTACAGTAGAAACTAACACGACATTGTAAAACAACTATACCCCAATTTTAAAAAAAGAAGAAATGAAGTACAGATGAGTGTAAACAATATTCTGAAAAATCTGCAGCAACTGTAACGTGTCATGGACATACCTGTGATTGCTGCTGGGGACAAAGCCCCAGGTGCTGCTGATACTACTGTGGCTGGTAGCTTAACCTCATAATTAAAGGAAATGCTAAATTGCAGTAGGAGAGTAGAAGAAATAATGAAAATGTTCTCCCCATTTAGGGAGTCCCTGATTTAAGCTGAGAACCTCTTCTCTCGGCATTTTGTTAAATATCAGTGGTATAGGTTACCTGAAAAAGCCCAGATTCTAAGACGCTGAATTTTCATTTGCTTGTATTTTTTGCCAAAAGAAAGAAACAAAAATACATTTGTGTGTATATTAAATCCATCTAGAACAATGTATAAACAATATTTCATACTTAAAAATAAAGAAAAGGGAAATGTATGGAAGGATCTAGGTTCAATGCCAGTGCAACCTTCGCAAGCCTTGGTCTGGGGCTTCTCTCCGCCTCTCTGGGCGGGATCGGTCCGCAGGACAGGCGGAGGAGTGTGTTTCCCTGGGTATCCCCAAACCACACCCCTGAAAAATACCGAAGTCGGTTTCTCAAGTCAGTTCACGGTGTCCTGGCACACGCACGGCCTGGGAGGTGGGCGCCCACTTTCTGTGAGGCCTGATTTTTGTCCCTAGTCAGCTGTGTGTCCTCAGGTCTGTCTCAAATCTCTCTGAGCCTCGCTTTCCTGGGTCTCCAGGATCCAACTCCCAGGCTCTCGTTATCCACGTGGGCCTTCTTCTGCGGCGCTTTGCAGTTTATCAGAGGCACGTGGAGCCACAGGAGGTGGATGCAGAGACAGGAGCCCGCAAAGACTGGAAGGCAACCTCTGGTAGCTCCTCAGGCGGGGAGGAGCCGGACGCGCCGGGGCGAGGGCTTAATCTACCGGGCGGCAGATTCGGGTTCAACGAAAGGCAGTATTTTTACCCATCAGAATTGCCCAGGATGAAGAGAGGGAGGGGGCTCCCCTCAAACGTGAATCTCTGTTATTCCCACTTATCAGTTGATTTAAAATCGGGGTTTCCGCGTAGGATGCCCCCCGCCCCACTCTACTGGGTGTATGAGCCCGGAAGGTACATTTTAGAAAAGTACCACCACCCTCGCTCCCAGGGCAAGTAAGGGAATAATTTCAGTGGGACATACCGGGTGTGGAGTGTGGGGGTAGTTACTTCGGCAGATCTTGGTGTTCCCAGACTTCCACGTGGGGTGGTAATCGGCGACAGCGTTTCGTAGTGTTCCGGTACTTAACTCCCAAGAAGGGAATGGGCCAAAAATTGTAAATAACCCTTACGACCGCGGCAGGACTCGAACCTGCAATCTTCTGATCCGAAGTCAGACGCCTTATCCATTAGGCCACGCGGCCGCCTGATAGTTGGGGCTCTTTGGACAATCTAAAAAGTATTATTACCGCCCACCAGCTTGCCCAGGACCAATCCACCTGCTTCTTGAACAGGGGAGGTTGGACCTTGGTTCCCAGAGTTCCACAGGGAGACCCACCCGGAAGTCCTTCCTCCCCACCCTGCGGGCGGACCGGTCCACTTTTGGCTCTCCTATTGGTCGCGCTGGGAGTCTCCCTCTTGCCTCTCGGGTAGCCGCGGGAGTGAGCGGGGCGCAGACGGGAAGTTGCGGCTGCCAGCGAGGCGGACTGCTCCGGTGCAGGCCACACGCCACCCCGAGGCTGCATAGGCCGCGCGGAGGGAGACGCCGAGTCGCCGGCCTGGGGTCGGGAGCCGCAGACCAGGAAGCACCGGGCGGACTGAGGTTTCCGGCGGGTTCGGCGTTGTGGGGAGGCCGGGTCCCTGAGCGGCGGCGCGGCCCTTCCCTCTCCAGTCAGGGAGCGGGGCCCTGAGCTGGGCGGAGGCTGGTCCCAGGGCGCACCGCGGCGCGGCCGCCGGGCTCAGGCTAGCGGTCTGTCGGGCGGGCGGCCGGGAGCGCTGGGGCCGCTGTCGACGCCCCCTGCAGGGCGCCCTCGGCCGGCTGGGCCCGGGCTCAGGTGTGGGTGGGGGCCCCGGGGGACGGCGGCCCACCTGGCGGGTTCGAATCCGGGCGCTGTCTCCTAAAGGCGCTAGGCCCTCGGGCTGCGCCGGTCGCGATAACGGCAGCCACCATTTGCCGAGGACTTGCCGAGGGCCGGGCCGCGCGGCGTGTTCGCCCTGTGTCACCCAAACAGCAGCCCTGTATGACAGAATCCATAACCCCATTTTACAGAGTAGGAAATTGGGGCCTAAGGAGCTTGCCCAAGGTCACACGTCTCGTAAGATCCAGAGCCGGCATTCAAACCCGCGTCCTCCTATCCAGAGTCTGCCCTCTTAACCACGGCCGTCACCTTCCCTGATGAACTTACGTGAACCTCAGTTTTCCTCAGGAGGGGTATTGCTATTTTTCCCAAGGTTGTTTGATGATTCACTGAGAAAATGTACCTAAAGGCGCCTGGCACACTGCCTGGACCGCAGAAAATGCTCAAGGAATGATGGCTGTTAATATCACACGTTAACGTGTGTCATTAGTAACACTGTATATCATCTGTCTCCTTTAGGATTTGTGGGTGGAAGGCAGGCATGGTCAGAACCATTTCACTGACAGGAAAACAGAGACAGGACGTGTCTCTCTCCACGTCTCTCAGCCAGTAGAAGCTGCCAAGCTGGAGCCCAAAGCCAGGTGTGCTGACTCCCAGCGGGGGGCTCCCTGCACCAACCATGAGCCGCCTGCTTTGGAGGAAGGTGGCCGGCGCCACCGTCGGGCCAGGGCCGGTTCCAGCTCCGGGGCGTTGGGTCTCCAGCTCCGCCTCCGTCCCCGTCCCCAGCGACGGGCAGCCGCAGCCGCCGCCAGTGCCGTCCTCGGAGGGCGGGCAGCTGCGGCACAACCCATTGCACATCCAGATGCTCTCGAGAGGGCTTCACGAGCAAATCTTCGGGCACGGCGGGGAGATGCCCGGCGAGGCCGCGGTGCGCCGCAGCGTCGAGCACCTGCAGAAGCACGGGCTCTGGGGGCAGCCGGCCGCGCCCTTGCCCGACGTGGAGCTGCGCCTGCCGCCCCTCTACGGGGGCAGCCTGGACCAGCACTTCCGCCTCCTGGCCCAGAAGCAGAGCCTGCCCTACCTGGAGGCGGCCAACTTGTTATTGCAGGCCCAGCTGGCCCCCCGGCCCCCGAGCTGGGCCTGGGCGGAGGGCTGGACCCGGTACGGCCCCGCGGGGGAGGCCGAACCCGTGGCCATCCCCGAGGAGCGGGCCCTGGTGTTCGACGTGGAGGTCTGCTTGGCAGAGGGAACTTGCCCCACATTGGCGGTGGCCATATCCCCCTCGGCCTGGTGAGTACGGGCGGGGTCAGGGGACTTGAGCACACGTGGGGGGCCCAGCTTAATAGTTTGGTGAGCTCCTACTATGTGTTTGGTGGGTGGATTTCCAGGGACAGTGGACTCAGTGGTGAACTAAAACAAGCCTTGACCCCAGCTTTCACAGACCTTACTTTCTGGTAGGAAGGTATGGGTAGTAAACAACACCCAAGCAAATGTCACGTGATGATAGGGGCTGTGCAGAGAATCACATGTGTTGAACTTGAGACTGACTGGGAGACCACTTGAGATCACTTTGATTTGGTGCCTTCCCCCTTCCCCTAGTAGCTTCCTGAGAAGTTAGTCCAAGACATTTGAACAGTGTTTCCATTTGGGGATGCTATTGGTAATTTTGGGCAGGAGAAACCTCCCTTTTGTGGGAACGTCCCAGGCAGTATAGGACACTCAGCATCCCCAGCTGCTCCCTTAAATGCCAGACCAAATCCCCCCGCCACTGCCCCACCCCGCCCACTGCCCCGACCCATTTCAGTGTTTCCAAATACCCACTCCCCTCAGGTAACAACAAACCCCCCAACCAAGCTGAGAAACTGCTTCCTTCCCCCAGCCTTCCAAGCAGGCTTGCAGGCATTTTTGTCCCTAAAAGGTATATCCAATCTCTCTTTTCTTTTTAAATAACTTTCTAAGTGCTACCCAAGTTTCTTTTTCAAACAATGATGGCAGTACTGTTTCTCCCCTTTTTTATTCTTCATTCCAGGATTAAAATACTATTTACAACCTTAATGCTTTCAGGCATGGCCAGCAAAAAAGTTGGCAGTTTCTTTATTCCTATTGGAAGCTACATCTTTGTAAAGAAAGCTGCGAAATGTTAAATATGCAGTTGAAAATGGTGAAAACATGGCTAAATAGATAAGGTAGGCATTAACGGCTGAAAAGAGCAAAACTAGATGATTCCTCATTGATTTAGTTTCAGTTAAGATGAGAATCTCAGTGCTTACTGTGTAACTTGATGGTCAAAATAGAGGGAATACTGTCCATCATTTGAGAAAGTAAAGTAGACTGTGGTGGCTGAAAGGAAATTAGAAAACCAGTGACAAGAAGGACTTGTTTTTTGATCTTTTGGTCATTCTTGGCCAATTGCCCCGAAGCCCCCCTTTTCCTTTCCTCCTTCCTCTCCTAATTTTTCATCTCTTTCTCTTCCTGTCCTTCCCATCCTCCTCTCATTCTCATTCCATTCTTGCCGGTGGTACTGGGGGCACTGTGCAGTTTGCCTGGCGGCAGAAGTCATTGCTGAGGAGGACTGGGCTCATGCTGGGGCCTTCCTTCTGGGAACCTGACTATGGTGGGGGTGGGAGGTGCCAGATGGGGCCCTGACAGCAGTCCGCTTTTAACCTGGGCACATCCCTGCCGCGTGGCTGCATAACATCAGGTTCCTGAGCAGCCTGCAGTTTCCAGTGGGAGGGAAAAGCCTTGGATGGCCCAGAGGGCAGCTTCCCCAAGGCTGCTGGTAAGGGCTTTGGTCATCAGACCAGAGGGATATGTAATGACATAGGCTGTCAACACCGATCTAAGATTCACAGGAAAAGTGTAGTGTTAACGGCATTGGTCGTGACTCATCTTAAATTTGCCAGAGGTGTTTGCATTTTGGCGTTCTTCTTTTTTTATCACAAATAAATTTAACAAGATGGTTCTCATGTACAGCTGCAGACCTGGATCTTGACACCAGTCTGGCTTTTTGTTGCAACTAAAGTCCCTGTCATCACCACAGCCTCAAATATTTGACATCCTTCAGCCTTTTTTTCTGTGTTGTGTTTGAGGGCTTTGACATGTTGAATTGAAAGGGGAGGAGGTTTCAACTTGAGTCCCTGAGCGTTTTCCCATCATTTGGAGTGTGAGTTAGATTTTACCAGGTTTAACACTAGGAACCTCTTTTTGCTGGTAACCCCTCCCCCAAAGAAACTAGTTTTATGTTTGTTGTAACTGTTGCGGCAGATAACCCCTCCTCCCCACCGTAAAGGAAACAGGCAGCTTGTTCGCAGCTGTGGTGGCCACACATGTGGCCTCGTCACTCACTTTGATGCTGAGTGGCCTTGACCCTTTGGCGTAATCTGCGGTTCACAAAAGGCTTTTGCTCAGCGGCCATTTCCCCACACTTAGTCTTGTGGATCTTGAGCAAACTCCAGCCTTTTCCTGAATCAGTGTCCGGCCCCCAGCAGGCAGCACTCGTCCCCTGCCCCTCCCACCCCAACCCTAGCACATATTTCCTAGCACGTGTGCATACATTTCCTCCATTCTGGCACTTTCCCTGGTCTCTCACTGAGGGTGTTTGCTCAGAGACACAGCACCTTCTACAAGGTGCGTGATTCGCTCTTTGTCCTTCAGAATCTTTCCAGCCGTCAGATGATTCATCCTGTACACGTGTACAGCATTTGTCTTTTTTTTTTTTTTTTTGCCACTTTCAATTAAACAAAAATTCCACTTTGGGTTTTATTATAATTGTTTCTCTTCTTTACTGGCACTTTGAACATTAGCCATTTTGTGCTTATAGACGTGAGGGGTTGATAACAGTCATTAAGACACCTCAGAGCCAAGCACAGACTTGGTGAGCCCTGGGTGTAACAAACACCTTGATGGCCCAGGCTGAATGCCCATCCGGGACACCCGGGACTGTGGCACTTAGCTCTCTTTTTCTCTGTGGAGGTTGAAAAGTAAAGAAGCTTTTGTAACTCCTCCGCACTCCCAACACATACCCGGACAGCACCCCACCCGACCTCTAGCTCTGTGAGGGCTAGGAGCACCCCGTCGTCTCCCTTGTACCCCCAGCTGCTAGTGTAGCACCTGGCATGTGGTGGTAGGTGTGCAGTGGGGATTGTGGAGCGGAACTTGAATGCCTCCGTGCTGAACCTGCCTGCCTCTCACCTCCCTCAGGTATTCCTGGTGCAGCCGGCGGCTGGTGGAAGAGCGTTACTCTTGGACCAGCCAGCTGTCGCCGGCTGACCTCATTCCCCTGGAGGTCCCTGCCAGTGCCGGCGGCCCCACCCAGCGAGACTGGCAGGAGCAGTTAGTGGTGGGGCACAACGTGTGCTTCGACCGGGCCCATATCAGGGAGCAGTACCTGATCCGGGTATGGTTCATGGGGCCAAATGCAGGCTCTGGCACGGGGTGGGCTAAGAGCCCTGCTCTCAGTGGCTAGGGAAGGCATTGCTTTTCCTGGCCAGTGCCTCCATCGCCTTTGTAGAAGCTACAGGGCCTCCTGTTGACCAGCCCTGCCCGTGGTCCCTGTACCCAGCTGTTCTGTCCCTAGGGTCTGCCTGGCACAGGACCTGAGTTGTCACAGGGTACTAATGGCCCTTATCTCTGTGCGGCATTTTAGAGCTTAGCTTGGGTCTTTGGAGGCTGTGGGCCCCACGGCCTGGGCTCCCATCCTGCCTCGGCCACTGGTGAGCAGCACGGGCCTCTTAACATCCCTTTACAACTGAGGAAACTGAGCCTCAGTTTCCTTATTTGTAAAGAGAGGGAGTTGGCAGAAGCTACCTCATAGGATTGTTGAGAGGGTTTGAACAGTTGCACACATCAAACACTCAGAACCATAGTTGTGGCAATTCTTAATTCTGTGAAAAGTGCCCTAGGAGAAAGGCAGGGCAGGTGAGAGTAGCCTTAGCCTCTAGCTGAGGGTGTTGAGGCTCAGACAGCCTTGTTGACTTGCCCAGGGCCACAGAGCTTCTGAGTGGCAGGGCTGGGGGCCGAGCCTGATAGCTTGGAAGGCCTCGTTTTTGTCACTCTGTTCCCAAGGGGCCCCTGGAGATGTTGCTGGATGCTGGGAAGGCCTGTGTGTTGGGATTCAACCAGGAACCAGGCCTGCGCTTTCAAGGGTGGCTAGGGTTTGAGAAGGCAGGCCCCTCCCAGGTGGAGGGGCAAACGTGAGCAAGCATGAAGACACTCTTTAGCGCTGGGAGGCTGTGGGCTGGGAGGGGAGGCTGAGGTGGGGCTGGTGGGCTGAAGTGCCGAAGCAGGGGTAGGCTGGCCCCTCAGCTGCAGCCTCTCCTCCTCAGGGCTCCCTCATGCGCTTCCTGGACACCATGAGCATGCACATGGCCATCTCAGGGCTAAGCAGCTTCCAGCGCAGTCTGTGGATGGCAGCCAAGCAGGGCAAGCGCAAGGCCCGGCACCCCACACAGCGAGGCCAGAAATCCCAGAGCAAAGCCAACGGCCCAGCGGTGAGAGCACACTTGGGGGGCCCCCTCTCCCCAGCAGGCCTGTCTGGCTTGAGACCGAGCTGATCTGCCGTGTCCCTTGCTCTGGCCTCCAGATGTCATCCTGGGACTGGCTGGACATCAGCAGTGTCAATAATCTGGCAGATGTGCACAGCCTCTACGTGGGGGGGCCTCGCTTAGAGAAGGAGCCCCGCGAGCTGTTTGTCAAGGGTAGCATGAAGGACATCCGTGAGAACTTCCAGGTATGGTGGTGGAGAGGGGCTCTGGGGACATGGGCTGTGGCAGACCCCTAGCGACCCTGGGGAGTGTAGCTGCCAGACCTGACCCTGAGAGGCCCGGTGGTGGTAGTGGGATGGCTGCCCACCCAGCGCCTTCCTGTCGCCTGTGCCAGGACCTGATGCAGTACTGTGCCCAGGACGTGTGGGCCACCTATGAGGTTTTCCAGCAGCAGCTACCGCTCTTCTTGGAGAGGTGAGGGAGAGCCCCTCTGGGAACCCATGGGGGTCAGTGGGTTCCTGGTACCCGGGCCCACCGTAACCAGGTGGTGCTGGGCCTTTCTCAGGCTGGGGGCCTTATTTAGCCTTTCTGGGCTGAGAGCATGGAGCCACTCTGCCCAGTGGTGCACCTGGGCCTTGGACTCTGGGGTTTCTACAGAGGCCCTGGAGGGGGGCGCTGAGGCTGTGCTTGTTTCATGTGCGTGGTCCTGGTTTGCTAAGCACCGTCTCTGAACCCAGATCCTGAGCCAAGGACTTCACATCCATCTTGGTTATGTTTGCTAGTGAGTCAGTTTTATGATGTGGTCAGAGTCATAAGTGTCAGCCAGACCTGGTTCTAATCTTGATTATCCTATCCAACTCATTTGACCTTGGGCAAGTTACTTGGTTTCTCTGAGCCTCAATGCTCTTATCTGTGAAACATACACAAATATATTTGACTTCAGTTGTGAGGTTCTTGTATGATCTTTTGTGTGTATGGGGTTGTAGCACAGTGCCTGGTGCTTAGTCATTACTCAGCAAATGGCAGCCATTTTCATTTTTGTGATCTGTCATTCCCCCATTACCCCTGAGGATGGGATGATATTATTCCCATTTTATAGATGAAGGAACTTAGGCTCAGAGAGATGAAGTGACTTACCCAGGGTCTCATGGCTGGGAGACGGTAGAGCTGGGGTTTAAACCCGTCTCTCTGACGTGGGTGGTTGGGTTGAGGATCGCCAGGCTGGCCCAGGGATTGGGCCAAAGCCTTGCCTCCTGTGGTCATTTATGGCAGCCCTGGTGTTTATTCTCAAGGTGTCCCCACCCGGTGACTCTGGCTGGCATGTTGGAGATGGGTGTCTCCTACCTGCCCGTCAACCAGAACTGGGAGCGTTACCTGGCGGAGGCACAGAGCACCTACGAGGAGCTCCAGTGGGAGATGAAGAAGTCGCTGATGGACCTGGCCAACGATGCCTGCCAGCTGCTCTCAGGAGAGAGGTAGCCAGGCCTTAGGCAGGCTGGATCCCCCTGCAGGGGATGGGCAGGTGGGAGGGCTGGCCTTCGGCTTGGCCTTAGCCCTGCCCTGGTGGACTGGCTGTGCAGGTACAAAGAAGATCCCTGGCTCTGGGACCTAGAGTGGGACCTACAGGAATTTAAGCAGAAGAAGGCAAAGAAGGTGAAGACGAAGGAGCCGGCCGCAGCCAGCAAGTTGCCTGTCGAGGGGCCCGAGGCCCCTGGGGATCCCAAGGATCAGGAAGGTGGGGAACATGGGCGGGAGGTGGGGCAGGGATGGACCCTGGGAAGGTCCTAGGACCGGGGGGGTCCCTTGGAAGGGGTTGCTTCAGCCTTCCGGAGATGAGTAGGCTGGGCAGGTCTTTCTGAGAGACCCTTCTCTGGTCCTGATTGTCCTCCCCGACCCTGTGCAGACCCTGGCCCCCCCAGTGAGGAGGAGGAGTTTCAGCGAGATGTCATGGCCCGTGCCTGCTTGGAGCAGCTGAGGGGGACCACAGAGCTCCTGCCCAAGCGGCCCCAGCACCTTCCTGGGCACCCAGGGTGAGCCCTGTCTCCCTAACATGTCCAGCGGCCATCCTTACCTCTCCCTCCAGCCTGGGACACCCCTATTCTGGGCCCCAGCACAGGGAGTGGTGTGCATATGGGCCCTTACTAACCTGCTGCCATTTGTTCCAGCTGTCTTTCAGTCCTGCTCACTAGTTTGCTCTGACCCCTGGGTCACTGGACTTAAGCAGTACAAGTGCATTAAGCACCTGCTGTGTGCTGGGTCTCACAGTAGCCTCTGAGAGTACAAATGGGAACATAACTCCTCCTTTCTAGTAGCTTCTCCCTGGGAGGAGCCAGTTGTGCAGACCAGCCAGCACAGCTGGAGTTTATATCCATGATGAGACAGAAGAGTCATCAGTGTTGAGGCAGTGCCGGACTCTGGGGAAATCAAGGAAGGCTTCCTTGAGGAGGTGACCCTTCATTCACACCCCATAGATTGGCCGAGATGAGAAAATAGGGGCAGCCAGGGTGAACAGCAGAGTGCCAACTTTACATTTGCCTGAGATGAGGCTACCTTAAATTTTGTGCCCTGAGTGCCTCACTTGCCTCACCCTTGTGTTGGCTCTGGTGAACAGCACATGAGGGATGGAGCTCTGAAGGCCCTGGTGTGCCTCTAGAGCAGCGGTGGGAGGGCAGATCTACTTGCTCCTCTGGGCAGTTTCCCTGCATGAAATGGAGCTGGGGAAGGAGTCCAGCCCTAGGCTATGCATGTGGGTCCTGGCTTCTGAGTAGTACAGGGGGGCTGACATAGGATCTTTCCTTCTGGGATATTCAAAGTATTCTAGGGGACTCTGTGGGGGTCCTGGCTGTATCCCAGAGGGAAGGGATGGTGACTGTAGGCTGAGGTCACCAGAAAGCCTTGGGGTCTTGGGGAGTGGGTGGGGCCCTTGCCATCACACACTGTCCTCCGCCGACTACCATGACACTGCTCTCTTCTGGCGGGGCATAGGTGGTATCGGAAGCTCTGTCCCCGGCTAGATGACCCCGCGTGGACCCCAGGCCCCAGTCTCCTCAGTCTCCAGATGCGGGTCACACCTAAACTCATGGCGCTGACCTGGGACGGTTTCCCTCTGCACTACTCGGAGCGGCATGGCTGGGGATACCTGGTGCCCGGGCGGCGGGACAACCTGGCTAAGGTGCCACCAGGCAGTGGCCTAACGTCGGCTGGGGTGGCCTGCCCCTACACGTAAGGAAGGCTCTGGCTCAGGGAGGAAGGGTCTGGAGGCTAGGTACCCCTTCCCCTTGCTGGAGAGACCAAACCCAGCTCAGGCTAGTGGAAAGAGCTCGGGTCTGAGAGTCTGGGTTCTAGTTCTTTGTTTGGTGGCTGCCTTTTCTGTGTGGGCCTCAGAGCCCTGTGGGGCTGAGGGCGTGGTGCTTGGAGTGGGTGGGACTGAGGCCCTGCTCCTGGGCCCGGCAGCCCAGCTGCCCTCACAGGAGTGTGCAGAGGGAGGGCTGTTGGAAGTGACAGGGAGGATGAGCTTTGTCCCCCTTTTTTTAGTATAATTTATTGAGCACTGATTAAATTCTGTGTTAATAAACGTTTTACAGTGCTTCCCTCGTCTGTTCCTTAGGCAGTCCCATGGTCATCTTCATTTTAGAGTTGGCAAAACAAAGGCCTAGGGAAGACAGTTTCTTGTCTGAGCTCACAAACCCTTGAGCTTTTGACAGGCAGGTGTTGGGGAGAAGCCATAGCACTTGAAGTGGCCCAGAATTGAGAGTCCTGGCTCTGCGGGGCAGCCTGAACCACCCGTGGGGCCTTAGGACAGAGGGGCAGGGATCAGCCTGCTCCTTTGGAGCTGCAGGATGGATGAGCGGGCAGGAGCCAGCCTGGGGCAGGGCCCGGCCCCGACTTCTCAGGCCCCGACTGCTTAGCTCCCAGACCTTTTCCCGGGGAGGTGGCGGCCCTGGGGAGAAGCGCTTAGATTTGAGTCAGCCCAGGCCTTGAAACCCAGCCTGCCACCATTGTGCTGTCGTTTTCGATTTGTCACTCCCTGTCTATGAACCAGGGGAAGTGCTGTCCACTTCCGCCTCAGAGCTGATTCTGAGGCTAAACTAGGAGGGAATCGTGGAAGGCCCCCAGCGAGCTGCCTGGCCCGGAGGGGGCACCCGGTAATCAGAGGCTGCTGCTGCTGTTCTCTGCACAGAGCCATCGAGTCCCTGTACAGGAAGCACTGTCTTGAACAGGGGAAGCAGCAGCTGGAGCCGCAGGAGGCAGACCTGGCTGAGGAGTTCCTGCTCACCGACAGCAGCGCCATGTGGCAGACGGTGAGGGTGGGCTCTGAGCCTGAGCTCTGGGGAGGGGGCTCTGTTCCCTCAAGGAAGGGGTGGCCTTTTGGGTGGGGGCGGGGTGCCGGATGCACTCAGTTGCTCACCTCAGGCTGTCCTGGGCTGTCTGCGTGTCGCAGGGAGGGGTGGTGGATTTGGGCCAAACCAGCCCCCTGCTTCACTTCCTTGGTACCTGGGCCCATCCAGGTGGAAGAAATGGGCTGCTTAGAAGTGGAGGCCGAGGCCAGGATGGAGAACTTGCGAGTGGCAGTTCCAGGTCAACCCCCAGCTCTGGTGAGCTGGGCACCTGCTCACGGGTTGTCTGGGTGGGTGTTGGGTGGCAGGGCCCTCCTCTTGTGCCCAAGTAGCTCTTTCCCCCCAGAGAATTCCCAGGGTCTTGGGGAGCTGGGAGATGGCTGCCCTGCCTTTGGGTGGCCCCATACTTGTTGGAGGCCAAGGAGGAAGCCTGAGACCTCATAGCCATCATTTCCCAGCTTACCTGCTCGCCATTTCAGGCCCTTTTCCCACCCCCTACCCCATGGCCCTCGCTGAATGCAGGTGCTGGAGCAGGGCCTGATCTAGGTGTGTGGCCCCCACAGACTGCTGCTGGCAGCCCAAAAGCCAGCCAGCCAGCTTATCACCATGGCAACGGACCCTACAATGATGTGGATATCCCCGGCTGCTGGTTCTTCAAGCTGCCTCACAAGGTGTGTCCTGGTTCATGCCTGTTCTGTGGTGTCCTCGCTGTGCTCAGGGCGCACAGTAGGCCTCCAGTGACTCAAACAGGGAGACTCCCTTTTTGCAGGAATGCTGGTATTAGTGGCACAGAGTATGATCTCAGACAAATGTTGCCATCTCTCTGAGGTTTTATCTTCCTTCTGAAAATTGGGTGGTGAGGGACATGGTGGTGGAATTAAATGACACAGGGCATGTCAGGTGTCTGGTGCCACATCTGCTACATGATAGGATCTGTTGACTGATGGCCGTTACTGTGAGGGGAGGTGTGTGTGTGTGTGTGTGTGTGTGTGTGTGGGTGTGCGCGCGCGTGTGCGCATGCTGCAATCAGGGATTCGTGTGTGTGTGTGCGCGCGCGTGCGCGCATGCTGCAATCAGGGATTCGTGTGTGTGTGTGCGCGCGCGTGCGCGCGTGCTGCAATCAGGGATTCGCCCCAGACCGCTCTGCTTGAGGTTCTGGGCTCAGTGTTGGGCAGAGCCCAGGCACACAGGGCATCAGTTCCCCAGCTAGGGGTCTGCCATGTGCCTCCAGCCCCTGCTTCCTTTGCTCTCTTCAGGATGGTAACAGCTGCAATGTGGGCAGCCCCTTTGCCAAAGACTTCCTGCCCAAGATGGAGGACGGCACTCTGCAGGCTGGCCCAGGAGGTGCCAGTGGGCCCCGTGCCTTGGAAATCAACAAAATGATTTCTTTTTGGAGGAACGCCCATAAACGTATCAGGTGGGTCACCGTGGGAGTGCAGAGACATGCTGTCTGTCCATGCCTCTGGCTGGGTTACTGCAGTCTTGGGATCCCTTCCCCTGCCTCCCACCCAGGGGCCCCTGACAGCCTGTGCTGCAGTGGGGGGACAGCCTGGTCTAGAGGCCTGGCTGCTTGTGGTCCTGGTGCCATGGGACCGTGGGCAAGGCTCATTCCCTCTCCAGCTGCAGTTTCCCTGTTATGTAAAAAGAGTGGTACTGTAGGACCTCGGCGGCCCCTTCCATGGAGGGCTAGTAGCCTGTGAGCTCTGTTGGGGGCTGGGGGTGGGTCCTGTAGGCTGGGAATGGCAAATGGATCGAAGGCTGGTTCCGAGGGGTTTGTGGCTGCCAGCGGCACACTCTTGTGAGAAGGGTGCTGTGATGGGCTGGTAAAGTCTGCCCTGAGCCTGGAAAAGGCAGTGGTGGCAGGGCTGGTGCTGGGTGCCTCATGGATACTCCAGGATGGGGGCCAAAGCTGCCTCAGATGCCTGGCCAGTTCCCGGTGGCTTATGCTCCTAGACGGTAGATGCTAGGCCCACCCTGAGACAAGTCAGTGGGAAGAGAGGGTTGAGGCTGGGCAAGGAGGGGGCACAGCAGCCCCCAAAGCTGGGCACATGAGGGCCGTGTTGTGATGGGGGATGGAGTGTGCTCTCTGTGGCTGTGCTGAGCAACCCGTCTGTCCCCGCAGCTCCCAGATGGTGGTGTGGCTGCCCAGGTCAGCTCTGCCCCGTGCTGTGACCAGGTATGTCCTGGCAAGTGGTTGTGGGAATGGGAAAATGGGGGCGGGTCCTAGGACCCAGGCAAGCTGCTGAGCCTCATGTCCTCCCCCCAGGCACCCACACTATGATGAGGAAGGCCGCTATGGGGCCATCCTGCCCCAGGTCGTGACTGCTGGCACCATCACTCGACGGGCTGTAGAGCCCACGTGGCTCACTGCCAGCAATGCCCGGGTATGTGTCCTCTGCACCTCTGGTTCTGCCCTTCCTCTCCTGTGTGTCTAGAAGCTGGGGTTGCAGAGGGACTTTGCTGAGGAGCATGAAAAGGAACCTGAGATCTGGGTCAGGCAGAACTCAAGTTCAAATCTAGCTTCACAACTCATCCAGCTTTTCAGCAGATATGTTCTGGGCACCTGCTCCTGGCCAGACATTGACAAGGTATGCTAGGCACAGCTATTGTGGAGTCTAGATGGGGCCGGGTATAGAGCCAGTCATGGAGCAGGGATTCTTTACCTGGAACTGTGGAGTTTGGGGCACTGCTGGCTGGCATTCCTTAAAACCGTCCCCTCAGGAAGGGCTCCAGCATTCTCAGTCTAGTCAGGCTCCAGGGATGGGTGGGAGGAGTCTACTGGGGTATCTAGGTCGGGTCTGACCTCACTCTTCCTGCAGCCTGACCGAGTAGGCAGTGAGTTGAAGGCCATGGTGCAGGCTCCGCCCGGCTACGTTCTCGTGGGTGCTGATGTGGACTCACAGGAGCTGTGGATTGCAGCTGTGCTTGGAGATGCCCACTTTGCCGGCATGCATGGTAAGCAGGAGCTAGGGCTGGAGCAAAGCGGTGGCAGCCTGATGCCTCGCCGCGAAGAATATTTCTGAAGCCTGTTTTCTCACTCCTGCCTCGCCCCCCAGGCTGCACAGCCTTTGGGTGGATGACACTGCAGGGCAGGAAGAGCAGGGGCACCGATCTACACAGTAAGACAGCTGCCACAGTGGGCATCAGCCGTGAGCACGCCAAGGTCTTCAACTATGGCCGCATCTATGGGGCCGGGCAGCCCTTCGCTGAGCGCCTGCTCATGCAGTTCAACCACCGGCTCACGCGGCAGGAGGCAGCTGAGAAGGCCCGACAGATGTATGCGGTCACCAAGGGCCTGCGCAGGTGAGGGGGGCCTCTCCCATCCACAGCCACGTTACCCCAGGGTCTCAGGCTTGCTTTACTACCTTTACCGCCCCCTTCTTTTCTACCTCTTCCCATTACCTGAGTCCTCACCTGGCCCCTCTCCCTCCAGACCCCTGTAACCTAGTTCTAGGGTGGTTTGTTATTGGGTTGTGACATTTGCTTGCTTAATGGTCAGTTTTCCTCAGAGTTAAAGCTGTGCTTTTGTTATGCTGGCAGAGCTCTGGTCATGCAGAGTGAACAGTAACGTAGGGTTGCAACCTCACGTGCCTACAGGGAGTGAGAGTAAGTGCAGCAGGCAGTTTAGTAGAAGACAGCTGAAGGGAGGGCCTGTGGAAAACCAGACTTTAAACTGGTTTTGGCAGAGGAGAAAGCCTTCCCAGGCTTCCAGTGTGCTTCTGCCCATAGTACCTATTGTTTGCTCAGGGCCTCAGCAGCCTCCTAGGAGGGTTCCTGGATCGAGTGTGAGGGAGGAGAGGTGCCTTTACTACTTTCGTGGGTATAATATACGGTGTCCGCGTTTAATTAGCTGACCTCCTCATGGAAAGACTAAAAGACTAAAAAGTAAGTGATAACAGTTCAGTAGTAACTGCATAAAGGCAGAAAAGGGGACCGAGTATTGTCCAGGGAGGTGAGAGGAGGACATGGGGTTGGGGGTGGCATGCACCGTGGGCAGCGTGTGCTGGCAGAGGCAAGGCAGTGACGACAGAAGAGGTTGGGCCTTAGTTGTGGAAACATTTGCTGGCCTCACAGAGGAGTCTGGACTGAGGGCTGGTGGGGAAACCCTGGTGCACCTTTGAGCAGGTGAGTGGCGTGGCTCTGGAGCCATCGGGGGCCGAGCCTGGTGATGTCTGAAGTTGCACTGAAGCTGGGAGTCTGGGGCAGTGGGGACCGAGAAGGGTCAGTCGGGCCTGGCTGTAGGTTCTGTCTTCTGTCCTCTCCCTTTCAGGGAGTAGTCTGTTCTATCCTCCCTACGCACCCCAATGTGGGGTGATAGCTCTTGCTGCCTCCTGGACTACTACATGCCACCTGTTGGTCATGGGGCAGTGCAGTGTCTAAGGCATTAGGACAGTAATAACAGTAGTAGTTCTTGTGTTGGAGTCTGTCCTTTATTGGGCTACCCTCATGTAGTCCCCAAAATCCTGGGTTCCTGTCTAGGCTCTACCTCTTCCTGGCTGTGTGATCCCACAAAGTCACTTAGTATCTCTGAGCCTTTTCCCCCTCTGAAGTGGAGCTTGTAGGGGAAAGGCACGACCCCAGGGTGGTTGTGTAAGTGGAGTGAGGGGATTGAACACTCCTAGCCCAGGGTTTGGCATAGAAGAGGCGTTCCCATGAGAATGACAGTTGTGACACTGCACCCCCCACCCCCAGGTATCGGCTGTCAGATGAGGGCGAGTGGCTGCTGAGGGAGTTGGACCTCCCTGTGAACAGGACCGAGGATGGCTGGGTTTCCCTGCAGGATCTACGCAAGATCCAGAGAGAAGCTTCTAGGAAGTGAGAACTGTCTGTGTGTTAAGGATGGAGGGCGGGTCTGGGCTGGCCCGGGGAAACCTGGGATGCTGTTTTTAGCTCTAAAATGCTAAAAGACAAAGTTTGCCCTCTCTTTGTTCCTCACCCCCCAGATCACAATGGAAGAAGTGGGAGGTGGTTGCTGAACGAGCCTGGATGGGGGGCACAGAGTCAGAAATGTTCAATAAGCTGGAGAGCATCGCTATGTCTGACACACCACGTACCCCGGTGCTGGGCTGCCGCATCACCCGAGCCCTGGAGCCCTCTGCTGTCCAGGGGGAGGTATCCTACTACCCTTGGAACATGGGAAGAGGGTCGCAGGGAGGGCAGGGCTCCTGTACTACCTTGTACTCTAGTGAACTGGTATGTGGTTTAACCCTTCTCGCCTGTGCCTACCTTCCCTCCCCAGTTTATGACCAGCCGTGTGAATTGGGTGGTGCAGAGCTCCGCTGTGGACTACTTACACCTCATGCTTGTGGCCATGAAGTGGCTGTTCGAGGAGTTTGCCATTGATGGGCGCTTCTGCATCAGCATCCATGATGAGGTTCGCTACCTGGTGCGGGAGGAGGACCGCTACCGCGCTGCCCTCGCCCTGCAGATCACCAACCTCTTGACCAGGTAGGCAAGGCCCGTGGCCTCTCTGGCTTGACCATGTACCAGATATGTGGGGCTTGGACCGGGCTGAGCATGATCTGACTTTTCATCCCCCCAAAAATAAATGTTCCCACTTTTATTTCTGATTTTTAAAACTTGTAGCAGTCTTAAAAAAGACTGGCCTCAACCTTTAGAAAAAATTTTTGGGGGATTCAAAGTGTCATATACCAAGACTAGATCACTGAGGTGGTGAGAAGGTAGAAGCCAGGGCAGTTGTTCCAAAGAGTAGTTCTCAAATTGTGCTCCCCTCAGAACACACCTTTCTGTTTTGAAAATCAAATGACAGAGGCTATTCTCAACCCGCAGAAAACCGAGATATTTTTCTTCCATTCATAAATGTTAATTCTTAAGTGCCAGAAGTTTGTTATTCTGAATACTGACAGAAAACATTGTTAATGGAGAAACTCAAATGTGATTTTAAAAAAATATTTTTTTATATATTGAGTTGTATTTTTCTGTAGTAACAAACATTCCTAGTTTATATGGTTACATTAAATGATGTTACAGTTTCATGTTGATCTGCCCCTCAGAACCAGTTTGGGAACCACGATCTATCCTGATTGATTAATGGGTAAATAATGAATCTTTACAATATTCAACACTGTCTCCGCTGCCCTCATAATCATTTCCTGGGGGGTTATGTTTAACAAAGCTAATGAAAGTCCTCATATCCAAACTGGAAAAAAAAGGTGTGTTTTGAGTCCATAATTGCACGTGAGTGTCTCAGTGGGAGGTGTTCGGCTGCTGGATAGTGGGCAGTGCTGGCCCTTCAGCTTTCTTTGCTAAGTGAATAGAGCTGGCTGCGGGGAGGATCTGCCGTACAGATAGCAGGTCATCATCTCTCCTGGATTCACAGCAGGGACATGACTGTGAGAGGAGGTCGGGTCTCTTTCAGGTGCATGTTTGCCTACAAGCTGGGTCTGAATGACTTGCCCCAGTCAGTCGCCTTTTTCAGTACAGTCGATATCGACCAGTGCCTCAGGAAGGAAGTGACCATGGATTGTAAAACCCCTTCCAACCCAACTGGGATGGAAAGGAGATACGGGATTCCCGAGGGTGAGCACAACACCTTTGTTCCTCGTTACTCGTAGGACATGAGGCAGACTAGAAAGTGGTCTTGGACAACACGAAGCTTGGGGCACCAGAGGATAAGAAGTCTACCTCTTGTGCTATGTACTGGGCCATTTCAGTTTATAATGTGCCCTGGCTCCAAAGTGAGCATGATGCTCAAATCACAAAGGCATGCATGTGTTTCTAGAAAGCTGTTCACAGTAAATGAAGGAATGTTTGGAACTCTGGTTTCTTCCATCTGTTCCCTTCCCTCTTCAACCACAATGGAAATGTCTGAAGGTTTACTGTATAAAGTCAAAGTACATTCTTAAGTGAAAAAACTGTGCTGTTTGAAGGTTTACTGTATAAAGTCAAAGTACATTCTTAAGTGAAAAAACTGTGCTTTGAGTGCCAAACAAGTAAATCAGAAAGCTTATTTTCTATGTGTCTAAGATAAACTTATTTTATACAAAAAAGAAAACAGATCCTCCCCAAATGTAACATTACCATTCCTGGCAATTACTCTGAACCCTTCGGTACTTTTTGACCTTAACATTAATTAAGCTCCTTTTCTCACTTCAGACCTATGAGTTAACAATTCTTGAACAATTCTTGAGGAAGCATCCTAACCAATTTGCACTATTTTTCAGGTGAAGCACTGGATATTTACCAGATAATTGAACTCACCAAAGGCTCCCTGGAAAAATGAAGCCAGCCTGGACGGTAGCTCTGCCTGGAGGCTCTGTATTTGCTCCCGTCTGCCTGGAGGCTCTGTATTTGCTCCCGTGGAGCTTCATCGGGGCAGTGCAGGCTCCTAAACTCAGGCTTTCAGCTGTGCTTTTTGCAAAAGGGCTTGCCTAAGGCCAGCCATTTTTCAGTAGCAGGACCTGCCAAGAATGATTGCCTCTAACTGACGGTGCAATTGAGTTCAGAACCAAGATGCCAACACTGGTGCAGGCTGTAGGACAAGGGGGCATTGTTGCTTGCTGGGTAAAAAGAAAGCAGAAGCCCCAAAGTTCACATTAACTCAGGCATTTATTTTTTCCTTTTCTTCTTGGCTGGTTCTTTGTTCTGTCCCTCAAGCTCTGATGCAGTGCCCTAGGGGAGAGAAGTAACCGCTCTAAATGTGATAAGCCTGCTCAGGAGGCAGTGGAAATAAAAACAAAGATCCTTTATCTTCTCATCAAAGCCTGTGATAGTCATGCTTTCTCTCCTTTCCCACTCCTGGGAGGTAATTATGTTGGAGATGGGGAGAGTTCTACAGTAGAGTAAGGTGGTGCTAACTTCTTTTTTTTTTTGGCTTTTGTTGTTATATACCTGGGGACATGTGTGGGACAAGATGACAGAGAAGGGGCATCAAGATGCTACGTAACTCCCCTGAACTCAAATGCCTAGTATGCAAAGGGAGTGGATGGGGCCAGGTGCATTATGGCTTAGAGTGTGATAAACAAGAATGTAAGTTAAAAATGTTTTGAGAAGCTAGAAATCCAGGGTGTTTTATGTAAACTCCTAGTTTATGTTAGACAAACCTGAGGTGATAGAAATTTTAGGCACTAGAGGTAAGGAAACATTGAGTTCTGCTTCACAGATGCTATAGGGCTCAACGGTGTGCTGCTGTAACTGGTTTGTTCCTCTCCCTTTAGTCTTCTCAGAGGGCAAAAAGGATAAGAAACTGGCATGACTACCTGAGCTGATCATAGAGTGGCCCTCCTTCGAATGAGGGCATGATAAAAGAGGAAGTAAACTGCTTTCTGAGCCAGAATACTTGGGCTCCTGATTTTCCAATGGTTCAAAAGGTCAGAGGGGAAGACCCACAGGAAGGCCTTGTTTTCATCACTCCCTTTCTGGAAATGTCTACCCTAAATGTATACAAGCCTGGGCAACTGGGTATGGTTCCAAGTTTACAACCCCTCTCTTGAGAAGCCTGTTTCATCTTTGCCCACCTTTTGGCCCGTTCTCTGTGGTTGTTGCCCCTCCACACTAACCCGTGGCCGCCCCCAGACAGGCTGCTAACCCCAGTTAGAAAGGGTGGCTAGGGCTTGCTGCATTTCAGTCAGAAGCAGGCACTGACCTCTTCATCTTCATCCTCATCCTCTTGAAGAACCATGTCCAGGACGTTCCCTTTGATCTTGAAGTCTCGTGAGGTGCTGAGCTTTATATGCTGCATCAGGTTCACCTGTGACAGGATTGTAAACATGGGCACATTTTCCTACTGATAGGTCCTGCCCAGGACAGCCTAAACCATCTCTGACAAACCCTTCAGTTCCTCTAGGAAGGCACACACCCACCTGAATCCGTGAATGTTTGGATTCAGGCCATCAGATCAGAAACAGAAAAGAACTGTAGATTTTTCCCCCACTGCAGTTGTGTTGCTTCAGTCCCTTCACAGGGTAAATGGAATTGGTAGAAAACAGAGTATGTTTACCTTGGACCTCTTAGAAAGGTGGATGAGAAATTTTTCATACTGTTCAATGGCAAAGATGAGATTAGGGATTGGCTTGGTTTCCCGAAGAGCTCTGGCCTACGGGGCAAAGAAAAGAAGACCTAAATTTTGGGTTCAAGGTGTTTTGTTTTTTTTTTACATAAATTTATTTATTTTTGTCTGCATTGGGTCTTTGTTGCTGTGTGCAGGCTTTATCTAGTTGTGGCAAGCGGGGGCTACTCTTTGTTGCGGTGCGGGGGCTTCTCGTAGAGCACGGGCTCTAGGCGTGCGGGCTTCAGGAGTTGTAGCACGCAGGCTTCAGTAGTTGTGGCCCACGGGCTCTAGAGCACAGGCTCAGTAATTGTGGCACATGGGCTTAGTTGGTCCGCGGCATGTGGGATCTTCCCGGACCAGGGCTCGAACCTATGTCCCCTGCGTTGGCAGGCGGATTCTTAACCACTGTGCCACCAGGGAAGTCCCTTCAAGGGTTCTTGAGGTCCTCTGAAGCTGTCTGTAGCAGAACTGCTCATGGCTTTGGGAGAAAGCTAGTCAGTCTTCCAATCAAATGCAGTTTTACTTATATACCAGTAATTAAGATTTTTTTAACAGTTCACTCAGCAAAGGACCTAAATGCTAATGGAGATTGCAATGAATCCTCCTATTTGTTTTTTTTTTTTTGTGGTACGCGGGCCTCTCACTGCTGCAGCCTCCCCCGTTGCGGAGCACAGGCTCCGGATGCGCAGGCCCAGCGGCCATGGCTCACGGGCCCAGCCGCTCCGCGGCACGTGGGATCTTCCCGGACCGGGGCACGAACCCGCGTACCCTGCATCGCATCGACAGGCGGACTCTCAACCACTGCGCCACCAGGGAAGCCCTTACATGTTTTGTTTTTTGTTTTTTTTTGGAATCCTCCTATTTGTAATTCCTAAATATTTGTTATCTAGAAACTGGCTGAGGGATGGACCATTTGTAGATAGTTGGTTGCCTGACTTGATATTCTTGTAACAAAGAGCCCACTCTACACTACCTCTATTTCCTCTCTCTAGTCTACATATGAGTTTTCATTGCTGGTATTAATATATCTCTTTCTCTTCAACGTGAATTGTAACTTGTAGATCCTTCCATGTTTCTTATGTATATAGACATGTTTCTATATATTTTTTTTAAAACTACAAATGAGGACATTGTTCTCATCTTTTTTTTTTTTCTTTTTAACATTATCTTGGGAGAGAATCCTATACCTGAACATTTAGATTTGTATTTTTTTCATGTCTGCATAGTATTCTACAGTATAAATGTATTATAAACCCATTTAGCCAGTCCTTTATTAGTGGGTATCTTAGTTTTCCCAATATTTCACTTTTACTTTACAACATTGCTAGGACTATTCTATACATAGGCCTTTACAATTTCCATATCCTAAAAATGGAATTGTTGCAGTAAAGTGTGTGTGTGTGAATGTATAGGTCTAAAACTGAGCAGTTATTGCCACACTGCCCCCGTGAGAGAGTACTGAATTCTCACCTTTGCCAGCAGTGCACTAGAGAATCCACTTCCCTGCACCCTCTCCAACTCTTTCACATCCTTTAGGGAGCACCCTTTGCACTCACTAACTTTTCCTAAAACAAGTTCCTTCACAATGGTTATCCTAAGCTATTTCTATTTTTAAAGAAAGAGCTCAAGATTTTCTGGTACTTCCTGAATCAAGTATGTTTTTTGGTTCAGAGGAAAAAGATGTTCCATCTGAACATAAAGTCCATGAGCTGAGAAGGAGCCATACACAAACATCCCCCACCACCCCAGCTTTACTGAGATATAATTCATATACCATACAATTTACCCATTTACATTGTACAGTTCAGTGTGTTTTTGTGTATTCACAGAGTTGTATAACCATCACCATAATCAATTTTAGAACATTTTCACCAACCCCCCGAAATCCTACACCCATTTTAGCAGGCACCTTCCCAGTTTCTCCATCACCCCCCTTCCCCCCACTCCCCAGTTCTAGGTAACCACTAATCTGTCTTTTTAGATTTGCCTTTTCTGGACATTTCATATAAATGGACTCATATGTAGTCTTTTTCTGACTGGCTTCTTTCACTTAATATTTTCAAGGTTCATCAGCAACCACATTTTTTCTTTTTTTTTTTGGCCGTGCTGCGTGGCATGCAGGATCCCAGCTCCCTGACCAGGGATCAAACCCGTGCCCCCTGCAGTGGAAGCTCAGAGTCCTAACCACTGGACCCGCAGGGAAGTCCCAGCAACCACATCTTGATCACTGTCAGCAGCTTACCATGGCTGTGGGCCCAGCAGCAGTTTTCTCCTTTTTCTTTTCTCCTGTATGTTTTGGGCTCTTACTCTTCTTGTTCTAAAGAAATAGAAACAAATTCTGTCATTCCTGAAGATTATTCTGTAGAGCTAGCAGGCTAGTGGTAAATTTCTAGTATGATGATTACAGTGGAGTATGGGGGAACTCTTAGGGGGACCAAGTCTGGGTGAAGAGATTATCCTGCAGCAGATGCTGGAAGGTGGGAAGCATTCTGGGATGCTTTATAATCCTCAGATATTTTTCTATTTTTTGTTCGGAGGTTTACCATCTTGCTCTTGGATGCATCTAGCACATGGAAGTGAGGGCAGGACCAACCACTACTATAGCAGGGCAGCCAAGGGACTAGTGAGGCACAAAAGGACTGTCATGGTTAAGTAGGAATAGGTGTTTCCCAACTGGGAAGTTAGCTAAAAGGGTTGCATAAAGAAGAGGAAGCTGGAGAAGCTGTTCCCAGAGCAATGTATCTTACATGACAAGTGGTTACATGCTCCAGAAGGGTTTAAAGGTCACAGGAACACTTATTTCCCTAATGTTGTACATAATCAGAGAATAAAGAGCTCCTGGAAAAAGGAAGAACCAATAAGAAAGGGAACCAAGAAGAACAGGATTCTGATAAGGCAGAAGAGAATTGAGACATGAGTCAGGAGAGACCACACAACTGTGAGGTACACAAACAGGAACCTTTTACCTGAAGGGGAGTTCTGTGCCCTCCAGGAATGGAACATTACCACGTTCCATGTGACAAGGAAAAGAATTAAAAACAGAGACCTGCAAATGGAGACAAATTATACTACTGGAGCTATGTGAAAGGCAGGAGGCTGGGTCCACCTGGCATGTTCTGGAAAATAAGAAAATGTAGGGATCCCAGAGATGCTGGTATGAAGAAACTTGCTTTTGGCCCTGCGAGGCAGGGTAGAGGGTGAAGACTTTTTAAGGGAGGCGCAGAGTAGCAGCCATAGATAGAACTCATGTGGACCAAATGGGAAGTGAGCCATCTTCCTAAAAGTTGTACCCAACATGGGACCTTGCTGGAACTCCCTAAATCAACCCCATCTACTGCCCATTTCTGCTGATTCAGGTAGGACTAAAATTGTAGCTGGAAGAGAAGCATCTTTTAAAGGTATACAGTTCTGAGCAGGATGCTAAGGGTTTTGGAGCAATGGCTTTCACTGCTTTCTTCCCATTGAGATACAAGGCTATGAGAAAAAGAAAGGGGCTATAAGAGAATAAACAGCTCTCTGAAAGATGTGGCAAATGCAATCCAGATTTCTAGATAGAAGCTGGAGTTAGTGGAACCATGGGCTCTTGCCCAAGGTCACTCATTAAGCACATCTCACAAAGAGAAAAATGTTTGCCTGTGGATCAGCTGACTTGTCAAGTAAGGCTTTAAGTCAAATATGAATCGAGAAGGGAAATATCCAGGGAATACATAAACTGGTTTTTGTGTAATGTAGAAAAAAAGATAGTCTAGAAGGTGCCTGGTGATAAACAGAAGAGCTTGAGAATGGGGTCAAACACAAAACCCAAAACCTCCCAACATTTTACATGTCAATGAGTACCAAGTATGATTCTAGAGCAAGGGGTAACCAACTACAACCCAGAGGCCCACTGCTTGTTTTTCAAAATAAAAGTTTTATTAAACACAGCCAAGCTCATTCATTTGTGTATTGATTATGGCTGCTTTTATGCTACAATGGCAGTTTAGTCGTGACAGTTGACTGTATGGTCTTCAAAACCTAAAAGCATTTACCATCTGGCCTTTTGCAGAAAATGTTTGCTGACCCCTGTTGTAGAGTCAAAGTACTTGGGTTCAAGTCTCAGCTTGGCCTCTTAACTAGCTGTTCTTTTTTTTTTTTTTTTTTAATTTTTTAAAAAATTAATTATTTATTCACCTATTTATTTATTTGGCTGCGTTGGGTCTTTGTTGCTGCACACGGGCTTTCTCTACTTGCGGCAAGTGGGGGCTACTCCTTGTTGCAGTGTGCAGGCTTCTTATTGCAGTGGCTTCTCTTGTTGCGGAGCACGGGCTCTAGGCGTGCGGGCTTCAGTAGTTGTGGCACGCACACTCAGTAGTTGTGGCTTGTGAGCTCTAGAGTGCAAGTTCAGTAGTTGTGGCACACGGGCTTAGTTGCTCCGTGGCATGTGGGATCTTCCTGGACCAGGGCTCGAACCCATGTCCCCTGCATTGGCAGGCAGATTCTTAACCACTGCGCTACCGGGGAAGTCCTGTTCTTGGTGTTTTTAACACCTAATATTACTATTTGGCAGAACGTTCTGTAGAGTTCAGCTTGGGAAATGATGCTGTAAGGCCACGTTCAGTTTATTAGAACAGCTAACATTAGAGAACACTTGCCTGGTGTTGGGTTAAGCACTTTCCATGCATCACCTCATTCATTCTCACTATGCCGCTACTTTGCTTACATTCCCAAAGGATGCCCAAAGGCATGGACTTGGAATCACCCAGAAATAAACCAAGTCACTGAGCCCAAGCATGTTTGTTTCTCCCCTGCTCCAAGTGCCCACACATCAAATGCCTTCTCTCTCTAAATCAAACTTTTTTTTTTTTAATATAAAGATTTCCTTGCTGTAAAGACTTCAAACCTTGGCTTGTTCTCATATGGGCACCTTTGGCTTACTGTAAGTAGGGAAGCAACTTTACATACGCTTAGCTCAGGTGACCTAGCGGTCCCCTGGGAATATAAGGAGTCCTTTCTTACTTGAAGATGCATTTTTGGTACAGACTCTGAATCACTTACCTGTATGTAAGAAATGAAAGAATAGCATAGTGGGGTCAGATGCGAACCTGACAGCTTCACCTGCAGCAAAGGAGAAGGAAATCAATGTAACTGTAGGAATAAGATGCTTTCCCCATTCCTAGGAAAGGCATTCTCAACTCACCAGCTTTTCCATATTTTTTGGAATTCCTCTGGAGTGCTGACACACCTGGAGATACTAACAAAAGATTCCAAGATTTAGCATGCCCTCCTATATAAATGTCCCATGAAACTACAGGTAGTGACTCAGTGAGCAAATGGAGTATGACTTATTGCTCTGACTGGAGAGGGAAAAAAAAAATAAGCTACCATATTCATGGAGAATCCTAGACTCAAGGCTTCCTTTTTCCCCTCCTCTAAGCTCCAAAGCTTCCCAGACAGCAGGCAATAAAGGGTTTCTGTTTCTAACTTGTTCCGTTTATTGCTTTAAAAATCCTTCAGGCTGGTAGTCCCTGCATCTAGAAAACCAATGACTTTGCTGTTTTTGCTTTAGAAAAAGCCAATAAAGATTAGAGATTCTCATTATTTCTACCACAGAAGCTTAGTAGCCATACCTTGTAGCCAGAGCTGCACCTTCTCAGAAATGGCCACACTGCTGTTTGGATACATGGTGTGAGGTGGTCTACCATCCTTCTTGGGTTGTCTGCGCCTTTCTAAGTATTTAATGTGGGTCGTTGCTAGAATCAGAACTAAATTACCTAGTTCTTATCACTCTCTGAATGTCTGCTAAGAATCAAAATATTGCAAGTACAAAAAGAGTTTCTTGTTAACAGATAAGAAGCATTAACTTAAACCCAGGGCAAGTTATGCCTTTTATTTTTTAAAAATAAACTTATTTCCTACCCTAGTACCTGACCTGTGAGGCATTTAACACCCACTTGTTAAAGGAACAAACACCTTTTCAGTGCCCAGACTGGTCTGAAATAGTCTAATTTTTTGTGCAAGTGGAATCAGATTAAGTTCTATAGCTATAGTTTAGACTGAGTCTTAGAAGGTGTTTGAAGAGGCATTTACTCTCCATCAGGTGCTACATACTCATATGCAAAAGAAACAAGGGCCTCTAAAAACAGATTTAGAATTATGCCTCAACTGTTATTTCCAGGCCTGTGGAGACGGCTGCCACCTACTGATCAAACCATCACTTGCAAAGATGTAGGCAAGAGCTCTCTGCACAGGGGCATTCTGCAGCAGGGGGTAATGTCCTGGCTGGGTGGGACAGAATGATAGTAGTGATTGTCTCTCCAATACTCACATATCTGACAAGCGCTGTAAGAATGGTATACATTTTGCAAAGGTCCTTTAATAAGGTGTCCACACAGCTGCCTGATGGCAGGGCTGTCTGCACCAGCTCGTGGAAAAATGTAAGCAGAGTTCCCAATTGTATGATGATGGCTTTCTCAATGGGATGATTTGGTAGGGTTGCCTGAGAAGAGGCTTCTTCTGAAAGGAAAGGAAACTGGCATATTCAAACCCAACTGGACTTATTTTCTAGTTCAAGTGAAAGAGATTTAGAAATCGATGAAACATCATTAACTAGGAAGTCTGTAGGTAAAATGAGCATGTATTTAATTCATCATGCAGAATACATTAATAATCATGCTGTCATAAGGCACACTACCTTCTACTTCCTTCATTACTTTGGAAATCTAGCACAGACCAACAGAGCTCAGGGCATCTGCTTTTATGCAGTCCTCCAATTCAGATTTTAGTTAACTTACCTGGTATGATTTCTTGGCTCACTTGTCCCTTAAGCTTGGTGATTAGCCAGTCCACTTCTTCTAGGACCCTCTCAGCCTGACTCAGAAGAAGTAACTGTGAAAGAAAAGAATGCCTGGCATGGCTCATTGCACACAGCTGCTGGTATAATATGATAACCATGGCCACCTGCGGGTGGGTTACAGGCCCCAGGACGCAAGCCACTATAATTCACTCTTCACAGGGAATAAAATGGAAGGTACGACAAGGCTATTTCCAAAGGGTCAGGGATCAACACTTACACAGACAGTAGGGGCAGCTGTTCTCAAATTCACCATTGCAAAGTGGTTTGTTTTCTCCACTTCTACATCCTGGGGAAGGAAAGAGATGTGAGATATAATGATAAGGCTGTTCCCCTGGCCTCTATCCCCAACTCAGGGTGTTGTATTAAAGGCTCACTATGATACCTGGTCTATGTCTCCAAGATGTCCATGGATATCCTGGGACAAGTCACGCAGCAGGGTCACAGGACTCTTACACAAAACATGGAGGCTGAAGAGCAAATTCATCAAGCCCTTGCAAAATGAGGCATCCTCTAGGAGTAGGAAGGAAAGAAAAGGTAAGTTATAATCCAAGTCAGTCCTTTGGGGGGTGTGGGGTGCCTAACTGGAACATGTAGCTCGTCATGTTTCAGGCACAATATCCCTGTGCTGCACACACTCCAATCAAGGCAGCTCTCCCACAAAGGTGCACTTCTATCCACGAGTCCAAACAAGGGAGATGTTTCCCATTATTAGTCACTATCACTGCATAACTAGCACACAGGTCAAGAAATAGAACACTACCAGCACCCCAGAACCGCCTCCTCCCCCCACCAAGAAAACTGTTATTCTGCCTTGTAACTGTAATCCAGTTTTGTCTGATTTTGAACTTTATCTAAATGGAATCGTACAGTAAGTATTCTTTTTTGTGTCTGTTGTCTTTTGTTGAATGTTATGTGTGTGAGATTCCTCCATGTTGTGTATCAGTGGAGTTTGTTCATTCTCATTACAGTATTCCACTGTGTGTATACAGCACAATCCCTTGATCCATTCTACTGCTGATGAATGTCTGGGTTCGATTTTGCCTATCAGAATAGTGCTGCTGTGAGAATTCTTCCACCTATTTTTGCTGGGAGTGGAACTGCTCGGATCATAAGCATATGTTTAATTTTAGTAGTTAGATATTGCTAAACAGTTTTCCAGAGTGGTTATACCAACTTACAGCTCCAGCAGCAGTGAATGAGAGTTTCAACTGCTCTATATTTTTACCAACACTTGGTACTGGTATTGTGTGTGGTTTTTTCATTTTGGCCACTCTGGTGAATGTGTAATTTTCTAAATGTTGTTTGGTGGTGATGATTTTATATAAAGCCTAAAAGGACACATGTTAGGAAACTTACCCCAGCTGTTTTCCTTGCAAATCTCAGTTGTCCAGGATAACATCTGCACAAACTAGAGATCATTCAGATATTACAGAAACGTGCCAAAAGACAGACCTAGGTGTTGTCAGACTAAAAGAGCCCTAGACCTTTCCAAGTCTAAGCAAATCACCTGCTAAAACACGTGCCTGGATCTAAAGTGGTAATCTACTAAAAATAGCATAAAAATAAGTCCAAAGTTATGAAAAGACTTATTGATACTTTTCTCAAATATAGCATATGACTCAATTCTCAATGCCCTCATTAAGGGCCAAAGGTCCTGGGGTCTGGGCTCTTACCCTTTGAGCTTCCTCTGCCCCTACCACCACGGTCTAGGGCTAAAGTACCCTTTTTCCTCTTCCCATGCCCCACACTCTCTGCATTTGAGATATCTTTAAGGATAGTAAGCTAACAGAGGTGCAGCAGAGTAAGATCCTGGCCATAGTGAGAGTCGAATTAGCTATTAGGAGCCAAGAGGCCACAGAAGGTTAAAAGGGAGGAGGGATTTAAAAAAAAAAAAAAAAAGAAGAAGAAAGAAAAAGAAAAGAGGGAAGAAAACAGAGTTCGGGGAAGCTTAAGGTCTTGGGATAGTAGGTCCTATGTTGCTAGATACACACTCAGCTTTCTGCTTCAGCAGTTGTTTGGGATAGGCTTTCAGCCACAAAGGCTCTGAAATGCAGTGATACCTAAGAGTAAAACGATGATTAAGAATCTAGTTTTTGATCTGTTGGGGAAAAAAGATCAATTTAGAGGCTAACTGAAAGTTCTCTGCGAACTGAAATAAAAAGAGTTTCCAGAATACAGTGATTACTGTAGAATACTGATTTCAGAATACAGTATTAAATGCAACAAATAAATAAAGCAGGATGCTGAACAAGCTTTTGTGTGAAGAGGGTAGGGTCAGGAATAAGAATCTATATTCATATTGCTGTACAGGAATAAAAAACTCTTTACATAAGAAACTAAAAGAAGATATTTACTTATCGGGGGAGAAGAAGAACTGAACAGATGGAGGACATGGATAGAAAGGAGACCATTTCCTGTAAATCTTTTTATAATTTCTGGTTTTCAAATCATAGAACTTTATTACCCATTCAAAACTAAATTAACAAATTTTAAACAGACTGCCTGAAGTTACGAGGGAGTGCGTGATGAAAATTAAATTTAAAAAATTTCCTGTTTATATTAGCCTTTCCTAATCTATTTATTTTCCCTCAGATATCACCATGTTCCAATTCTCTGTCCGTGTTTCTTTCCTAATCCTGGGCTCCTTGCACCAAAAGTAGCAATATGAAAGAATGAAGCTGAAAGTAAAGTGCAGATGCGTTGTTTTGGTCTAGGATGACATAAGTAAAAAAGGGATTTTCTTTGGGCTACCTGGAACTAGGACAACGGGAAAATCAAGTCTGCTTTTCAGTGCTCAAACACCATAACACACAGGGCTATGGTCTGGCTAGCTCTTCCTAAAGCAAGGCCTTACACAAGGAGGCTTGCTTCTCAGCACTCCAACTTGTCTCCTCACAGATCAGGAAGGAGTTGTGGTAGAACCACACAGCCCTAGGCTCTCAAGGACTCTCTTTATCATCCTCTAGGGAAATCACTGCTGAATGGAACAGACCCACAAAATGTGGCACTTCTCTTATTCTATATGTGTGAATGCTCATGTGGGTACATACATTCTTCGTGTATGTGTGCAGACCCATACACGTATACCTAAAACCTATCTTGGCAGAACTGATTCTGTTTTAGGACTATGATCATGCTTTCTGACTTATCACCTTATGTTGAATCTCCCCCAAACTCAGTACCAGCTAACCTTGATGACAAAGTTAACTGCTGAATGTCAGCTACCTTCTTGATAATTAACATACTTTCATTTCAGAAAAGAAGAGAAAACACCAAGAGTGGGGAAAAACCCACGTTAAGAAGGCTGAACTCCACAGATAAACAAGATTTTTTTCTGTAGTGCTTACTGTTTACCCTTGACAGGGGCCAAACAAACAAAAGCAGTAATTATAATTATAACATGGTAGAAACACTATGTAGTGAAAGGTATATCTTACAGATCTTATATTAATTCAGAAGCATAATTGAATATATTATTTTAAATAAGCCAGATTTCAAGCAGACATTTAGATATATACTTTAAGACGTAATACTCCTTGCCTTCTGAGGGATGCTAAGTGGGAGTGAGTGAGTGGTACTCATACCTGAGTGGAGGAGGGCTCCAGTAGCTTGGACAAGTTGGAGAGAACAGTGACGAGGAGGAGGGCTTCTTTGCTATTAAAGTCTTCTTCTTGGCTGCTAAGTATATTCAACAAGGACCTCTGAGAAAGGAAAAGTATACACAGAAACATTAGCAGACATGTTACTAGCAGGGAGAAGAGACATCTACCCGGAGATTCCTAAGGCTGGGACAGAAAGGACTCAAAAACACCAAAAATCCAAGAGGATAAAGCTGAAAATAAACCTGGATTGAATAGGTGGTTTCCTACCCTGTTTCTGATCGTAAGTCTAAGTGTTCTCTTGAGAACTATGGACTCTTTCTCCAACCCCCTGCCTAATGTACATCAGGAATGAACTGTGCACCCAGTTTTTTTTTCTCTGTTTTGGCCACACCACACAACTTGCGGGATCTTAGTTCTTTGACCAGGGATTGAACCCGGGCCCATGGCAGTGAAAGCACTGAGTCCTATCCATTGCACCACCAGGGAATTCTCGTGCACCCAGTTTTGGGTGGTTCGCAACTCCCTGAAGCCCATCCACTGACCTCAGGGCTAGACCACGCCCCAATGCTGGTTATTCCCTATACACCTTCCCTGTTTTCCTTTTCTCTGTTTCTCTCTCACCACCTGAAACACTGTATTTTGTCTGTTAGTCTCTTCCCACTACAATGTAAGCTCTGTGAGGGTAGGGTTTTGTCTCTTTTATCCCTTGCTATATCTTCAGCACCTGGAACAGTCCCTGGCATATAATAGGAACTTTAAAATTATTTTTTAAAGAAATCCTCTGTGATAAAAGATCTAATAGGAGGGACTTCCCTGGTGGCGCAGTGGTTAGGAGTCCGCCTGCCAACGCAGGGCACACGGGTTCGAGCCCTGGTCCAGGAAGATCCCACATGCCACGGAGCAGCTAGGCCCGTGAGCCACAACTACTGAGCCTGTGCTCTAGAGCCTGAAAGCCACAACTACTGAAGCCTGCACACCTAAAGCCCACGCTCCGCAGCAAAGAGAAGCCACCACAATGAGAGGCCTGTGCACCGTGACGAAGAGTAGCCCCCGTGCTCCGCAACGAGAAAAAGCCCGTGGGCAGCAAAGAAGACCCAACACAGCCATAAATAAATAAATAAATAAATTAAAAAAAAAAAAAAAACTAATAGGCTTCACTGTCCAGTCTTTATGCAATCTGACAGACAAAGCCAAATTACATTTGCATGCATTAATGGGCTCCTGGCTATCTCTTTTTATCAGCTCAAACAGTGATTCTTAGAGGCAGTGACTCCTGCAGGTTGGGGTGGCTTAAATACACATCCTTCCTAGAATCCTTTAAATGCATTATCTCTCAGGCTAAGAGCTTTGTCTTGTTGCTTGAATGATGACCCAGAAGAAATTTCTGTTCTACTTGCTCACTGTCTGCCCATTCTCACCAGCTGGCCCTGCTAACAGTCCCTTTCCAAGGACCCTCACAAAGTACTGCAGTTTCCCAGGCTTCTCACCTGAAACTGCCGAATCTGGAATGCTGCTCTTTGAGTGACACTGACTTCCACCTCTTCTTCCTCCTTATCTGTGGCATCTAGGAAAGGAAAAGAACTCTATCTTCTTTGAAATGGGCTTGGGCTTTTACCTTTTCATACTAAAATTTTAGGAGGCCAAAAAAGTCTGGAGGCAGATTTAATTATATTCCTAACATTCTGCAATTTCTTAATACTATATTCCATTTTCCAGTCACTGTTTATGGATAAATGTAATCCAGTAAGTGCCAATTCTGAATCCACTAGATGTCACTCCTTAGCAACATTAGGACTTCTCAGGTGTCCTCTGGTAGGTTAACAACTAGAATCAAGAGATTTGGATAAGAAAGACAAACTCACATAGAGCCAATTTATCAAAACTGAAAAGCCCACCCAGAGCCCTGAGAAACTGATGAATCTTGGGCTGGTAGAACTGTTGCACGGCACTGAATATTTTCTGCAAACCCTCCAAGCACAGCAGAGAGATGCTCTTTCCTTTCTCTTTCTTTCCCGACTCTTCCACTGAAGTAGGAATTGAAGTGTATCTCCAAAGCAAGACCCTGGGGAAAAGTGATTTTATTTTCAAAGTCAGGTTCACTAAGGTACAATTTACATACAGTATAATTCCCATCCTATAGACGTATAGTTCTATGAATTTTGACCAACTTACACAGTTGTGTACTCAGCCCCACAATCAAGGTATTTCCATTACCCCAAAAGTTCCCATGTGCTCCTTTGTAATCAATTATTTCTCCTCGATTTGCAAGCAACCACTGGTCTGTTTCCTGTCCCAGTGGTTTTACTGTTTACAAACTATCATATAAAAATGGTATCATTCATTATGCAGCCTTTAGAATCTAGCTTTGCTAACAGCATATGCTTTTGAGATTCACCTATGTTGCTGCATGTATTGGTAGTTTGTCCCATTTTATTGCTGAGTAGTACTCCAGGGTACGGATGTACCACAGCTTGTCCATTCACCAATTTATCCATCCATCTAATGACAGACTTTTAGGTTGTTTCCAGATTTTGCTCTTACAGATAAAGCTTACAAACCTTTAGATGAACATCTACTTTCGTTTCTTTTGGGTAAATACCTAAGAGTGGGGTGGGAATATCATATGGTAGGTGTGTGCTTAACTTTTTAAGAAACCGCCAAATTATTTTCCAAAGTGGCTGCACCATTTTACATTTCTGTCAACAGCGTATAAGAGTTCAAATTCTTCCACATCCATGACAACACTCTAGTATGGTCAATCTAAACTTTTAGGCATTCTAAGAATCCAACAGCACATTAAAAGGATCATACACCATGATCAAGTGGGGTTTATCCCAGGAATGCAAGGATTCTTCAATATATGCAAATCAATCAACGTGATACACCATATCAACAAACTGAAGGAGAAAAACCATATGATCATCTCAATAGATGCAGAGAAAGCTTTTGACAAAATTCAACACCCATTTATGATAAAAACCCTGCAGAAAGTAGGCATAGAGGGAACTTTCCTCAACATAATAAAGGCCATATATGACAAACCCACAGCCAGCATTGTTCTCAATGGTGAAAAACTGATACCATTTCCACTAAGATCAGGAACAAGACAAGGTTGCCCACTCTCACCACTCTTATTCAACATAGTTTTGGAAGTTCTAGCCACAGCAATCAGAGAAGAAAAAGAAATAAAAGGAATCCAAATAGGAAAAGAAGAAGTAAAGCTGTCACTGTTTGCAGATGACATGATACTATACATAGAGAATCCTAAGGAGGCTACCAGAAAACTACTAGAGCTAATCAATGAATTTGGTAAAGTAGCAGGATACAAAATTAATGCACAGAAATCTCTGGCATTCTTATACACTAATGATGAAAAATCTGAGAGTGAAATTAAGAAAACACTCCCATTTACCACTGCAACAAAAAAAATAAAATATCTAGGAATAAACCTACCTAAGGAGACAAAAAACTTGTATGCAGAAAACTATAAGACACTGATGAAAGAAATTAAAGATGATACAAATAGGTGGAGAAATATACCATGTTCTTGGATTGGAAGAATCAACATTGTGAAAATGACTCTACTACCCAAAGCAATCTACAGATTCAATGCAATCCCTATCAAACTACCACTAGCATTTTTTACAGAACTAGAAAAAAAAATTTCACAATTTGTATGGAAACACAAAAGACCCCAAATAGCAAAAGCAAT